>NW_022111373.1:50902842-50910548 GCF_000313985.2 Echinops telfairi | reverse complement strand
TATTTAATATGAGAAACAGTTCTGGGGTGATGAATGAGCACTACTGACCACGAGCACTTACCATTAATTCAGCCTCATGTATTATGCAAGGCAATCTGACAATACAAGTATTACCTGCCTTATATTTATGGCATAGTGCTATTATACTTGAGGCCCTGAGAGGGTGAAGGGCTGCCTTGTGGGTATAATCACTATGAGGTACAGTCACATAGTCTGATTTTGTGGGGCTCCATGGCCATTTCCTACCCCAAACACATCCTCTCTGCTGTATTATTTGTGAGAGAGCTTTTGTGAGTCACATCCAAAAGAAACAAACAAATAAAAAACCCTGAAATATAACTTCTAATGAAATCATAAAACCATCCAGTAAGACTGCCCTGAATTTTCAATTAAAAAATCTGCTGAAAACCTATCGTAAACATTGGGATGGACTTGTGCCCTAGACATTAGTCACTATCATTTAATTTTAAAGTGCCTACATTTTCAAGCTTAATTATTTTTGGCTTTAAATACTTCAGTGCTTAGAATACACTGCCTTTAGGATGGGTTGATATTGGGGAAACTGCTGTATGGGAACAAGTACCAACCTTTGGGGGAGAAGGTCACTTACATTGGAGACTTCATTAACAGATTAATGAAGATAGCCTATCACAGCATTTCAGGGGGCTAATTTAACTGATTATTATGACTAACCAAAAAGGAGAGCAATAAAATTAAAACCAAGGGCAATGTTTTTAAAAATTGAATATTAGAAGAGGCACTCTGCCACAGATCAGATAAACAACCAATTGTATGAAACAGTGTTATGATTGATGTCATTAACTCAGAAGCCTGTATTAATCGCTAGGCAAGAAGACCTAATGGAACAGAAAAATTGGTGGTACTTTTCTATTATGTATGTAATAAGCATTATGTGTTTAATTGGAAATGATCTTTTTGATCAGAAAAGAACATTAAAGTTTATCCTGTACAGCCTTACACTGAAAGTTTCTATGGATTCCAGGATTTTTTTTCCCCATAAAATAAAATTTTCTCTTAGGATTATAATAGATTGATTTGGTAGCAGGCTATGTTAGACAGTAAATTATTAACTGCTCTTCCTTGTAATTTCCTTCAAAATCAATTAATTATCAAGGAGACCTATAGAGAATAGAGCTGGGGCCTTTGTTCATCCTAGGAAGATATTTTGAATAATCACAACAGGCATGCTCCAATTTATCCAATGTTCTCTTTTAGAGAGGAGAAGGGAGGCCCCTCTGATTTCTTGGTTTAGCAATGTCTGCCGTGCATTGAGACAGAGAAGAAAATCTTTCTCCTGCCTTTTTTCAAGGATTAAGCCTACGTTCAATGTTGAAAGTTGCTCGGCTTTTTAGATCTCATGTCCAAAAATCATCTATCTTGACAAGGGCAGAAAGGACCTCATTTGGACAAAAAACATTTAACATAATTTTCAGGGCTTCTGCTTTGGTCTCTGACCACAGTCATAGACTTGATTCCAACCCACACACCCTACAGGGCCGAGTAGAACTCTGTGGGCCCCAAAGACTGTAGTTCTTTATAGGAATAGAGTCTCATCTTTCTCCCAAGGAGCAGCTGATTGTTTCAAACCACTGGCCTTGAGGTTAACAGCCCAATGCTTAACCACTATCAGAGTTCGCATATCCAATTGACTAGGACCTAGCAACTAATGTATAAGCGCTGCTTGTCGCTGTCCATGGTCTTATGAGGCGTTCTTCTTCCAGATGTGGTTGTTTCTTTTTATCTTTGGACACTGGTTATTCAGGCCCAATATTTCCCTCATAATTTAACTTTAAAAAATAAATTTAAGTTATGAACAATAACAGAAAAAAACCTCCACCTCTCCTAGATATTGTTTTGCAGAACTCATAAATTTCATGTAATGGTAACATTTCTATCACTTTACTGTAATTTACTTTTTTCCTCCCTGGAAAATTGAGAGAATGTGTTCTTTCTCTGATCATTCCACAATTCCCTAGCTCTCGGCGACATTTATATAGAGAGTTCAGGCAGAGATTTTCATTAGAATGATATCTGCTGAATTCTTGAGAAAAAGTCGCATTGTGTATGCAAATAACATATTCTCAGCAGAATCAAAATTTTCTATTGATATGTAAGCTGGTTTGGAACATAGATCTCAAAATATCAATAGGTGAACTAAGAATGTATTCAAATGGTCCCACCCTATTCATTCTAGGCATTTCCTGGTTTTGCCTAATCACGGATTCTGCATGCAAACTAAGATAAAAAAGGATCAAATGCTTTGAGTCAAACAATATAATGATTATTACAAAGACAGTTGCATATTGTAGGCATAGGCTTAGAACATTAATTTCTTCTGTAGCCAACTAGAACAAAAATAGCAGAATTTTTTTTCCATTCTACAGAAATGGCATTGAAAGCAAAATTAATAAATGTCTGTGACATCCCCCCATTGGCTATTGTGGTATACTATAAAGCCCAAACAAAATCTGCTCTTATTGAGTTGATTCCAACTCAATGACCCTATAGGACAGAGAAGAATTGTTTCATCTGTTTCTCAAGACTGTAAGCCTTTATAAGAGAAGAGAGTCTCATCTTTCTCCTTCAAAATATCTGGGGAGTTTGAGCTACTCGTCTTGTGAAGAGTAGTCTAAAGCTTAACTCTCACCACTCCCAGAACTCCTTTACCACTTAGAACCTTTGACGGTATTCTCAACATTTATGTTATTGGTGAACCTGACTTTCAAAATTCACTTTCATCCTCTTACACTGAATTTGTATGCCAGAAACCCAGCTGGCACGGTGGTTAAAGCACTTGACTGAAAACCTGAAGGTCAGCAGTTCAAACCCACCAGCTGCTTCTGTAAAGATTCACAGTCTTGGAAAAGTTATCGGTAGTTATAATCTGACCTATGAGGTCTTTATGAGTCTATATCAACTGAACAGCAGTGGGCTTGGTTTCTGCATATATATTTATGGATGCACACACACATACACAGGTAGTCCTGACTTATAGTAAGGCTTTGCTTTGACAACTCAGTGTAAGTCAGTTCTAACATAATTTGAATATTTATTTTGATTATTATTGCATTTAGTAATGGGTATTTTTATAAATCCAGTGGGGTTTGAAAAAATTACATAGAAATATGTGCAAGTGAACATCTGAGAATACAACATCAGTGAGTTTTGCACTTCGACACTGTGTGTAGCACACAATCCTGATAATAAGATGTGCAAAAACAAGCCAACATATGGAACCAGATGGCTGTAAATGCAGTTCCTTGTAACTTGATTATGTCATAAATTGGGGACTTCATAGAGGAGACCTATGATAATATAAGGGGACTTAAAATATAAAGGACTTATAAAGGTGTGTGGAAACACGGAATTAAAAGACCATGCAAATTTTCCAAAAATTTGCGCGTGCACACACACACAAACACGTTTAGTTCGTTCAACAAATGTAGCCCAACATTGTAATCATTACCTGTGAAAGTGATCCTATGACGAGGAGCACTGTGACTCAATAGTCATTATATAATAAAAAAACATATTTACAAACTGCTTTTGCTCTTGTTGGAAATCCTAAAGAAAGCAGGCAATCCGGGTACTGATTCGAAGACAGGGCCCCGCACTTACTCGATCATCGTCAGATAACCTCTTAGTGAGATGCAGGGCACTCCTTCGAGACCTTCGGGGATGGTTTTTATGTTTGAATAAGTAGTGATTTTCAAGAGATCCGATCTATAAGAGAAAGTTATAAAATAAACATCCACTTTCCAAAAGAAGTGTCACTTCTATTTACTCATTCCTGAACCTGAAGTTACCATTTTTCTTCCTGAGAAAGATAGAGAAAGATGCCAACCCTATTCTGCCGGTGTTGAATGCAGTATATAATCACTTGGGCTCACAGTATGGTTGAGTAGCAGGTGGGTCTTCTGTTTGACAATTTTAGAGGAATTATATTGGATTTTTTTAACCTAACAATGTTCAGTACATAGGAACTTCTCAAAACAAACAAACAAACAAACAAGAAAAACACACTGATTTAATGAAATGCATCCTCTCCAAGAACAATAACTTGGGGAAACCAATGAAACTTTTAAAATATTATATGTGATCTGTACCACCAGATCACATTCAGCTAAAACCATTCATTGTTGCTATAAAATGGAATTATTGAATCCATAAGGATGACTATTATCAGCTATGAATACTGACCACTTGAATTTGCTCTTGTTCAAGGATTTGGGGGGGAGGTGTGACACTTCTAGGAGAGGTGTCCATACCTGTCTGGGAGACTACCCATACCTTTGACTCATTTTAAACCATTTTCATTCTTTTTTTAAGCTACTGTCTCTTTACTGAAAAGAGTATTTAACTGGAGTCTACCACTTCCTTTAAATGCCTTGTATGTCTCTAATAAAGAAACTAACAACTGAGAGTAGGTTTAAGAAGTGCATTCTTAAAATGGGTGGTTCTCATCCTATAGAGAAATTTTTAGTAGGGATGCGTAGGCTCTACCCTAAACCGACTGAATTTTATGGAGTGAATCTGCTATAAGTTCTTGATAAAGCTAGTGAGAGGGATCAACAGCCATAGGAAACAATCACCAATGTATAGCTCTCTGTTCTCACCTGGTTTTGCGTCTGGTCCTTTAATTAACCTTGTTTGTCCATAAACCAGAAGAGATTCTGGAATACTGAGGCTCAGTTAGTGTGAACAGGGGAGGCAATAAACTGCACCAGGAAAGCAAGCGGTTAGTCTTTCCAAGAAAAGAAAAATATTTTTAAATATATTTTTAAAACCTCTAGTCTTGAAATGACTAGAGAAGATATAGAGTACACAGGTCATGTGAAAATAGAGATCCCAGGACACAGTTTTCAAAGTTTTTTTGGCCACATAATCTTTTTTCTGAAAATCCTACCAGAGATATGGATGTGTGGCTTTTTGCTGGTTTGCTTTTTAGTTTTAGAGTGTGGGTTTATTTTGAAAAGCAGTTCTCATATGGAGGGGGCCTCGCTGGGGCTGTGGATCGTGGCTAATAGATGAGAAAAGGACGAAGGATTGCTTTATTTTTCTTTCTCCCCCAATCTTCTTCCACACAGTTTCTAGTGCCATCGAGCCTTTCCGTAGGAATAAAGGATTACATTTCCACGTCTTTTTTTCACACTAGGACACAGGAGGTTTCCATAATGCCCACTCTCCCCACTGATAGAGCTCCACCTGCTCACTCTCCCTTTGACACCAACAATTCCCAATCGTCCTAGCAGCCTTACTGTGGCACTCCTGCCTTTCCCACACGCTGGTCCTTGTGCTTGGCATGGCCTCAGTATGGTTCCCTGGCCACCTTTGTAGCCCTTTTACCTAAAACCATGTAAATATTCCCTTCTTTAAGCTATCTTGCTTACATTTCTCTCCAACCCCCCTTTATCTTCATTCCTCCAATCAACAAATCCTGAGGTACTCCTTCTATTACTGCCTGAATTGCATCCTGTGCTTCTAAGACAGCGCTGTCCTCCAGAAACCTACTTCCTCAATGGTGTTTCTTTTCCTTTCCCGGTGTTCCTTAGCCCCTAACAGTAAGCCCTTCACAGACCGCGCAAGGCAACCAGCTGGGTCTGCCGCCTGGGACCTGGAAAGTCAGTCTGCACTGGCTTTGCTGCTGGGCATTTCAAAGACAGCTTGGCTCAGAAAGTTGGAGAAAGAAGCCTCTGGCAAGTGCAGGCGGATTCCCTAGTGGATTCCATCTATGGAGTCGCCCACGCCCACGCGGATTACTCATACTTCAGCAATATCTCTGTCACCACCTCCAGGAAAAGGGGGGGGGGAAAAAACCCCAAAACGCGCCAAAATGTTTTACAACTCCATACTCCCCCGCTTGGATGCACAGCGTCTTTGAAGGCAAGGGGTAGGGGATTTGCTTTGTAGCTAAGGAAGAGAAAAGCTCTACCTTAGCTCTTCCACCCTCTGGGGTGCCCCGGTGTTGCCCCAAACAGCCTTGTCTAATGCCTTCATAACCACCACTCTAAACACACACGCACGCACACTTCTTATTAACCCAGCCCGTACTTGGACAGACAACAGTTTCCAACACAAGCTTGAAAACCCCGGGGGAAACGATCACGGTAGCAAGAAACAAGAAATAGACCCTTCCCCCTCTGTCTTTGTTGGCGCTTGACCCCGGGAAAGATATTGGTCCAACAAAGTTGGGCCGCTGGGAACTTGGCAAGTTCCCTGGGAAATCCCGGAGCCCTGAGGACCGGTGTGGTGAGTTCGTCTCCCCCCACCCCTTCCCACCCCTTCGGCTGGCTCCGCAGCCCACCCTGGCCGCCCACAGCCTCGGGCCCCTGCGGCTGGCGACCTCTGACCGCCTTGAGCTTGCCCCGGGGGCTGCCCACCGACACGCCGAAGGCTGCCTCCTCCCCGGCCTGGGGACTCGGAGCTGCTGCTGCTGCTGTTGCTGCTGCCATATTGAAAAGAAGGGAGCTGCGGGCTCCTGACGCAGACCCGCGAGTGCCGGGCTGGGAGCGCGCCGTCACTCCCGGGGCGCTGGGATGCTGACGGCTGGGTGCACCGCAAGTTCCCCGAACCCGCGAGCGTGGCGGAATCCCTCGCTTTCTCTTGTACTCCCTGCCCTGTATCGCGCGGGAACAAATTTAAATTCCCGAGCGGACAGCAGGAAGAATTAGCCAGACCGAGCTGCAGCGGCTGCCTTTTGCCGAGTGCTCCTCCCCTAAGTGTGAATAATGCCAGCTCGCGCTCCCGGCTCCCCTCCGGGGGCCCGAGTGGGACCAGCCGCTGCCCTTTGCCACACACGGCGCCCGCTGGGGAGGGCCACCTGGAATGCCACCTGGGGGACCGCGCCCCAGCCCCACCAGGCCCTGGTGCCCCAGAAAGTTTCGGAAAGTGCAAACTCTTACCTGGCCCAGAAGGTCATAGCCCAGTTCCTCCGCGATGGCCGAGGCTGCCTCGGGTCCCCCGGAGATCTCGGCTGCCCATTCATTGACAAATTGCCTCTTGGCTCCCACGCCGGTCAGTGCACACCAAGTGCAAAGGAGGGCGAAAGCCGCTCGGTGCAGAGGCCAAGCTCTCGGGTCCATGGCTCCCCCGCTGGCTGGCTCACCAAGTGGGAAGGAAAGACCGCTCAGAGGCCACAGAAGCCAGAGGCTCGTCCTTCGCACCCCGGGGCTCCGGACGCTCGCTGGGCTCGGAGCTAGGAGGCGCGAGAGGAGAGCGAGCGGGCGGCGGCCAGGGCTCAGTTCTGTGCTCCAGTCTCCAAGCGGAGTGGAGCCCCAGCCCTTGCCAGCCGGAATGGAAATGAGTGTTTACACGTCAAATCGACGAAAGCCATCGCTTGACGTCAGATCTACCTGGTTCTAAGATCTGGATGGTATTCCCGGCGGGGTGGAGAAGTGGCTAAAATAAGCAGGGAGGGATTACGAAAAGGAAGGAACCGTTTTCTGGGATCAGTTCAGTGGGCTCCCTGTATAAGCTTAAATTCTGTAGCTGAGAAGCGTCTTCACTTCGCAAAGAGAAGTGCCCCGCTTGAATATAATTACTATGTGCCCAGGGCAACGACGCCCGTTCCCTCCCTCCAAACCGATTTCTTTATAGTTAGTTGATTTTCTTCTTCTTCTTCTTCTTCTTCTTCTTCTTCTTCTTCTTCTTCTTCTTCTTCTTCTTCTTCTTCTTCTTCTTCTTCT
>NW_022111373.1:50900282-50902595 GCF_000313985.2 Echinops telfairi | reverse complement strand
TTTAATTCTTTTTTTGCGGGGTGGGGGCTAGGGGGTTTTAAACCACTATAGTTCACAGTTTTACTTCTTTTGCTCTTCTATTTGTCACCTTCAAACAATATTTAAAATTCAATTCCCCAGCATAGTGCCACGACCGTGTTTATAGTGCTTCTTATAAAAATGATGAGCCCTTAAATTTTTTTGTCCTTAAATTTTAAAATCAGATAAGTATTCATGTATTTATCAACAAGAGGGTCTAAGGCTCCAAATCGTGATCCCAAGGTTGACTTGGGGTTGGGGGAGGGGGGTTGGGCGCAGAGCAGACTTCTGAACTTTCCTTCCCCTCGAGACCCCTCTCTTTGGGGTTTTTCACGTTTATGCTGAACCAAAGCTGTGCCATTATTTTCCCTATGAGACACACATGCTTCTTTGTGGAAGAATCTCATGTTGTGGAAAGAGACAAAGTAAACCTGTATGTATACAAGTCCCCAGAGGAAAATAGGTTCAGTCGATCATCATCAGTAACACGCACTGCCACCGAGTTCTTTCCGATTCACAGCAACACTGTAGGAGGTTTCAGAGACTGTACAGTTTTATGGGAACAGACTGCCTCTTCTTTCTCCCGCGGAGCAGCTGGTGGCTCTGAACTGCAGTCTTTGTGTTTAGTGCCCAATGGGGTTCCTAGCCTATCCTACGGAGCCTGAGCTTAGTTAGGTGCGGAGCCCTGGCAGTCTAGAATTCAGCACACAGGATTGGACAGCGACATGCGCGCGGCTATTGCCTACGCCTCCCTTCCCCTGAGGACCGCCGCCCTTCTGCTGCTGGTCAAAAAGAAGCTGCCTCTCTTCCGACCCTGTCTTCCTTTTTGCGTTATATTGATCGTGGGAGGAGGGCGGAGGGGTGGGGGGCGTGTGTCGGCTCATAATCTTGACTGCTTGCGTCCAGCTGGCGGGAACGCGTTGGACTCAACGCAGAAATAAAATTGCAGAGATATCGAAAGAGAGGGACGGTTTAATGTGGTTTTTGTTATGTTTTTCTCTTTTGTTTCAGCTCCCTACCGCCGGAGGGCGCAATCCATTCTAGAGAGAGCAGGGAGAGGACTGGGAAGAAAGCATTGCGAGAGGTCCCAGCAAGAAACCATGGGATGCTCTTCACGAGGAGTGAAAGTCACAAGACTTGGAGGAGAATGAGACAATGGAGTTCAGTAGTAATAATTCTTCACTGGGAAAATATGATTTAGATGGATCATTTATTCACTCATAAGACTTCATAACAACAGTCAAAAATGGCAATGTGAATAAGCCATGTGGTGCTGTGAAATATTTGTACAATAATGAGCAAATTTCCCATGGCATGTTGTAGGCTCCCTAGTCAGCTCTGTAAACCCACATATGTGAATATTGATGACTTGGTGCACTGTCTTCTTATGCCTTCAGACCTTTGCCTGTGTTACAGCTTCAAGTTCTCCAGGCAATTTCATTTTCACAGCAGACAGGTGCAAACTGTGTGGTAACCAGGCAAGAAGAAGCATGGCAAATACTTACTGGTGGTAAGGTCCTTGTAGCAAGAGTGTGCTTGCCCTTTCATAGTATTGTTCTAGAAAACCATTTTGAGTGTTGGCAATAAGGCTAGTTTCTCATCAATGAGCTGTTTCTCTTAAATGGAATACCATACAGGCCTAGAGTAAATATTGGATGATATACTTAGTAGAGAAAAACTAAAGCATCAGTAAAAAAACAATATCTACCCCCCACACACACACACAGTATGTATTAGTTCCTGGCTCTGCTATTGTCTGACTTTTTTCCTATAGACCTTTTCTGTCACAACTTACAGGATGCAGAAGAAGTGAATATTTGCCATTGATAGGCAATGAAAAATAGATCTAGGATCCATTTTAACTTTTTCATGTCAAGGGCTAGTGCCATCTTGTTGTGTGGATCATAGTATTAACTACAGTGCTCATCAGAGTCATGCCTTATATCATGAATTGGAAGAGTCAATTACCATGCTTACATTCATTGTAGTAGCTCCTACTTTATCTGGTTAATTTATATGGAAAAACCGGATATTTCAAAAAGCCACGGGGGACTGAATTACCATTCTGAATTACCAAGTAGGTTCCTGCCTTCCAAGACTGTTCCCAGTTGCCCAGCGACAATTCATTATTTATTAGGTTGTCTTGGAGAGTAGTAAGAGCAAATGGAAGCAGGAAGCAAGAGTATGTTTAGAGGAGATCTAGAGACCATCATCCCTCTCAGAAAATCAATTTTTAAAATTTTTTGTTACTGTAAAAAAAAACCATGTATACTCAAGTGCACAGAACAATGTGGT
>NW_022111373.1:50896341-50897459 GCF_000313985.2 Echinops telfairi | reverse complement strand
TACTATTCTTCCTTCCATGAGCATCCAAAGAAGATGGAAAGAATACAGAGTAACTGTCCCCAAAGTAACTCGTTGACATTCCACCATTTCGAGAGGTAGCCTATGATCAAGAACCAATGCTCTTGAGGAAGAAGTCCAAGTTGTGCCGAAAGCATAAGCCAAAACCAAGGCTCCAGGAATCGATGGGGTACCAATGGAAATGTTTCAACAAACTGATGAGGCTCTGGAAGCACTTACTTGTCTATGCCAACAAATATGGAACTCAACTACTTGGGAAACTGATTGGAAGAGATCCTTATTTGTCACGCATTTCAAAGAAAGGCGATCCAACAGAATTTGCAAATTATAAAACAATATCATTGATATCATATGCAAGTAAAATTTTGCTGAAGACCATCCAACAACAGTTTTAGCAAGGATCTTGGCTGAATGCAGAAAATGCCAGAAAGATGTTTACTTGTGTTTTATTTCCTATGTAAAGACTACTATGTGGATCATCACAAACTATGGATAGCCTTGAGAATAATGGATAGATTTCATTATGCTCATGTAGAATCTGTGTGTGAATCTAGAAGCAGTTGTGGAAATAGAACAAGGGAATATTGCATGGTTTACAATTAAGAAAGATGCATGTTATGGTTGTGTCTTCTCACCATACTGATTCAATCTGTACCTGAACATAAAATCTAAGCAAATAATCAGAGAAGCTGGATTATCTAGAGAATATGGCATCAGAATTGGAGAAAGGCTTATTAACAGCTTGCAATTTGCACATGATACAAACTTGCTTGCTGAGAGTGAGGATGACATGAAGCATTTGCTCATGAAGGTCTGGGAGTGTAGTCTTCAATATGGATAGAACTCAATGTAAAGAAAACCAAAATCCCCACAATTTGACCAATAGACCACATCATGATAAATGGAGGAAAAAATGGAAGTTATTAATTATTTCATCTTGTTTGGGTCTACAATCAGTACTCACAGAAGCCGCAGTAAGGAAATTAAAGGGTACATTGCATTGGTAAGTCTGAAGAGCAAGGATGTCGCCTTGAGGAGAAAGCTGTGCTTTACTCAAAGCAAACAACACAAAACCAAACTCATTGCCATGGGGTCATTAC
>NW_022111373.1:50878422-50890825 GCF_000313985.2 Echinops telfairi | reverse complement strand
GGCACCAGAAGCCAAAGGACCACATTGCTGAAAGGCTGAGGACCAGAGAGAGAAACCTGGCTGCTGGCTGTTGGCAAAAGTTATCAAAAATTCCCCATAATTGTGGTTGTGTCTGTGAGCTTTGTGTTGCCATCACAACACATTATAGAATCCACAAAAATCAAAACCAAAATGCCATAGGAATAATGTTGGTTTCAAAATAAGATACAAACAGGTGGGGGTGGAGGTTGATCTGACCATGTGGCAAGAGCCTCAGGTTGGTGAAGAGTCGGATTCTCCTCCCCACCTTTTGAAGCCATAGGAGGTCAGCTAAGGCTTCTGAGCCATTTAGTCACTGAGAAAGGAGAAGACTCACTCTCTCCAGGGACATAGCAATCCCGTTAGTTGGGAAGCTCTGATCTATAGAATTATGGCGTAAGACAATAACAAAGACTGTGTTCACGGAAAGGCTCTGAAGTTGATGAATAATTATGAATAAATTTTGTTGAATGGACTAGAGACGCAATTAAAACCTTGACTTCAACGTAGGTTTAAATCAAATTATTAAAATGGAAACAATTAGTGCTACTTAGGCATAATGGCTGAAAATGATTGGTCATTACTAATGAGCATGTACAAGTAAACATAGTTACATCTAAATATCTCATTTCTTTTCTTTCTTTAGAATAGGTTCTCTTAAAATATATATTTACTAACTGAATTCCAGAATAATCTTGCTTCTGCTTTCATAAGTTGTTCCTACTTCATCTTTGATCTCAAACACTTCCAATTTTTATATAGAAATTCATTATTATAGAATTGTTTTCTCTGCACTTGAAGTGCATTTTTATATGAAAATTACACATTCTCAGCCCTGAAAACAAACCTTGATACCCGTCTAGGTCCTTGTTTCTCAGTGACTCACATACCAGTTCCACAGATATCATGTGGGGACTTATTAAAAATTTAACTCTTACGCACTACACCAGAACCACTGAACTATTATGCCCTATACCGGATCTACATTTTTAATATCAGTACCCAGTGATTTATATGCAACTAAAATTGTTGCTGAACCCCTCGATACATGTGACACCCCGCTGCAATACTCCTGTCAAATGGTTGGGTAATGTGACCTGCTGGAGAAGCAGTTTATTTTTCTGTTTGGATGGACTCAAATGGTTACAGTGTTCTTTGTAATAATGACAGAACTCTTCCCTCATTACCTACTTCCAGCCAAGCATGTTAGCTTTTGTCCTACGGCACAACACGGAGATATCTCAATCTCCTTTCGACCTGACAGCCCTTCAGACTTTGAAGACAGATTAATATGTCTTAGGTTTTCTACTTCAGGCGAAACATCCTCATTCTCCCCACCAACCCTGCGTTTCTTCGCCTCTGTGCATCTGTAGTTCTGCTCTGCTGCAGGGGAAGCACATGGCCATTGGCACTTCTGGAATCACAGCTCTGCAGTCCATGCTGCTGTGGCTGTTGTTACCTACCCTCAAGTCAGCCCCTAACTCATATTGACCCCATATTCATAAGAATGAGATGCTGGCTGGTCTGTGGAGAAGACTATTGTTATCTAGAGGGGTTTGTATTGGCTGGTTTCTGGAAGTAGATTTGCAGGTCATTCTTCTTAGTTCATCATAGCTCTGGTGCGACGTGGTTAGCATCGCAGCAACACTCAACACCCCACTTTCAGAGTGGTGGTGGTAGAACAGGAGGTACATTAGCTGGGAACAGAATACCAATGTCCTGCATGGGCAGGGAGGTTTCTAAAGTGGAACCACCAGTGCTCCCTAGAGTTAATGATACCAGGAGCAGAAAGAGGTCAGTCTTTCCATTCTCGGTACGAAGCGTTCCAGAGAAGCATTGCAGGCGCCAGGCTCGGGCCATATGCTCACCTGAATTAATCACTGTCGCCAAGGATTTTTAGTGTGTTGATTGGTCAGGCAGATCATGTCATCAAACTTGTGAATGAAAGTGAGAGGAGGATATTAGCTTTACTGGGACTTAGAGTCACACCATTATTTCAATGAGGAAAGAGCAATCGCTCAAATAAATAGTGGAGTAAATGTTTACTACGGCCAGAAAGGGGAAAAGGTGTTGCCAAGGAAACAGTAATCACCATGTCCTTGCCTAGAAAGCGAGCAGATAATAGGCATTAAATTTTATATTTTCCCACTCTGAACATAATCTATCCTGTAGCTCAAAGCTTTACCCATCATTCAATAATCGTAGAGAAATACCAATGCTGAATAAGTTAGTTTGACAAAAATAAAATATGGCATGTAGTAGATTCAAATCCTGACACATTGTTCCAAATCAATAAAGGTGTGGGATAGTCTTTTTAAAAGACCATTTTCTTTACTAATTTTTGTATTAAAATAACTTCAGACTTACAAAAATAAAAATAGTAAAAACAGTACACAGAGTCGTTATACAGCGTGCTCTACTTCCCCCGCTGTGTTTTATGTAACTGTGGTTCAATTATTAAAGCCAGGGCACTGAGGTTGATGCAGGGCCACTCATGAATCTACAGAACTTCAGATTCCCATCTGTCTTGCTTAGGGCCTCATGGGCCAGGACTCAGGTGAGACTCCACATTGAGTTTCACTCTGTCCGCTGGATCTGCTCCAGTCTGGGAGATGGCTTCAGCTTTCCTTTCTCTCTACAACATTGACACTTTTGGAAATCACTGGCTGGCTATTTTGTGGCATTTCCCTTAAATATGATTTTTGTGATGTTTTCTAATGAATGCATTGAAGTTATGCATGCTCCCAGCTCTAATATGATTCCATTTTCATTGTATTTTATCAAGAAGTACAGTATGCTGATATGTTTAAGGAGTAGTGAGACTCTCTTAATCATTCACTCAAGGTGATATTGACCAGGTTTCTCCACTATAAAATTATTATTTACAACATTTTTCAATAAAAAATTAGTCATTGAAATCTGTGGCAGTTCAAGGATGCCCTTCAACCAGACAGACTGACACAGTGGCTGCCACGAAGGACTCAAGCAGAGGAACAATTGTGATAATGGTGCAGGACCAGACAGTGTTTCATTCTGTTGTGCATAGGGTCAATATAGGTCAGAACTGAGTAGATGGCCCCTAACGTCAACAAACAAGGGGAGAATACACTCGATAGTATATTCTTAATTTGGCACTTTTGACATATTTCCTGTCCAACCCTTGGTGACTCAGGTCATGTGCTATGGACGACTTGGATTTAGATTCTGTCCTTTGGGGATGCACAACATCCTTCATAGGCCACACTAGGAGGATTCTTTGCAGAAATTATGCTGCGTGTACTGAGCTTTACCTTAAACTCACTTGTAGCAGATTTAAGGAATTGACGCATTTCCTTGCACGTTAGGCTGACATGACCTAGTGTGAGAAGAAGCAGATGGCTGCTTTCCCAAGGTTATGGAATTGGTGGTTGTTGGACTTTGGTTTGGATGTCTTGCTTTGGCCCAATGAATGGTTGTATGGGACTACCATATACTTACTATTTTAATGCCCTCCTTGCTTTCTTATGACATGCACTTCTCTAGTAGGCATAGTTCTGCCTTTATGAATGAGTGTTATTGGAAGTTTTGCCCTAACACCAACCCCCATTGTTTGTTTACATGCTGTCCACTCACTGAAGAGTTTAATCTGTACAAGTCAACGATTCATGCATTGTGGTTCATAGCAGTCCGATCATTCTCTCAGCAGTGTTCTAAATTCTATACCATTAGATAAACCAATGACACTATCAATAGAACTAACCTATGCCCCAGGAGGGATAATGTTCTCTTTCATAAAATGATAATGATGCCTCTAAAGTGACCAAGAGACATAGATAAACCATAGCTATGTAAATGAATCTGGGGCTCCCAGTTAATTGCAGCCCCGGTCTAAGAGCCATCAGTCCTTATGACATGACCCTGCTCAATCACTCAAAATACGGCTGTGATGGCAGAGTGCGGTGAGGGAACCAGATGGTGCCTAGCCGTCAGAGAGAACAGTGTCTGAGGTCTCACGGGTTTGTCTTCAAGCAAGCAGCCATCTAAGTGGGGCACCCCTTAAGTCCTCGTGGAAGAAGCACCAGCCTGTGTGACATAAGGACTATAAATTATAAGACCCAAATCCAAAGGTGGGGATTGTGGCAGAGCTTAAGTTGTGAACACCTGGTTTGCAGAAGGCTACAATTGGCAGTGGAAGCTCCAAATCCACAGCAGTGTCCTCATGTGCTTTATGCCTTATGTGAACCCTCTCTGAACATGTTCCAGGATGTAAATGATCTTGCTCTCAGACAGAGAGCAACGCAAAGTCATTTGTGGCTGATGTACTTTGGTCAAAATGTAACACCTTATCATTTGCTTTCCCTTTTGAACCATTTTAAAGTTGTTTCAGTTTTAATATTTTCTGCTTTCTTTTTGATTGACGTTTTTCTCCGTTCTGACTATGAATTGGTTTTTATCCCCTTTGTTTTTTTGTGTGGTTTTTGTATATGAAATCCTGGATAGGTAAATCTGTAGGGATGATAACAGGATTAATAATTACCTAGGGACATGGCAGGAGAGGATGGGGGGAAATGGGGAGTTAACACAAATTAGTGTGAAAAAGAAGCATTCTGAAATTGCTTGTGGGGATGATGACATGATCCTCTTAATGTGGTTAAATGATAAAATTGTATTATATGTGAAAAAAATTGTAATTAACATTCTCTTATGCCCGACTTAGTTAATTCAATTATGTCATTTACATCTCTCTTCAGAACATTTGTGTCTTCAGCGCTTTCTCTAGAAGTTTCTTCAGACTTTTCCTTATATTTTCCAGACTTGACCTCACAGAAGATGAATCTGCTTTCTCTCAACAAGAAAGAGAGGCAAAAACCATCAGGTCTGAAGACCCCATAGCAAGCGAAAACTCGAAGAAGCTAGAGTTCATTCCAAGTGCATGAAATTGGAGAGAACATGGACTGGTGGGTGTTGGAGAGACGGGGATGGCAGTAGGGCTAGCGAGTCAGTTGTTGACACCCCAGTGTCAATGGGGACACATTGAAAAATGGGTAAATGTGGGAGTTTGGTACTAGGAACACTGGGGGTAAATGAGTGAGCAAAAGTGTTTCAGGAGGGGAATGGCTGACAGTACAAGTTCTCCTTCCTTAGTACTTCCAGGGCTGCAAAGAAGCAGAGAATAGCTTTAGTTTTATCTGCAGGACTCATTGGCCAAAGACTGACACCATTCAACAAACCGGTACAAACATTAAGTGGACAGAAGGCAGTAAACAAAGAGCTAAGTGTAGACTCTGGAGCCAGAATGCCTGGGTTTGAATACCATCTCTCTTATTACAAAATATAAAACAAACAGAGCCCAACAATAAACTTGATTTGATTCATAATGACCCTATAGAACAGAGTAGAACTACCCCCTGGGGTTCCCGAGGCTGAAAGTCTTTACAGAAACACATAGCCCCATCAATCTCCTCTGGGTTGATGGGTTTGAAACTTTGGTTAGTAGCCCAGAGAATAACTCACACCACCACTGTTAGTGTGAGGTGCCTTCAAGCCAGTTCCAATTCATAGTAATTGTATGCACACCGGGACGAAACACTGACTGCTCCTGCACTATCTTCACAACTGTGATGCTTGAGCCCATTGCTGCAGCCACTGTGCCAGTCCATGTCTTTGAGGGTCTTCTTGCTGACGGCCCCTCCACTTTACCAAGCATGACGGCCTTCTCTGGAGGGACTGGTCTCTCCTGATAACATATTCAAAGAGCATTTTGGCTGCACTTTTTCCAAGACAGATTTGTTAGTCTGGCAGTCCATGGTACTTTCAGTTTTCTTTGTCAGCAGCATAATTCAAATGCAAAGGGCTCTCTTATTAGCTGAGAAATTGGGGCACATTTTTGATACTACTTTGCTTTAGTTTCCCCCTCTATAAAATGGGACTATAATGATGACTTACCTCATGGTGCTATTATATGCAATATACTTTCCACCCTGTCCAGTGCACGTAAATGCGATTTTTATTGAGAGACTAGCATCTGGTTGTTATAAAGATGTTTTTCAAGTTCTGGAGTTAGAGAACACTATGCGGCTGCCTGTGCAGGCCGGATGAGAGAGAACTTCAGCGTCTAAAGCTGCCTAGCTCAGACTCTCAAGCACACATCTATGTCTCCTCTCTTCCTGCTCACCAACTTCCTCTCTTCCCCCCACCCCCTTAGATAGTTGTATAAATGATTGATGGATTTTTTTCCTATAAGCCTGTGGAGAGAGGCTTCAGTTCGTTGAAATTCAGAGTGGTGAAATAAGTTATCAGTGAGTCACACAGCTCACTTCATGCACCTAACTTGTGTGCCAGAGATTTTCTGTTCCACACACCTGTCATTAGATTTCATGATGGAGCATAAGTCATGATGGGGCTGATGGTGGTGGGGAGAGCTAGAGGGCAGCTCCCCTCAAACACATTTTCTGAGGAACTGTGTTTGTCTGATATTGTTATGAAACCAAGATCAAACTCACAGCAATGCTGACTCACAGTTACCCGCAGTGAGTTTCCAAGACTGTAACTGTTTATGGGGTTAGAAAGCCCATCTTTCTCCTTCGGAGCAACAATGTTTTGAAATTGCTGCCCATGAGGATCGCATAACCACTATTGTTGTAGACACTGGAAATGTATAAAGGCTGAAAGTAGTAACCGGTATGTTTAATATTCAACCTCAAGGGAAGTCCAACCAGGAGGCATAGAGTCAAAGGGCCGCATCTTTTTATCTGTTTACTTTTGCCCCTGGCTTCTCTGATGTTAGAACTAGATTGCAGTGCTATCTGTATGTGATTGAAAAGTAATGCAATTACTTCGCCTCCACGGTTTACCTTCTTGTGGGAAGATTTGGCTCCCGTGAGCCATGATCGTGGAAGTGTAACGATGATGAACAATGATGGAGTATTTAAACGTTTCACAAGGGTTCTACCTCTACTGTCATACCGGTATGTTACTACACTAGAATATCAGCCGAGGCACCTGATTTTACTACAAAAACTGCATTAAAAATGTGCTGAAAAACCCGGCTTATACACGAGTGTATACGGTAAGTCGAAGTCATAGGAAGGCCAGGCCACTAGCGGTCCACCACCGGACAGAGCAAAGACTAGTTAGGTCTCTGCTCTGCAGGGCTTGGACCTTCCGCGTTTGTGAACCTGTTCCGATGTTTCTTAGTTCAAACGCTTGAGAATTTGGATCCTCTTTGCTCCTTGCTAGCCTTGTGATCTTGGACAAATGATTTAACCTCCTAAAGTTCAGCTTCCTCATCTGTGAAGTGGGCAAAATAACCATGCCTGTTGTTTATGAGAATTGAATGCGACTAAACCTTCCCCAGTGGGCTTGGCACATGGCTAGCGCGCAGTAAAGATTGGTTCTCATGATTACTGAGCCATCTACTCTCGCCATTTTCTCGGCTTCGCTTCAACAAGAACTGTCTATCTTTGGAGAAAGACTTCAGCAGAATGATGTCCCTGACTTTCTAGGGGCTTAAAACAGTATGACTCGATGTTGCTCCGGTCAAATGAAACCTTAAAAAGACGAACGAGTTCGAATGAACAGCATTCCTGCCATTAGTCCCTGGCACTCCTTTTCAAACTCTTTACTGTTGCACGGGGGCCTCCAGGGATGCTTGTTTAAAATGCAGGTTCCTGAGCACCACCACCCAGTTCCAGTCCTGATTCGGGAACAGCGAAGGCAAAGTGCAAATGTGAACAGTGACCCTTGAGCGTCATGAGAAACACTCAGAAAGCCTTCCGCACACGAGGGAGAGGGCTCCTGCTGGCCTGCTGCGCTGTTGCCTCTGTTACTCCTGCGGCTGCTTTCGATCCCCTGCCTCTGTGTCTTTGCCCTTCTCTTCTCTTTTTATATTTTCCAGCATCTCAAATAGACTGCCTGAGGTTATTTTCCACCATTAAGCTAGCTCTATTATTATCTCTTTAGAGAAAATGCCACTGAACCTGGGGAAAAAAACAGAGTAATTACTCAAAGAAAAAATATATATATAACTTTCCTGGAGCCAATTAAGAAGATAATCATTAGGTGGCAGTGATCATTTGCTCGGGAATTGCTGGAAGGCTATGGCCCTTTCGCAAAGAGTGAAATACCCTGAGCTCATTTCCGGAGCTTATTAGTGTTAGCCTCAAATGGAATGCTTGCCTTTAAAGTGGTAAAGTCTTTCCTATGAAGATACAGGGCATGATAAAGTCTCAGCATCCATATGACCCAATAGAAAGCTTACTTATATTGATCAAACCAGTCAGGTCCTCCAAGAAGTGTTAGCAGCTCCCATTTCTGGCCCCAACCCCACATTATTTTACCTATGTGCTGGAATACTGGATGAGAAAGCTGAGCACAAAATATGAAGCTGTTTAAATGAACCATGTATGGTTGCCTACAGGAGGGGCTGCAAAACGTTCATTAAAAAATGGAATTTAAAGATCATGGAATTTTCCCAAGAACTTCTTAAAGCCAGCTTAGAAGATAGTAGATATTTGAATGTAACTGCATCTCAATAAATATAAGTAACCAATCCAAAGCACAGGCTTCAAATTATGTTTTAACATGAATTATATATTTGGTTATATTTATCAGAGGTTGTCAATTTCTGCTATATATTAGAATGACCTAAATTAATTTTGATCCTAAAGGTCATTCTAATCTATAAAGTATTAGGCCATTCTAATATATAAATATAAATATAGATTTATATTTATAAATATAAATATAGATTTATATTTTATTTATATTTATAAATATAAATGAGGTCACTCAAATATATAAATAAAACAGCAACCCTTGATACATGACCTAAATATCTTTTTGAGAAGCCCCAGTGGTATAGGGGGCTATGCGTTGGACCGTGAGGCCCACAGTTTGAAAGAATCGGTCACTTTGCTGATCAGCAATTTCATTGGACTGAAACAAAAGAATAGATGAAGTCACGGGGTTGCAGTCTTCACCCCACCTCGTCCTCTCTTGAGACAGTACAGAGGGTCTTGAGAGACTCACGCCCTTTTGCATAATATATGATGTCTGCTGCTTAAAAAGTAAGTAATTGCTGTACTCTCTGGTCCCTGAACTTGAGACTTTAATGATGACAATTGTAGCAATAATAGTCAGGGAAAACACTAAAAGTTCTAGTACTACAGTCAATGAAAATAAGCAACTTCTTTTTTTCCTTAAAAAAAAAAAAGGAGGCATTTTTTGGTACTCGCCTACGTTTCTGGCTTACACAGTTTCAATTATCATCAAAACAGGTACTTTGAGGTCAGGCTTTGCCAATAAAGCTCATATAACGGATTTTCCACTTTGTTGGCGCTGAGCGCACGATTGGCTCATTTTAGCAGGATCACCAATAATGTTCTAGAGCTTGCTGCCTGAGCCTTGATGGTGTGGCACTTGGGAGAAGGTTTATACTGTGTCCAGTGCCTTCATCTTCAAAGGCCATTGACAAATTTTAACTCTCCTACTGTATCTCATGATACAAAATCTGCTGGTTTTATAAGGTAAAATATCCCCTTTGTTCACAATTCTATCAAACAATTTTTTCCTATAACTGCAAAGTATCCTTTCTCTCTCATTTACATTCATTTTCTTTTTGCTATAATTTTGAGGAAATGTTTTTTAATCATTTTATTGGTCATACAACTCTTATTCACAATCCATACATACATCCATTGTATCAAGCACATTTGTGCATTTTTTGCCATCATCATTCTCAAAACATTTTCTTTCTACTTCAGCCCTTGGTATCAACTCCTCAATTTTTCACCTCGCTGCCCCATCCTCCCTTCCTCACGAACCTTTGATAATTTATAAATTATTATTATTTTGTCATGTCTTACACTGTCCAATGTCTCCCATTACCAGCTTTTCTGTTGTCCATCCCACAGGGAGGTGGTTACATGTCAATCCTTGTAATTGGTTCCCTCTTTCTCCCCCACCTTCCCCTTCCACTCCTAGTATCTCTACTTTCATTATTGGTCCTGAGGGGTTTATCTGTCCTGGATTCCTTGTGTTTCCAGCTCTGATTTGTAACAGTGTACATCCTCTGGTCTAGTCAGTTTTGTAAGGTGGAATTGGGATCATGATAGTGGGCAGTGGGGGGTGGGGGAAGACATTAAAGAACTGGAGGAAAGTTGTATGTTTTATCAGTGCTATACTGCACCTTGACTGGCTCGTCTCCTCCCTGCGACCCTTCTGTAAGGAAATGACCAGTTGCCTACATTACAGATGGGCTTTGAGTCTCCACTCTGCACTCCCCATCATTCAAAATGATATGATTGTTTTGTTCTTTGATGCCTGACACCTGATCCTATCTACACCTCATGATCATACCAACATGTGCTGCTCTCAGGATGTTCTCCTTTTCCTCAAAGTTGGATAGTTTAACTATCATGTGCCTTGATGACTTTCTTGGGATTCAGTCTAGCTGGTGTTCTTTCAGCCTCCTGAATGATTACCTTGTTTTCATTCACTAAGCTGGGGAAGTTTTCCTCCAAGAATTCTCTCACTATTGTTGCAGATGACTTCTTTGTTGTGTCTTCCTCCGGTAATCCAAATTATTCTAATATTGTTCCTCTTCATAGCATCAGACATGGCTGTTAGGTTTTCTTCAACTTCTCTGATGATCTTATTAGATTTTTGTTTGTGTTTGTTAAAGTCTGCTTGGCTGTGCTCTAGGCCTCTGATGTGGTTCTCTCCCTCCTCCAATCAGTTGGCAAAGTCCGTGTGTCTGCTGCTGGTTTTTGTTATCTCCTCCCTAAGTTCTAGTCTTTCCCTTTGATGTATGGTCTTTATCTCCTCTATCATTTCATCCTTTTTCTGTATTTTTCCCCTCATATCCTATATGACTCCAAGCAGCATTCTGAAAAATTCTTTCTGTGGCAGATCAAGGATTGCCTCTTCTAAGCACGCCGTTAGGTTCAGGACATCTTCTGACATTGCCTTTTGTTTCTCCTGTTTTTTCATTGAGGTCATTGGGGCTGATAGCTATTTTCATTGTGTTGTTTTAGAAGAGCCAGGTGCCATTTTCCAGAGAGTCGAAGAGCACTGGGCTTTCTCTGAGAGACACATAGGAATGTGTCTTTGAACTGCCTGAAGCTTATTGCACTATGAAATTTGCCTACTGCTTTATCCTCCTGTGACTTTACTATTTCCCTAGTTAACCAGTATTGTCTTATTTGGAGGGCAAGTTGGATGGTCCTCTCAGGGGACACTGGTTGGGTGGTTGTGGACCCGCGAGGAGGGTGCTGCACTGTGTGATCTCACCAGAAGCCTATGATGGCGTGGCCCACGGCAGCTTGGGGTGCTGCAGAGGGCGTGAGGGGGTGCTTGCTGCAATGCAAGTGCCACTGAAGGCAGGTGGGTGTGCCCACTTTGGTGTAAAGCACCGTGAATGGTCGGCGGAATTTCCCTGGTCAGGTAGATCACTGTGGAGGTTCGACAGAGGTTCCTTCAGCAGCGTGAACCATTGGCGAGTATTAGTTGAGCTGCCTTAGGCCATGGTAGGCACTATGGCAGGCAGGAGGAAGTCTCTGGGAAATGTTTTGTCAGCTACATTTTCTGCATCAATAACTATCTATTAGTATAATTTTAATGGCTGCATAGTTATCCATTGTATGAGGATTCTATGTTTTATTCAACCAAATATGCTCAATTATACTTTAGGTCTTACACTGACTGCTTTTGGTATTTCCATCATATTATTCATTACAAGAAAGCTTTTGTGTTTTATAATTGTTCCTTTTGGGTAGCATTCTGTTCTTCTCTCATGGCTTCAACATCTTCTCTTTGAAAATAATGATGTCAGTTTTTATTATTATTTGATATTTTTTGAAGTTTTCCTTCTATTGTGTAATCCACAATTTTTTTTTTCTGTTTAGTTTCAGATCTCTCTGTCTCTGACTCTATCTCATAGTTAAGGCATCTATCACAGATAAGGCTTCTTGGTTGCTGACCACATTGAAGTGTGAGGTTACAAAAGACTGATTGGAATTGCTGATCCTGTCATTAGAGACTGGTGACTGTGAGCTTTGCTGCCGGATGGTTTCACTGTGTAGCTGAGTTGAGAAAATTCTGTTACTAGAGTGTTTTACTCATTTCCTCTGTGATGGGTGAGATTCTTCAAAGACCCTCCAATATCCAATCGGGAAGACAAGGAACTGGCTTTCTGGGGGAAAGAATGCAGCATCCATGGTGCCGATGGTCCCTTAGTGCTGTATTTCAGTTAGAAACTGCAAGCCCTGTCTTCTCTCTCCAAAGAGTAAAGCTTCAGTCTCTTAAGAGAGTAGGAAAGAGATGGCTTCCTGGTTGAACATTGAGATGCACAGACCAGGGGCTATAACTGCTTCTGAAAAAGACAGAAATAATTTTGAAGTGTCTT
>NW_022111373.1:50872058-50875881 GCF_000313985.2 Echinops telfairi | reverse complement strand
AGTGGAGAAGTGGGTGAGGGAGACTTCAGATGGTGTAAGATATGATAAAATAATAATAATTTATAAATTATCAAGGGTGAAGGGGGAGTGGGAAGGGAGGGGGTAAAATGAGGAGCTGACACCAAGGGCTCAAGTAGAAAGCAGGTGTTGTGAGAATGATGAAGTCAACATATGTATTAATGTGCTGGACATAAATGATGTATGTATGGATTGTGAAGAGTTGTAGGAGCCCCTAATAAAATGATTATTTTTTTTAAAACCTCATCTTTCTTCCATGGAATGGCTGGTGGTTTTGAACGGCTGACTTATAGATACCCATAGAAGAAGAAAACTCATCCCTTCCTTTTTAAAGAACCACGTTGGCCACTGGTGCCTAGATTGAGATTTATGGTGGTTGATCCAAACATGGAGGCTGAGGTGGTGGAGGACTGGAAATAGACTTTTTGTAATTTTTCTGCTTGCCCCAGAGAAGACCCTTTGTCTCACTGCCTTGATACTTGTGATTCACTTTTGGATTCTTTGGAATGCTCTCTTTGACATTAGGAGCTGTCACTATAACGTTTATAGGGATCTTGGTTTTCCAAGTGTATCTCTTCTCACATTCTATCTCTTTTTAAAGCCCCTTATCTTCACCTAAAATTTTATTCTTTTCTCTGTTTGGGGGAATATTCCCTGTTACGCTGGAGTTATGCGGCTGGCAGCCCTATCTTAATCTTGTCAATTTCCTAAGCCTTGTGCACTTGTAGCAGGTCCAAGACACTTTCTGGTCTATTTTCCTGATTCTGAGGAAGCATGAGCTCCAGGAAACAGTGATGTGTAGGGGAGGGTTGGTTGCAGGAATTTTCTATTTGGAAATATACAATTAATTTTATTTTAATCCCCAGGTGAACATCATACTCTGTTCACTATTCTCCCCACCCCCAAATCCCTCACTGGGTTTACATAAGGAACTCATCATTCTCTTGCTACGATCACTTGACTTCACTATGCTAAAAACCATTCACTCAGAAACCACATTCATATTACTAACTATTTTTCCACTATGGTGACTTTGAGATCTACCATAACAATTGTTTCCCCCCAATTTCTGGGCTTTCTTCTGTATTTGTAGAACAGAGGAGATGCATAGACCCACCACTGGTATATTTATGGTAGAATGACACTTTCAGAAATGATCCATAGCGCCCCAACCACCTCTCCTATTCAACCAGTAACCCATATTGCTTCTGGGAGTATGCAGGCCTTTATACTAGGAATACAAAAAGAACATAAGCAGTCAATACTCAGCTTTTAGAATCTCCAAAATAAAACTTGAAACCTCACTGTAGGGATGGCAATCTATAAAGCAAGGATATTGATAGTCAAGGTCCAGGTTTGGTTTGGTTTTGTTGAGCTGCAATAGACCAAGACCTGAAGAAAGCCAGGCACGATGTTTGGGCTGTAAACAATAGAATGGAAAGAGAAAGGATGAAGAATTAGACAGTCATGTCCTGGAGACGAGATAAAGGTTGCCTGGGTAGAGGGGGAAAAAGAGTTCTTTTAAAGAAAAAGCAATAGCGGAATAAAGTGTGAGACATCCTTATTAGGTCAACATCTGAGGGAAAGAAGAGATGGCTGCACTTGCTATAATTTTGGGGCATTTGAGAGTAGAGGCGGTCTTCTAAGTACTTAACAACCAGAATGGTATAGGCACTGGCCACTTAGAAGAGCTTCTCAATTGATCCAAATGGTCATTCTGGGTCATGGTGACTGAAAAACAGACTTAGGAAAAGGGGGATGTGTGTTTGTTTCCCTGTTGAGCACATTCAGGATGCCATCGGCTCGCAGATGTGCTTCATGGCCCCGTTGCAAGGGGGCAGTCAATAAAATGAGCCAGGGTATGCGAAGGCACGAAGCACAGTTACATTATGTTTCCATGTCGTAGCTCAAGCTCCATACGTACAGCCCCAATGGGGCCTGCATGTGGCTGAGAGACCCCCAGCAGTAGCAGCAATGTAGTCGGCATAGGACCAATATCCAAACAGCAATGGAAGCTCAAAGCATCCCCCCAAAAGCGTAAGAACAATTGTGAGGACGGCACAGGACCAGGCGGCGTCTTGTTCTGCTGTCGCAGAGTTGGAATTGACTTGATGGCAGCTAACAACCGTGGCAGGACCAAACACCCACACACATACATATCACGGACTCATGGTTAAGACCACTTTGAAATGTAAATGTCATTCAGGGTAGAAAATAGGAAAGGACAACCCTTGACACTTCCTGAGCTTAACATTCAAACAATTGATGGATCATCTAAGTTTGCTTGGGACTTTAAGCATCAAAAAAAATATGAAGATTTAGCATAGAAATTATATTGAAAGAAAAATGAAGCTATAGTTCACTCCTTAGGTAACCATTCAAGGGTATGTTTGTGTGTACATGTGTGTGAGCACACACATGAGTCTAAAACTCAGGTGTCAGCTCAGGTGCCCTGTCCTTGGAGAGTCAGCTGAAATTGGCTCAAACACTGTCTGGTGTGTGGTGAGATACTATGTCCTCTCCAATCACTCTGGATATTTATTATGCAACAAGAAATAAAACCCTGTTCAGCCAAGAGAGCACATTCTCACAGCAGTGCTTTTCAAACATTTTAAATTATGGAGATGTCATATTGGATGGCACCCTGTATGCAAAACAATACCTTAAACCAAGGTTATTCTTACTGCACAGAAGTGAGGGGCTAGAAATGATCACAGGGCATCTGTCTGGAGGTTTGTGTTGTTTATTTTGGTCTGGAGTATTTTTATGGAACAAGTGTGGCTTCACCAAGCTATTTTGAAAGCTATATCCCTATTCATTGTCATACTGGTTGTATGACCTCCCCAAAAAGTAGAATAAGGGTGTCAGGGGCTAAAGGGAAGGGGGATAAAAGAGAGACAATGTCAAGGAAGTCCACGGAGAAAAAATTTCTTTGGAAAATGATTGTGGAAGCATTTGTGCAATTCTGCTTGACATGATTGAACTATGGAATTATATATCTGTATTAACTCCCAAATAATAATAAATTTTTAAAAGCAAACATAGATCCAGGAATGGGTTTGGGGTTCTCACTGAATCGTAGCTCCAATTGAAGAACAATTAGTTCTTACATCATGGTCCTGCTCAGTATTTACCCTTAAGAAGGGAACACAGAAGACAAAGGTGCTAGAGCAAAATGTGGCAAAAAAAATTAGATAGTGTTTGGCTATTGGCTACAATAGCATCTGGTGTCATAAAGGCTTGTTTCCAAACAAGCAGTTATCTAAGTGAGATGTCAACTAAGTCCACAAGGAAGAAACACACCATCTTCAATCACTCAAGGATTATAAATTTTATAAACTGAAGCCGAAGGAAGGATTAGTGTCAGAGCTTAACTGTGAGAATCCCATTTTCTGAAGGCTATAGCTGACAGTGGGAGCTGAAGGTTCATTTGTGGAACTACATAGTAAATAAGACCAGTGGGCTCCCTGTAGCCACAATTGAGGGATGGGAGGATAGTAGTTACTAAACAGTGCACTGGAGAGATGAATATAGAAGATAAAAGGCATACATCTGACTTGATCAGTTAAAACCTTGGCAGTTGATTCCCCCTCTGATGCATTCTGGACCTGATTTGGTTTTCAACATTTTCTGTATTTTTGTTTTGTTGCATTTTACTGTGTTCACATTAGGGTGTATCTCAGAAGTGTTGTGTCACTGGAAGTAACTCTCTTGAAGTCGTGGTATAAGTTTTCCTGTGTTTCCATATATGAAACCCAGAACTGATGAACCTATAGGGACAGCAAGTAGAATACAGGTTTCAGTG
>NW_022111373.1:50869972-50871958 GCF_000313985.2 Echinops telfairi | reverse complement strand
GAAACAAATATTTGAAATCTATAGTAGTAATTTTAAAATTCTGCTTAATGTGATTAAATGATAGGATATATGTATTAACTCCAAATTAATAATACATGTTTTAAAAAGTGTCAAGAATTATGTGGTAGGGCCAGCCCCACTATGAGACACAGACACAACATCCCTCAGTGACCCATAGCGCTACAGGGGACAGCACTGGAGACACAGTGCAGTAATTGTGCCCACTCTGACCCCATGACACTAGGGCGAAACACTAAGGGTGTGCAACAGAACAGGAAGGGGAGAAAAACAATGAAGTCCCTGGGGCCAGAGCATGGCACCACGTCAGACTTAATTGGAAAACACTCCTAAAGGTCAAGAAACAGACCTGAAACTATTTATAAGCTTTTCTTTTCTTCCTTCTCTTGTGGAAGTGGGTGTTAACAAATCCAGGGACAAGGGAACAACAAATGCTCTAAAATCGATGGTGAGCAGGATGTAGGATGCCTGGTGGGGTTTAATCAAGGGCAATGTAACCAAGAGGGATTACCAAGTAACCTGAATGAAGGCTGAACATGATGGTGGGACAAAAGGAAAGTAAAAGGAAATAGAGGAAAGAACTAGGAGGCAAATGACATTTATAGAGGTCTAAATACATGCATGTACATATGTAAATATATTTATATATAATGATGGGGAAATATATAGATGTTATTTATATGTTAAGTATTAAGGTAGCAGATGGATACTGAACCTCCACTCAAGTACTCCCTGAACGCAAGAACCCTTTGTTCTAATAATCTGGCATTCTGTGATACTCACCTTCCAGGCAAGAATGCTGAAGACAAAATGGATGCATAAGCAAATGTGGTGAAGAAAGCTCATGGTGCCCAGCTATCAAAAGATATAGCATCTGGGGTCTTAAAGGCTTGAAGATAAATAAGTGGCCATCTAGCTGAGATGCAACAAAGTCCACATAGAAGAAGTACACCAGCCTGTGTGATCATGAGGTGTCGATAGGATCAGGTATCAGGCATCAAAGACACAGAACAAAAAATCATATGAATGTGAATGACAGGGGAGCTCAGAGTGGAGACGAAAGCCCATCTGTAGATAATTGTACATCCCCTTACAGAAGGGTCACAAGGAAGAGACAAGCCAGTCAGGGTGCAGTATAGCACCTATGAAACACATAACTTTCTTCTAGTTATTTAATGCTTCCTCCACCCCACCCCACTATCATGATCCCAATTCTGTCTTACAAATTCAACTAGACCAGAGCATGTACACTTGTACAGATAAGAGCTCAGAGGGAATCCAGGACACATAAACCTCTCAGGACCAATAATGAGAATAGAGATATCAGGCGGAAGGAGAAGATGGGGGAGAAAGGGAGAACAGGTCAGAGTGATCTACCTATAACCGCCCCCCCCCCAGAGGGATGGACAACAGAAAAGGGGGTGAAGAGAGACATTGGTCAGTGTAAGACATGAAAAAAAAAGATAGATTATCAAGGGTTCATGAGGGAGAGAGGATGGGGGAGGGGGTAAATGAGGAGCTGATACCAAGGGCTGATGTAGAAAGAAAATGTTTTGAGAATGATGATGGCAACATATGTGCAATGTGCTTGACACAATGGATGGATGTATGCATTGTGATAAGAGCTGTAAGAGCCCCCAATAAAATCATTTATTAAAAATAAAAATTATATGGGCTATAGATCTTAAAGTCATACATTTAACTCCAAACTAACAGACAGTTTGTGCATTAGAAGTTTCTAATTATGTCTTTTGGGGGTTCTCACTGAATCTAAATCTTTGAAGAATGCGCTAGATTTAAAGAAAAGGCAAAAGCAAGTAACCAAATCTTTTCTTCACTCTGGCGTTCAGAGAGCAACCTGTCAGCAATAAAAAAAGCAACTTTTATTAAGAAAACAGATGGACAGTGGGCCCCTACACAAGTGCTCCCCCAACACAAGAACACTTTGTTCTAACAATTTGGCAGTCT
>NW_022111373.1:50867314-50868849 GCF_000313985.2 Echinops telfairi | reverse complement strand
GTAGGGAGGGAGGGGGGAAATGAGCTGACACCAGGTGCTCAAGTGGAAAGTGGGTGTCATAAGAATGATGAAGTCAACATATGTACTAAAGTGCTGGACACAGATGACGGATGTACAGAGTGTGATGAGTTATATGAGCCCCTAATAAAATGATTATTTATTTTTTTTAAAAGCAACTTTTTATTTTCTAATCTTTTTTTTTTCCCTGCTTCTGCTTTCCTCCATTTCCCTCTCCCCTCTGCCTGCTGCTCCCTGCCTCTTGTATGTTTTCTTCTGGTAAGGAAACAGTTTCCTCTTGATTTTAAAAAATTGATAGTAGTCTCATAGAATCCAGTATGAGGTAATTTGTTGTATTTTGTTTATTTATTCATTCATTCATGGATTAAATATTTATTATGCTTCTATAAGTGTCGGGCAGGCTGCTGTAGAGACAGCTGGCCTGCCCACAGGCGTCTTGCTGGAATTTTGACTACCACACCATTACAGGAATCCTTTGAACTAGGGAGGGAGGGCTGTTTGCTACCTTGTCAGAACAAAACAAACCATGAATGCTTGCAGATACTTCTTTCTGTGCTTGAAATCTCAAAAGTTCTTGGAGGTTTAGTTATTTTCAGAAGGATCAATTCCAAAATGCGATATGCCCAAGGTTTTCTCAAATTAAACATATTTCCATGAGTGAGGATTCTGGTCTTAGATACTCAGGTATAAGCCTAACCCAAACTCATTGCTATTGGGTCAGTTCCAATTTATAGTGACCCTATAGGACAGAACAGAACTAGCGAAAACTAGGGATTTCTAAGACTGTACAAGCTCAGCAGTTTGAACCGACCAGACACTCCATCGGATAAGGATGAAGCGTTTCTGGTCGCTTACAATCTTGGAAACCCACAGGGGCAGTTCTAATCTGACCTGCAGATTGCTGTGACTAAAATGGACTCGATGGCATCAAACACCAGGTTTAATTTTTTAAAAAGTGTATTCCATTATACGTTCCTCCATTTTCTTAGCTGTCAGTATTTCCCCTTCATTTTGCTTCTATATTTCTAAGTAACTATTTTTATTTTCCTTAATTAAAAAAAATTTAGATATAATCTAGCTATTGTACCTCTACCGCTTGAATTATTCCTGCGCCCTCATACAGGCATATCATCATTCGGGTATACATTCAGGGTTTACAAGATTAGAACTTGCAAAGTCTATTCACCACCGGGCATACTGTCTACTGTGATTGCTTTTTCTTATTTTACACACTTGTTGTTTCTCCAGGAAGTAATCATTCCCTTGTGTATCTTTTGCTTAATATTCTATATGCATGTAACCAATTCCCCTCTAAATTCTGCTCAATTTATCTAAATCTCTTCTTATTACGTTGAAACTCATCAAGTAATCCATCAATGTCAGCTTCTAAAGGGAGGTCTTTCCAAGGCCTCTCACTTGTCCTTTCTAGACGGGGTTCTCTTCATGCCGGTGCACCACTGTGAGCCCAGGCCTTTTCTAGACGGGGTTCTCGTCATGCCGGTGCACCACTGTGAGCC
>NW_022111373.1:50846175-50867122 GCF_000313985.2 Echinops telfairi | reverse complement strand
GTGCACCACTGTGAGCCCAGGCCTTTATCGTCAGGGACTCACTCTCTTGAGTTAGAACCTGCCTCCTGACTCCTCTATCTGCCTCCCTGTTCCCATGTTCCCCCTTCTTTTAAACGGAGCAATTCCCGAGAAACGGAGAAGGTTCCTGAGAAAGAGTGCACCTCTGAAAACATCTTCAATCCGATAGCTATCTAAGAGCTTAGCTGGATGTATATAACCCAATGTTGGAATCATAACATTGCTCCATTGTCTTAATGCTGCTGCTGTTTTGCTGAAAAGTCCAAGACTATGGTGATGCCTTTTACATGTCTCCTTTATCTGTGGAGTGTTTTTTTTAAAAGTTTTAAGTCGTGTTTTTGAGTCTAGAAACAAAAGAAAGGGTGACTTGAAGATGTCAGTTGAATATTGCTTTAATGCTAATTTTCACCATGATGCATATATATAACACCAACTCTGAATTCTACAGCCCTTGTCTTAGAGTTTCTAATTGTGTTTAAGGAACGCTATAAGCAGTAACTTTATAATTTCTGAGTGACTCACGAAGAGTCCTAATGTGCACGGTTATGTGTTTGACTGCTTACCGAAAGACACATACTTGAACCTCGCTGGCAGCGCCCTGGGAGACAAGCCAAGTAAGCTGTCCCTGTGAAGGTGGCAGCCGAGAAAACCCCAGAGGGTAGTTCTACTTTGGGATCCCGAACAACAACAGCAACAACAATAAATAGTGATGCTTACTGTGATCCTACTAGAGAGAATTTAAGCAAAGAAAATTGCAGATTTTTAGGGTCTAAGATATTGTATCGTCAAGATTGGAGCAATATAAAAAGGATATAGGTAATCACAATAACACACCAATGTAGCTACCGGAAGTATATTGGACATTATTACAATAAGCTGGAAGAGACCCAAGTGTGGCTTTTCCTCCTGACCATGGCAGTCTGAGTTGCTCTCAAGGGGCAAGGTTTAGCTGAGTCTTCATGGGGTCATGTCCCCAAAGTGTATGTACAATGCAGGTCATTTGGCATTTCGAGAAATTAGACACAATAAAAGATGTCCATATGTTGACCTGATCAGAAGGCATGCTTTGACACGAAGTATAAGCCTTACATCTGAGAGTTTTAGCATGCAGAAGCAATACTTCGGGCTAAGTGGTAGGTCTGCTCTACTATACTATGTATGAATGCAAAGTGCAAAAGGAGAATTTAGGAAATCTTCAAGGTGAAGCTAGACAAAAACAAGTCAGGACAAACTGGCCTTAGATGGTCCTAAAAATAAGACCTTTTTATCTCAATGCCTGTATAATTTCCTCAAAATTTCTTTCTAACTTATATCTATAGAAGCGATCTGTTAGTTTTAAACATCTAATTTTCTAAATATGTATGTGGATATATATAAATATACATAAAGATATATACATATATAAACACATGCATATATATATCCACATATCTATAATTTCCAAAATAAGACATGTCTCAGAGCTACTGCGAAGAACCCTGGTGGTGTAGTGGTTATGTGCTAGGCTCCTGATGGCAAAGTCAGCAGTTTGAAACCACCAACTACACCAAGGAGAAAGATGGGGCTCTCTACTCCCATAAAGAGTTGCAGTCTGGGAAACTCTCAGGAAGTTCTACCCTGTCCAAGAGGGCTGCTTTGAGTTAGCATTGACGCGATGGCACTGTTTGTTTGCCTGTTTTTCTTAGAGCTGCTGCAGTCCAACATTTGTGATCCTCAACAAATGGCTCCAAATTACTGAGATCCTATTATGTAACAGTCATAATATATATGTCATCTCATTAATCCCAAACCCTATGAGAAAAGTGTTGTCAGACCCATATGACAAACACGCAGATGAAATTGTCAAAAGCCAGTGTGTTCCTAAGCTTAGATTTGAACTTGGGTCCCAAATCAATTCCTCATTAGAAATGCTTGATGATGACTTCTATGCCATTGTAATACAAACGAGATGTGAGGGACTCCCTGTCAGTAGTCCCGGCACTAGGCTTGTCATTTACAGGAGATCATCCATTTCACCTGCTCTATTCCTTGGGGTCAAAAGAAGCAGTTTGCACACAGTCTGCCAGAGGTTGACATGCAGTCATGGCTATAGATAGCAAGTGGGTAATTACTATTTGCCTGCATCCATGGAGTCCTGGTGATGTGGTGGTCAAGCACTTGAAAACTAACAAAAAGGTTGGGAATTTGAATCTACCAAAAACTTTATAGGAGAAAACGGTGGCAATTCCTTCTGTAAGGAGTACAGCCTTGGAAACCCAATGGGACAGTTTATAGGACTCAATTCAGTTCAAAGGAGGCAGAATTGGGCCAATACCAGCAGGTTTTTGGTTTGTCCTGCACTCAGCTCTGGGCTGAGCCTAATGCAAAGTATAAAACAATGAAAGATCCAGTCCTTTCATGACAAATAAAAGCAATTGCTGTTGATGTTTGATAGATAGGAGAGTACAGTTGTTGGTTTTGTTGTTGTTGTTTTTAAGACAAAGAACACATTTCCCAGTATTTCCCAAACTGACCACCAGTGTCAACTGAACTGATAACAGGTGCTTTAAGCCACACTGAATCTCAAAGAGAGATGCATGCCCTTCTCTAGCCCCCCACCCCAACCATCAAGGAGAGTAACTCTGTTTGATGCTGGTGTGCTAATCACTTTTGCCAACAGAATGAAAAAAGCATTTGGCATGCAACAGAGGATTTATCCCATTGGTATTGTCTATGTACAACAATTGGTGCTAATTTCCTATTTATGATATGATGTAAATTGCCTTTGTAATGATTCCTAGGAAAGGTAAGTCAAAATAAAGCATTTGAAAAAATAGTTTTGGGATACAAAAGTATAGCCACCCCACCCCTACCCCCAAAAAACCCCAAAGCAAAAGCAAAAACATATGCCAATCCTGGGACCCAAACGCTGAAATGCAGCCCAAAGGAAAACAGCACCGTGGGCAGTCAGTCTGACCCAGCTCATTTGCAGGGGAAAGATGTCTCCAATTTCTGCACGAGGAGGAACCGAAGTAGACATTTCTTTTTTATAGAAGAGAAATTGCACATTTAAAAAAATTACTCATGTAAGCCTCTTTCCCAGTAATTAGATGCTATCATAAATAAATAGAGTGACCGACCAAAAGGTGACTTTCATCCCACGCAGGCTAAAAATAAGACTGAGCTGTTTATTAAAAAGATACATATAATAAACTTTGACATCCTGGTTCTAGTAATTGAAGAGGTTTCATTTGAGAAGACAAAACCAGAATAAGCAAAAGATAATGCCTGCTTCTTAGTTAAAATAACTAAGAAGTGTTTTGCCTTCTGGATTTTTGTTCCTGCTGATGAAAATGCAGTGGGCCACATGTGGATAAACACGAGCCTTCCTGCCCTTGTTGACTAAGAAGACCTTCCACTCAGAGCATAGGTCCTACCTGTGGATCTTGGCTTTAAACACCTTCTCCATTCTGATACTCCTATGTAAGCTCTGTGGGGGATGATGTTGGTTGGTAACTAGAACTCATAGCAAGTGGTTGTCTGTGTTGCTGCCTCATATTGTTTCTGACTCATTGCAACCGGCACGGGGCAGAGTAGAACTGCCCCACAGGGTTTCCAAGGCTGTTATTTCTGTGGATGCAAATCACCAGGTCTTTCTCCCATAGAGCAGCTGGTGGGTCAAATCACTTTTGGTGAACAGCTGAATATTTAACCATTGTGAAATCAGGCCTTTTTCCTCTTTTGTCAGAGCTTCGGATCATGCTATTCCCTCCACCTGGACCTCTTTTTTCCTGGTCTTTCATCTTGTTAAACTAACAGTTCCAGAAGTCTCCTTTGAACGATGTATTTAAATTGTCTTCCCACCCCCATGCTATTCTGCGGTCTACCCTCTCTTTTTGGGGATAGATTTTTTTTTACTATAACTTGTACTCATTCATTTGCTGATTTTTTTTTCATGCTCTAAGGTATTTGATGGCAAAACTTCTATGTCCTTCAGAGGCTGTCATTTCTCCAGCAGCTGACCCAGAAGGTTTGAATAAATAGGAATGAAAGGAAGGAAGGATAAGGGCATTGGGCTTCAACTAAAGCAGGGGTTCTCGACCTTCCTAATGCTGCAACCCTTTAATACAGTTCCTCGTGTGTGGTGACCCCCAACCATAAAATTATTTTGTTGCTACTTCATAACTGGAATCTTGTTATGGTTATGAATCAGGTGATCCCTATGAAAGGGTCGTTCGACCCCCAAAGGGGTCGCAACCCACAAGTTGAGAACCGCTGATCTAAAGGCTGAAGACAAGGAAGGCCACACGGAGAGGGAAATGATATAGAATACGGAGGAAGAGCTCATTCTAGAGCCACAAGGCCAAACAGAAAACAAATGAGTGAAGAGGGCTGAGTGTAGGTGACAGAAAGGAAGCTCAGGTAGTGGGGAAACTGAAAACCTGGAGGAAGGATGACACTATTCCTCTAAAGACACTGGATGGAAGACCCTCCATTCAATGTTTGTTATGAAGGAAGAAGAGGTCAATATCATCAGACTTTGATGTCTTTCATAAGAATCTAGAAGTCTGATTTTGTGTGTTGTTGTTAGGTGCCATTGAGTCAGTTCTGACCCATAGGGACCCTGTGCACAACAGAACAGAGCCCTCCCCAGTCCAGTGCCATCCTCACAATGGTGGCCGCTTGCTCCCATGGTGGCCGCCACTGTGGCAAGCCATCTCCTTGATGACCTTTCTCTCTGGCTGCTTCTCTACCAAGCATGATACCTTTCCCCAGGGACATAATTCTCCTGAAAACATGCCCAACGTGTTCGAGATGAAGGCTCCCTCTCTCTACCTCTAAGGAGCACTGTGGCTGTACTTCTTCCAAGACAGATTGGTTTGTCCTTTGAGCAGTCCATGGTACTTTCAATCTACTTCTCCAGCACCACAATTCAAACACACCAAATCTTCATCGGTCTTCCTTATTCAATGTCAGACGTTCACGTGCATCTGAGGTGATTGAAAAAAAACCTGGTTTGGCTCAGGCACAATTCAGTCCTCAAACTAGCATCCTTGCTTTTCAACACTCTAAAGAGGTCTTATACAGCAATGCAACTTTTAATCTTCTGACTGTTGCTTCTGAGAGCATTGATTGTGGATCCAAGCAAAATATAATCCTTGACAACTTCAGCCCTTTGTCCATTTATCATTATATTACCTATAGGTACACTTTGTATGTGAAGTCTACTAATTTTGAATGTTGGCAAGTAGATCAAAATTACTAAAATTTCATGGGAATTGTGAAAACTAGGTTTTGTGTCAACTTGGTTTAGCCAGGATTCTTAGTAGTTTGGCATTTTTTTTTGTTTGTTTAAAAATCATTTTATTGGGGCTCGTACAATTCTTTTTTTTAAATCATTTTATTAGTGGCTCATACAACACTTACCGCAATCCATAGATACATCAATTGTGTAAAGCACACTTGTACATTCATTGCCCTCATCATTCTCAAAATATTTGCTCTCCGTCTAAGTCCCTGGCATCAGCTCCTCATTTTTCCCCTCCCTCCCCAGTCCCTCCTCCCTCCTGAACCCTTGATAATTTATAAATTATTATTTTGTCATATCTTGCCCTGTCCGACGTCTCCCTTCATCCACTTTTCTGTTGTCCGTCCCCCAGGGAGGAGGTCACATTTAGATCCTTGTAAATCGGTTCCCCCTTTCCAACCCACCCTCCCAGTATCGCCACTCACTCCACTGGTCCTGAAGGGATCATCTGCCCTGGATTCCCTGTGTTTCCAGTTCCTATCTGTACCAGTGTACATCCTCTGGTCTAGCCAGATTTGTAAGGTAGAATTGAGATTATGATAGTGGGGGAGGAGGAAGCCTTTAGGAACTAGAGGAAAGTTGTATGTTTCATTGTTGCTGCATCACACCCTGACTGGCTCGTCAAATCTCTGAGACCCAGCTGTAAGGGGATGTCCAGTGGCCTACAAATGGGCTTTGGGGCTCCACTCTGCACTCCCCCTCCCCCATTCACTCTGATATGATTTTTTGTTCTGATGATGCCTGCTACCTGATCCCTTCAATGTCTCGTGATCGCACAGGCTGGCGTGCTTCTTCCATGTGGACTTTGTTGCTTCTGAGCTAGATGTCCACTTGTTTACCTTCAAGCCTTTAAGATATGTTCCTTCCCAGAGCTGCAGATTCAATGCGGTCCTTTGAAATAAATTCTTCTGGGGGAGGGGAATAGTTTGGCATTTGATACCTCCCCTCTGATATGATTAACAGAATATAATCAACGCAGTGATGGGATCTGAGTGGTCAAGCAGTTGTCGGAAAATTAGGGTGAAGCCTAATGACATTTCTTTGGGGATTTGGCATGCTGTAGAGAGCTTCTTCGCTTGTTGCTGGTTGGGATCCTACAAATGACTTGTCAGTTCTGTCGACCTTCGAGTCAGCCACATCTGCATCCACCAGTCAGGCTCTTGCGGCTTCATCTTTTTGAGTTTTGGTTGTCTTCCGACTTTCTAGTTTGTCTATCTGATGCCTGGCTCATAAGCCCCAGCAGCTAGATAAGCCAAGAAAACTTCCAGCTTAACATTTGATCTAGACTTCTCCCGGACTGTGTTTACCTGCTTTATACAACTGTGTGAATCATTTGCTTCATATGAATATATATGTATACAGCGCTGCCATTTTTTAATTTGTTCTAGTATGAAAATCTTTCTTCTTTCTCCAAATTTTCTATTGTGCCTATTGTGGCAATCCATCTCAGCAAGGGACTTCCACACAATTGTTCAGCCACTCCTTCAACAAACATGATATGTTCCTATAGAGATTGATTCCTCCTGATGATGGGCCCAAGTAAGACAATGATTTCTTGTGAAGATTTTTTTTTCTTGTGAATATATATATATATATATATATATATATATATACACACACACTGATTTTCAAAGTAGTTCATCATGACTTTTGTTTCGAGTCCGTCTTAATCTGCAAGCTCTACTGAAAGCTGCTTCTATCATGAGTGGCCTTACTTGTATTTGCTATGCTGTAATAAAAACTTCCAACAGCACATCAACACACAAACTATCACTGTACAACAAATGGAGAGAACAAATTGTTAAACCGCTCTAAAATATCTTCAAACTACATTGCAACATTATCTATAATTATTCCCATACCTAAACACAAATGGTCAAAACAGCAAAAGAACTATAGTATTTTATAGCATATTTTTATGAAATTCACGTTTCCGTGCCCATTAAATAAGCTTTTATTGGAACATAGCCCTGCTCATTTATTTATATGTTGTCTATGACTGCCTTTGTGCTACAAGTAGCAGAGCTGAGTCCCACAAAGTCTGAAATATTAGCTATCTGTCTCTATGCAGAAAATATTTGCTGATCTCTGATATGGAGATGTAGTTAAAAGACTTTGGGCTTTTATGAACTGATAAAATTGTAAAAGGCGCTGGAGGAGGGTAAGTAAAGTCATGAGGCAAGTGAAATCATGAAAATCTTGCTATTATCCTCAAAAGTCCCAGGAACAATAGGTGAGGAGGATGGCACAGGACTGCACAGCATGTCCTTCAGTGTGCATGACACACTGAATTGGCCTGGAAAACCCTATGGAGCCATTTGAATGTGCAGTACAGAGGGTGCCAATGAATTCACATCAACGCATTGGCAACTAACAAAAACAACAGGATTGAGTTCAGTCTTCTCTATCAGTAGGAAACTGGCCATTGTTTAACCTTTTCAACCTTTACAGCCTCAATTTAAACTCTTCATAGATATCATAAGCATTTTCAGAATCAGTCCTTTTATAGTGTCATTTCAATAATTTACCAAGTTTCTAGGTTACCCGATTCTCCCACATCATGTATTATCTAACTCACAGTGGCATCTCACATGGACCTCACCCTACTAAGAATGTCTATCACACTGGCATGTATTTTTTGGCATTCAGAATGTATTACTTTATGTTATTCCTCACCTTTATTTATGCATCCTATCTTAGCAAAAGTAGTTCAACTATCCTTGAAGGTATAGACCAAAAGGTGTGGTTTTTGCCCCTCAGTTTTCTAGCACCCAATGTTGGTTACTCATGTGTCTGCTAAGCTCAAGGTTAGTAATTCAAACTCACCAGCTGCTCCTTGGAAGAAGGATATGACTGTCTGCTCCTATAAAGATTTATAGCCTTGGAAACTATATGGCGTTGCTATGAATCAGAATCAACTCAACTGCAGTGGTTTAGCACCCAATGTCATGCCAAGTATATAGTTAGTGCTCCTACACTCTATACTACCCTCCAGTGAGCCCTATTGTCAGCACCATGCCCTGCTCTCAGCGCTCCTTTTTGCCCTGGCTAGGCTAAATACTGAACTTCAGAAATAAATAAAATCATCTGTCTTTTCTCCTTCATAAAAATTGTCATTTTTCATGGTTGGTTAGGTTGGCACAGTCTTGGCAATACAAAGACAGCAAAATACCTTCTTATGTTGAGCAAATTACAGCTTTTGATCTAACTAATTTCTCTTACAATGGTAAATGTAATATAGATTACAAATTCAGGGACATTTTGCATATCAATCCTGTGCTACAAAGTCAAAATGGGGAATTGGGTTAATAAAGTCTGTGATCCTCCAAAAATAATACCAAGAGAAGAAAATGAATATAATAGAAATATGTAATTTGTTGCCTTAGGAAAAATGGGTCAGGATGGCACTTAAAAAAAATTAAGTAATTACAGGATTCAGCTTCTCAAGCTTTAATTCAGCAGAAGACCAAAGAGCACTTAGAACTCCCGTGGCGCGTTCACTCTCCCTCTCTGCTGGAGCTCACCCTTCAGAGTAATTAAGAAATAATTTCAGAGTAGCCACACATGTAAGCAATCAGACCCAATATAGGAAACACCTGCTTTTACTTCGATTCTGGCCTGCTTGCTATTAGGCCGTATTTGTCTTGGGACATTGTGTTTGCTTGTGTAATTGTGCATAGCACATTTTCAGATTTTACCACAGATGGATCCAGAAAGCTGTTCTGAATGAGTGTGTCTGGGTAAGCAAGACACAGCCTTCCTCTTCCCGGAGCTAACAGACGTCAGCAGAATGAGGCCTGGCCGTCCCCACTGCCCACACCATACAGAACAAACAGGAAGCATTCCCCGAGCAGCATTCGTTGCCCCAGCTGAGTGGCCAGCTTTCTTTTGTTTGACTTACAATTCCAGACCAATCCTATCAAAAAGGGTAGAAAATGCGTAAGTCAACAGGTAAACAGAAAGACTGCTGATAAGGAGCCCTGGTCACAGAATTAACAGGCTCTGGTCAGGTAGTAGGATGCTCAGTATTATATACATCATCAATTTTTTGATAAGTGAAAAATAGCATGAGCATGGTGTCCAACCCCCTCTGTTCTGCCTTCACAAAGGAAGAGAATCCAACAGAAGAACAGCACAAGGACAATTCTGTGAGGTAAGGTCAGACTCCACCAGCCAAGCCTCCTCCTAATTCTGACCTCAGCCTTCCCTCCCAAAGAGCTCTGGACATCTTCTCTGGATTTGATCATTCACGGCAATTGTCACACAGAACTCACCACTCATATGCACAATTATGGGGGTTAATAGAGAAGCTAACAGTCACAACTCAGGATTAGAAATCCTTAGGACCCAGTTCTTCCAGTCAGGACAATCTTTTCTAAGCTGTGCCTGCAGACACACGTTTCTCTGTTCCTTGTCTCTCAGCTACATGGTTGATTGACTCATCAATATTATTTTTATGTTGCAGATTATATTAATTAAATTAAGAATGTACATTTTATCTTCTGAACAAGATGATTTTACTCTCTCAATCATCAGTGCATATCATTTTACATGGGGCCACATTTTAATTCATTTCATGAGCATAACCCAGTACATGCTTTTATTCACAATGTCAAGTTTTGTTTTAAGTGGGGATGTACACCACATGATTGCATCCTATCTTTAAACAAATCAGCATTCTTTTCCTGGGTGTGATCAATGCTAACTATAACTGCTCACTAATCGCACAGAGCAGTCCAGGCTGGCGGCCATAATGATGGCTCGTGAGGCTAAAAGCAGTTTCCTGAAGCTGTCCAGTGTGAGGTAGTGAAAGGGTCTTGGTCTGGGAACCGACGTACCTGAGTTCCAGGTATGTAAATGAATTCTAATAGTCCTGTTCCCCAGGCTGACTTTCTGCAGCAAGGTTAGATAGACTTGCTCTTTGCTTATGGTAGTCTCCTTATACTGATCCAAATAGTGCACTTAAAAAGTTTTTACAGTATTACTTATTTACTGGACTGCCTTCTGCCTTAGGTTGCAAGCTCCATGAGGCTAGGGAATCCTGTTTGTTTTAACTTCTATTTCTTAGCACATTAGTCTCACATTTGACATAAAGTAGATAGGTGTTCAGCATTATGGAGACATTGTACACATCAACCTATTACAATCACAATTTACATTTGTGTGGAATGTTACCATTTACTGAAAGGGGAATATCTAAGGAACATTTCTCAGAGCCTTAGTATGAGAACTAAATTTAATGTTAGTTAGACCCTGAAATTGGTGTTCACAGTAAACAACTAATAATGCTCGCAATTATTGTTATTTTGATTCTCAGAAAAAGAAAAAAAGTGGTGGGGATGGTTAACTGAAACTCCCTTGAAAATGTTCTCCAGCCCTTATTTGTTGGTACCATATTCACTTACATGCCCCCCACCCCCATCCATGGTGTTTATACATAGTCCATTTCTGGAACAGGTGTTCTAGTAGACATGTGTATCTGGGATCTAGGTAACAGCAGAGGTGTCCAGTTTTATTTATAGAAGCGCATTTACACTTGGTGACTGCTCAGTTTTAAGAGGTCCCCTGTGACTTCAGACCAGGGCTTCCTACCCCTTCTTTCCAATTCTATCCCCTGATGAGAAGTTGTATTTCAGGTGTCTGTGTGCATCAGAATCACCTCAGGATCTATAAGAATCACCTGAAGACTGGGGTAAAATATATATTTCTGATATGTCTGGTGTGGAAATGTACATTCTCAACAGGGGCTCAATCCAGAATGGCCAGTTCAAATAACTGTTTTATTTTTTTTCTTGTACATTGACAAGACACGGTGAAATGTGAGGGTGGATTTACAAAAAATTTCAGAAAATGTCATGTCATCTTCAGTGAAATCAGATCGTGCGGGGTGGCTACTTTTTGATTTAGAAAAGGTCACTTTCAGAGCCCACTGCTTCGTGGAGGAAACACAATACAGAAAGACACTTGTTTTTCCTAGTTTTCTTACTACACACTGAAACTCCACACATGATTACCTCACCTTATCCAGGAAAACCCTACCCTACTGGTTTGTCTGTAGAAGTTAAGTTCTTGAAAATAATAAACCCCCTGTTATGGATGAATTGTGTCTCCCTTACACCCAAATATGTGCTTTAAATCCTAACCTCTATGCCTGCGGTTGTAAGGAGCTCCGGTGGCACAGTGGTTACTCCTTGTGCTGCTAACCACAAGGTCAGCAGTTCAAAACCACCAAGCCCGTCACGGGGAAAAAGATGAGGCTTTATACTCCCAGGAAGAGTCCAGGGTCTTAGAAGCCACGGCAGCGGTTCTGCTCTGCCCTGTGGGGTCACAATGAGTCAGATCTGTCTTGCTGTCCGTTGAATTTGGTTTGGTTATGTCTTTGGTTAGACCTCATTTGGAATGGGTTGTCTTTGGTATGTTAATGAGGCAGGTTTGGTATAGGATGTATCTTAAACAACCTCTTTTTAAAGATATGAACGTGATTAAACACAATCTTGTCAGCAGCCATCGGGAGAGAGCCTACGCCGCATGAAGATTGGCAGGAGCAGAAGCTCAGAAGAGACAAAGCCTTCTTCCAGAGGGATGGAGAAAGACAGATTCCCCTAGAACTAAGGCCCTGAATTCAAACTTCTCACATCCCAAAGTTTGAGATCGTAAATCTATGTGTGTTAAAGCCACCAACTTGTGATATTTGGGATGTAACAACGCTAGATAACTCGGGCAGATTTTGGTACCAGCAAGTAGGGGTGCTACTCTAAAATATATTACAGTGTGGAAGTGACTTTAGAATTGGGTACTGGGGAGAGGCTGGCTAAGTTAGGGTGTCTAACAGTAAAAGTCTAGATTTCCTTGAAGAAATGGTTGATCGAATCATGAATACCGAAGGCAATTCTGCTGAGAGCACAGAAGGAAGTGTGGAGCGGTATAGAGAGAACCTCGTAAAGAATGCATCTGACTCCAGACACAGAATTATTGCTAGAAATGGCGATTTCAAACATTTCTGCTGAGGCTTTAAAAGAAAGGGCTAACCAGATGTTGTTATTATCAGTGCCACTGAGTTTGTTTGCACTCCTAACGACCTTGTGGACAAGCAGTGCCGTCTTGTGGCATCCTCACAACTGTTCCTGCGCTGAAGCCATGGCCTCAGTCCATCCCCTGAGGCCCTTCCTCTTTTCCACTGCCCCCCCCACCCCGCCCCCCGACTTTACCCCACCTGATGGCCTTTACCACACCTGATGGCCTTCTCCAGGGACAGGTCTCTCCTGACGACGTGTCCACAGTATGTAAGACGAAGACTGTCCGTCCATGTCTCTAAGGAGAATTCTGTATTACTGTATTTCTTCAAAGACAGATCTGTTTATCCTCTTAGCGTGTCTATTCATGCATAGGGGATAATCTCCCATTTGTATTAGTCTCTTCTGGTTTTTCATAATAAATTTCTGCATTTTTCTTTTGCTTATTTAGGTTTATTTGTAAGTATTTCATATTTTGTGTGGCTATTTTGTTTACTTGATGTCTTTTTCAGAGCGAGGACCAGATAAGTATATACCAGAAGCATGGTGATATGTTTTATGCAGTGGCATGGAACTTGTTTGAAACATGTTCAAATGTTTAGCCAAAGATGGAATTTGCAGGCGATGGTCTTGGATATGCGGCTGATGAGATGTCTAAACAAGATCTTAAAGGGGCTTTGTGGGTTTCCTTGCCACTTATAATAAAACGTGAAGAAAAGAAATGGATATAACAATGAACTGTGCATTCTTGGTTTGGAAAAAAGGTTATGGATGACAATGAAATCTCCGAATCCACTCACAGAGTGGCCATGCGGATTAAGCCGCCACTGAGCTTCCTGGGCCACTGACCAGGGATGTGAATAATCGCATCCTCAGACACAGTGCATTGGAAAGTAGGTGACTGCAGCCAGGGTTGTTAAAAGTCAGTATTATCCTTTGCTTTCCTTTTGATCCATGTATAGTTTATTCTTGTTTCCATTCTTTTCTGCTTTGTTTTGGACTGAGATTTTTCTGTTTTATTTTTGTTGCATGTGTGTGCATGTCAGGGGGGTGTGTCAAATGATTTTCTTTCTATGAAATCCAGGATAGATAAATGTATCTCCCCAACCCACTCACTGCAATTGAGCCAGTACTGACTCAGAGTGGCCCTGGAGGACAGAGGAGAATTGTCCCTGTGGGTTTTGGAGGCTTTACAGGAGTAGGAAGCCTCCTTTTTCTCCTGCGGAGCAGCTGGTCATTTCAAACTACTGATCTTGTGGTTAGCAGCCCGTCGTGCAGCCACTATACCACCAGGGATCACAGGCAAATCTATAGAAACAGTAATTAGATTAATAGCTAATTTTGACAGAAGATATTGGGGGAGAAATGGGGAAGCTAATAATAATGGATACAAAAATGAAGAAAATTATCTAAAATTGATTGTGGTGATATTACACAATTTTTTAAAATTTATTTAAAACATTGAATTGTATGACATATGAATTATATGCCAATAAAGTTATTGAACTAAAAACTTGTATTCTTGAACATAAACATTTATTCAATTCTACGCAGCAACAAACCCGTTATTTAGTAGTAAGGTAAGCTCTTGAAAGATGACGATAAACAAAATGCCTGAACTTCAAAAAATTGAACTGTGCAAAATGAAAACAAAACATAAAGATTTTGTTGTACAAACTATAGACATGTGTCCTCGGGTTTTCACATAGGATGTAGTCACACAACCTTAAAGAACTTAATCCTGTGGTTGATGGATCTAACCCACTACCACAGCAGAAAACTCATCATTTTAGGCTACAGGGGATAACGTAAGTTCAAAAGAAAACAATGCTATCTTCTCTTGGGATTCTACAGGTAGGGAACCGACCAAAAGAAGTACAACTGTTGTCCTCCAGGAAAGAAAGCACTATCTTTGGAGCAGCTCAGAGATCCAGAGAAGTTTTGGAAGAAGCACAGAGCCTTCTTGTTGTCAAAGGGGAGGACTGTAGACCAGGGTCTCCTGGATCGCAGTGTGAGGCACAGCCTTCTGTTTTCAGAGTCAGCGCTTCACCAGCTGCCTCTGGGGTGTGGGGCTGCAATCAAGTTGTCCTGGAGGATTGAATTGCTGCCCAAGTTTGAGGAGGTGGACCGGTCTGGCTTAAGGGGCTGAAGAACAGAGTTTTCCAGGGCTGAAGGGATGGAGCTGCCACTCACGTGGATTAGGAGCAGGGGAAGTAAAGGTAGCAAACCAAAGCCAAGAGAACAGAGTTGCCATCCCTGTGGCCTAGCAGAGGGAATGGAAACCCAGGGCTGGGGCACCTCCATTTAGAATACACAGAGCGTGACTCTTTTTACTCATTAAAATTGTTTTGCTCATCTTTGTTTTGCTTGTTGCCCATTGTCTTGCCTTTATCAATATCTGAATTTCTCCAACTTTTCATAGAAATGTCTACCATGTGCCTATTCCACCATTGCATTTCAGAAACAGATACTAACAAGACACCTCCACTTAAAGAAAAGTACGTACTGTTATTCCAGTTCAATTAATTCTAACTGATACTAATTTTTGTTCAAAGGAATTCCTTATCTTTATGCTAGCCTGACTCTCTTTTCTCTGCTTCTCCAGGCAAATACAGATTAATTTTCATGGCATGGATGACCACTTGCAAGCTTTTAATACCCCAGAAATTACACAATAACTAAGAGGTAGACTAAAAACACTAAACACATTATTAAGCCAATTAATTTGGATGTCCCTTGAGACCTTGACCCTAAACCTCGGGTCCAAGGAACCAAATCTCATGAGGTGTTTGGTTGTACACAAGCAGACTCAACACCTACTCTTTGGTTGTTATTGTAAATATACCTATCACACAACTTTTTCTAGGCATACAACTTACTGACAGCAATTATAATTGACTGCAATGCTACCCTTTATCGGGACAATTTTTCCATCACTATTAGTTCCTCTTTCTCTTTGTGTCCCCTCACTCCTGCCCTGATAGCCAGCATTAAAGTTTAATCTTTACAGATATGACTATTGTCTTTTTATATAAGTGAAGTCATACAATATTTGTCCTTTTGTGATCAACTTATTTCATACAGCATGTCTTCAACCTTTCAGAATTAATTCTTGTACTGGCTGAGTAGTACTTAATTGTAGAAGTGTGACACAGTTTGCTTATTCACTGACCTGGCAGTGGGCCGTTAGGTTACTTCCACCTTTTTGTTATTGTGACTAGAGCTGCAAAGAACATTGGTGTGCAGGCATCTGATTGAGTCACTGCTTTCACATGTTTGAGGTATGTTCCTAGGCATCCGGGTTGTACCCTCTCCCCAGGCTTGTTCATTCTGTATTCTGAGCAAATAGTCCAAGAAGCTGGTTTATCAGAAGAACTCAGCATCAGGACTGGAGGAAGGCTTAATAAGATGTGCAGACGACACAGCCTCACTTGTTGAATGTGAGAAGGACTTGGAGCACTTGCTGATGAAGATCGGCCTTCAGTAGGGACTACAATTCAATGTAAAGAAAATCCATATCCTCCCAACTGGACCAATAGGTAACATCGTGATAAATACAGAAAAGGTTGAAGTTCTTAAGGATTGTATCTTGTTTGGCATCAATGCTTATGGAAGCAGCAGGCAAGGATAAAGACAAGTTGCATTGGATAAATCAGCTGCACCAGATCACTTTGTTGTTGTTGTTAGGTGCCCTGGAGTCAGTTCTGACTCAGGCAACCCTGTGTACAACAGAAGGAAACATTGCCTGGGCCTTCATCATCCTCACATTGCTCCTATGCTCAGCTCACTGTTGCAGTCACAGCATCAAGCCTTCTCTGTGAGGGCCTTCCCTTCCTTTGCTGCCCTCTGCCTTATCACATATGGTGGAACTGGTCTCTCCTGACAACATGTCCAAAGTAAGTAAGAAGATGTCTCTCCATCCTTACCTCGGAGGAGGCAAATATTCCCTCAAGACAGATCAGTTTGTTCCCTTAGCAGTCCATAGTACTTCCAATATTCATCACCAGCAACACAATTCAAATACATAAATTCTTCAATCTATTTTATTCAATGTGCAAATTTCACATGCATATGTGGCAATGGAAAATATTGTGGCTTAGGTCAAATGCACCTTAGTCCTCATAGTAATTAATATTCTTGCTTTTTAATACTCTGAAGAGGTCTTGTGCAGCAAATTTACCTAATGCAACTAGAATTTTGATCTCTTGACTACTGTTTCCATGAATATTGATTGCAGATACAAGCAAGACACATCCTTGACAACTTCAGCCTTTTCTGTGTTTATCATGAGGATTTTGGTCTTCTTTACCTAGAGCTGTAATCCCTACTGAAGGCTGACTCCTTGATCTTCATTAACAAGTTCTCCTCACTTTCAGCAAGCAAGCTGGTGCTGCCTGCATATCACACATTCTTAATAAACTTTCCTCCAATCCCGATGCTGAATTCTTCTTCATATAAGCCAGCTTCTCTGATTATTTGCTACGGTGAGATGATACAACCCAGGAGTACACCTTCCCTGATTTTAATCCATGCATTATTCCCTTGTTCCATTCACACAGCTGGCTCTTTATCTTGTGCCACTTCAATATGAGCACAATTAAGTGTTGTGGAATTCTCATTCTTCTCAAGGTTATCCAAAGGTATGACCTTTGATATACTAGTGACATAGCTTCCAGCATCACTTTGAGCATCACAGCAGCAATGCACAAGCTGCTAACAACAGCCACCTAGGAGTAGCATTACTGAGTCATATATGGTATTTCTATTTTTATTCTTGGTTGTAATATTTATTGAAAACAGATTGCCAGGTCTTTCTTCCACAGTGCCACTGGGTGGATTAAGACAATCAACCTTTAGATTCATAGTTTAGTGGATACCATTTGTGCTACACAGGGACTATCATAGATTTAAAAAAAAAACATTAAGTCAAACCATGGTCCTCAAGTCTATTTTAACATTCCACATTATTTATTGTCTCTGACATGTTTGAATAGAGCTTCCTATAAAGAGCATTTTGTTGAATTTAAGGGCCATGCTAACATCCATATTTTTAAAAATAGTTTAGAAAAAGTCCTAGATTTTATATAGCCAATTCTTGTGTACTGATGTCAATATATCTGAGAGTCCTTCAGCTAATTTCACTCAGGTCAGGGAGCATTTAGCCAAAATGCCACTGAACGAATCTTATTGCGTGGTTCTGAGTCATCACTAGCCCACTTTATTACCAACAGATGAATCTTAGTTGAAATAGCAGAGAGGAAAATGTTTTTTATTTTATTTTTCCAGATAATATTTTATTGTGTCAATAGCACAATAAAAAGTTTATTCTTACACACACACACACACACACACACACTAGAGGACCATGGTGGTTCATTAGTAAAATTCTCACTTTCCATTTAGGAGAAGGTGGTAGTTACATAATCTGGTGTCAATTTGGGACTTGAGAGCATTAAGAGTTTAAGGGGTGGAGTCTAGTCTGTCAATCAGATCATAGCCAATGAGACCCCTGCCAGCGCTGAGATGCTTACAACGCCACTGGATCTGCAAAACTTCCAACCCACTGGCCTGTGATCCTCCTGTATTTGGCATCATTGCATGTATTTCGTGAGTCTGTAGAAGACTTTATAGATTGGTACTGGACATACAGGCTAATATTGGACTTATGAACTTGATCTTCACTGGTCTGGGATGTTTTCTCAATATTCAAATGCTATTGCATATAAACCTCTTTCTTATATACATATGCGTGTTTATGAATTTGTTTCTCTGGTCGACCTAGACTAACACAGAGACTGAAGTTTGATTCCTGCCCAATATACCTCTTGTGTAGTCACCACTTATCTGTTAGTGGAGGCTTTTGTTTGCTGTGATTTTGAACAAGTTCCAGCAGACCTTCCAGACTAAGATAGACAAGGAAGAAAGGCCTGACAATCAATTTCTACAGATCATCCAATGAAAACGTTATGGATCACAATGGTTCCATTGTGTATGGAGTCACCACAACTTAGAGGCTGACTCAAGGCAGTTAATGACAATAATAAAAACACTCATCCAAATAAAATAAAATAAAATAAAAACAAAAAATAATAATAAAAACACTCATCCAAAAAGTAAATTTACATATAGCTTAACATATATTATTCGCAGCTGCATATTTTACCATTTTCACAAGTTCTTAGGGAAGACTGTTTGGAGCAGAGCACAGACCAGACACTATTGTAACTGACATTGCTCACAGAGCAAACAGGGTAGGAACTAACAGAACATTCAACATTCTCATCAGCCAAGTTTCCTCCATCTTGGGCTCCTGGCCCAGCATGCGAACCGGTAATATTGTATTACATCCACTTGCGTTCCACCCCATGCCACCGGACCAGAATGCTGGAGCGCTAACTTGGGTTTAATACATTTAGCATCTATGTGTTAATTAGCATGCACAGAGAGCAAGTGGGAGAGAAAGGCAATAAAGGGATTAATAAAAGGTAAAAGTGGAAGGTCGTAATAAAGGCATAAAAGTGGACATTATTTGTTGCTCCTCTTTGGGGTGGGTTACCATCTCCTGAAGACTATTCTAGATTTATTGGTGTCAGTCTCCTGTCTCCCTTTAATTGAATACTTATCTCCCCCTGAGGCACATACTTTGCTTTGTATCCATTTGAGGTCCTATAGCCATGAAAAGCTCGGGAGATGGTGAGAGAACTTATTGTACACCTAAGCATCAAGCATCTGTGTAGTCATTATAGAGGTCAAGAAATACAGGATTGCTACTCTTAGATTCATAGGCAGCTGGGCATCTTACAGGAGTCTGGGTGGCAGAGGGGGTTAAGCAATTTTTTTTTTATCATTAACTACAAGGTTGGTGGTTCAAGCCCATGAGTCATTGCTCCTTGGGAGAAAGGTGAGACTATCAGCGCCTATAAAGATTTAGGAAATCCTAAGGGGGCAGTTCTACCCTGTCCTATAGAATTGCTATAGATTTTCTATAAGATAGAACCAGCTTCATAGCAATGGGTTGTTTGTTTGTTTGTTTTATATCCAGTAACGTCCATCCTTTCACATTCTTCAACTAAGGCTTTGTTCTTCTCTACCTTTTGTTTTTCCACATAAGTGTAGAAACAATCTATCAAGTTCTAACAAACATGCTGCTGGGTTTGGGATGGTCATTTCATTGTATATGCAGATTAATTTGGAGAAACTTTAGTTCTTTATAATATCGATTCTTTTAATTCATAGGTGTGGTATGTTTGTTAGTTAATTATTTAGGTCTTAATTTTTTTTCATATTGTTTTCTAATTATTTCTGTAGAAGCCTGCACATCTTTTGGTAGATTTATGTGTAGGTTCTCGATATTATAAAAATTAGCTCCTTAAATGTTCCAATTATCTGTGAGGAAATTTGGACATAATTGATATATTATTTTCTAGGTACTTGGTATTTCATACTATTATAAATGCTATCATTATTGTATCTTATAGAAATAAAATTGCTTTTTATACATTTTCAATCATAAAAACTTGTCCAGCATTTTAAATTCTACATGAAACCCAATTTTTAAAGATTTTGTAATGCATACAGCTGTACATGTATGAGTAATATTGATTTTGTTTCTGCATATGTATATATATGTATTTGTTTTCTTTTCTTGTCTTACAGAACCAACTACATCTTCCAGAACAATGTGAAATAGAAGTATTGATAGAAAACATCCATCTTGTAAAGGAAAACTTTCAATATTTTTTTACCATTGAGCAAACTGTACATTTTAGGCATCTTTGGATACTCTTTACCCAATAATAGAAGCTTCTGTTTAATCTCAGTGTGTTACGAGGCTTGCTCTTTTTTCCCCCCATCATTTTATTAGGGGCTCATGCAACTCTTATCACATACATACACCCATTGTGTACAGCACATTTGCACACTCATTACCCTCATCATTCTCAAAATATTTGTTCTCCACCTAAGCCCCTGGCATCAGATCCTCATTTTTCCCTCCCTCCCTGCTGCCCCCTCTCTCATGAACCCTTGATAAGTTATAAATTATCATTTTGTCATATCTTGCACTGTCCAACATCTCCCTTCACCCACTTCTCTGTTGTCCATCCCCCAGGGAGGAGGCCATATGTAGACCCTTATAATCGGTTCCCTCTTTCCAACCCATCCTCCCTCCACCCTCCTAGATCACCACTCACACCGCTGGTCATAAAGGGATCATCTGCCCTGGATTCCCTGTGTTTCCAGTTCCTATCTGTACCAGTGTATATCCTCTGGTCTAGCCCATTTGTATGGTAGAATTGGGATCATGATAGTGGGGTGGAAGGAAGTATTTAGGAACTAGAGGAAAGTTCTATGTTTCATCATTGCTACATCGCACCCTGACTGGCTCCTCAACTCCCCGAGAGCCTTCTGTAAGGGGATGTCCAGTGGCCTACAAATGGGCTTTGGGTCTCTACTCCCCACCTCATCACAATGATATGATTTTTTGTTCTGATGATGCCTAATACCTGATCGCTTTGACACCTTGTGATCATACAGGCTGGTGTGCTTCTTCCATGTGGGCTTTGTTGCTTCTGAGCTAGATGGCCACTTGTTTACCTTCAAGCCTTTAAGACCTCAGATGCTATATCTT
>NW_022111373.1:50837915-50845308 GCF_000313985.2 Echinops telfairi | reverse complement strand
AACAACAACAAACCATGACAAAAAAACAAAACACAACAAGAAAGAAAAGCTTGTAGTTAGTTCAAGGACTGTTTGTTGGCCTTTAGGAGTGTTTTCCAGTTCAGTCTGTTGGGGCACCACACCCTGGCCCCAAAGTCCACCTTCGGCATTCCCTGGGGACCTCACCTCTCCGTTCCCTTGCTGTTCTGTTGCACCCCCGTAGTGTTTTGCCTCAGCGTGGCGGAATCAGATTGGGTGCAATTCCCACACTGTGTCTCCGGTGTTGTCCCCTGTAGGGCTATGGGTCAATGACGGATATCGTATCTCATAGCGGGCCAGCCATGGGGTCCTCTCTGTGGACTGGCTGCTCTGAGCGGGAACATCGTCCTCAAGGCCTCGTGGGCCAGGATGTGCTCCAGTCTCTCCTCCTCCCCCGTCATCTGCTCCCGTGTGCTCTGATCAGATATGTCCCTCTCCTGGAGCTGCAGATTCAGTGCCGTCCTCTGAAATAAATTCTTCTAAGGGAAGGGGCAGGTATCCTCTGAAATAAATTCTTCTGGGGGAGGGGCAGGTGTCCACATAATAGTTGGGACTGGGGCCAGTCCCCCAGACCTCTCCACTGGTTCCCTACTCCACAGTGGCATGTTGCATTCACATCTTGGAGCATTGGGTTGAAGTCTGGTCCCTCTTTCCCTGTGGGGCTTGCTCTTTATGCATGATTGGTCCTGGATTTTGTCAGGATCTGGGTGTAGGAGATATGTCCTTGTTTCAAAGACTTTTCAGTGAACGGAGCCAGGAAATATCAGTATACATATGCTCACAGACATATACACAGACTTCTACTTCTATAGCTGTGTATGTATGTGGATCCACCATGAGTTTATATCTCCAGTGCCACACCACAGCATCCACTCTGCCTCCATGTTTTCCTTATTTGTAACTCTTCTCTCCAATATGAAAAAAACACAGCTGATTTTCTACCATCTGCTTATTTATTTTCTCAGTCCTAGCATACACATAAAGTAAGTTTTGAATTTCTAACCCATACGCTTACGAAAAACAAATTTACTTAATTGAGTACTATATCGTTATACAATTCTCTCTGTCCTTAGAGAATACAGTGAAAATTGCTCTACAAATATTTCTTTTTGCTTCCTAACTCCCTTCAGTGTGATTATGTTGTGGATTTATCTTGTTACATACGTTTGTTACTATTTGTATTCCATTTTGAGTCACTCTCCATCCTAGCTGAATTTAATTACTTTTGGTTTTTTTGCAGTGTGAAGCATTACCATAGGTTCTAAAAATGAAAACCATGCAAAAGAGTTTGCGCAGAGTGATGCTCCCTGCGACATCCTCTCACTTCTCTCATTGCTTCTGTCCAATGTCTACACACATCTTATGTATATCATCAATCTCATTATTTTGTGTCTTATCCTAGCATTATTGTTCCCCATTAGTGACAAGTAAAAGTGTTTTTTCTCATATCCCATGTCTATCATAGGTTAGCTGGCTACAAATACCCTTTTACATTTTACATGTTTAATCCCTCGTGTGTGCACAGGTAATCCGTTCATACAGTGCATCATACCTTTACCTGGAGACTTGTTTTCTCTCCAGTGTTATACACTGGCCAAAATATGGCAATGACTCAACTTGGGCCTATGTATTTTCACGTGGCTGGCGGTGTAAATTCCAAGATGAGAGATACCTGTTCAACTAACTGGATTAGACTGTGTGCCCTGAGCATTATCGTCTTTTAAGAAACATCCATGTGAGATCACAGTGACAAGAGCAAGCTTATATTGCTGTTATTGGGAGAGGAACAACTCAGAAAAGAAAGGTGGAAATGGTGTGACAAGTCAAAGAATGCAATCATTGTCACTGAGTTATTCATGTGAAAATGGTTGAATGGGTGTATTTTTCTATGTGTATTCCCAAGTAGATAAGTGAAATTAAACATAAGGATGCTTAAACATTTACCCATTGAAGGATATTTTATTTCCAGTTTTTGCCTATCACAAATAAAACTGCTCTGAATACAAACAAAACCAAAGGGAAGTTTTGTTTACAGCAATATGTCAAAGAGTACTGCCCCTGTGGCACTGATTCATGGGTTTATTTCAAACAAAATGTGTTTAAACATATTGATGTGTCCAGTAGACAACTATACACAAGTTCCCTCCATAATACACCCATCTTAAACTTTTAGGTCCTTAGGGGAAAAAAAGTTTGTAAAATTCTGACCAAAACAGTGGTTTCTGAGAAGATCTGCTGAGCCATTAAAATCAAAGCAGAGTGGACAACTCAGAAGGTTATGCCAACTGGGGAGAGAATTCACAGGAGTAATCTTGATAGATTTTCTCAAAGGACACAAGACAATCACAGGGACTTATTATGAGGAAGTTTCCAGATAATTGAAAACTGCATTGGTGAGAAAATGTCAAGGAAAGTTACATGAAAGAATTTATTTTTTCCCTCACGGTAATGCACCAGCTCAATCTTCAAGGGTAGCAAGGTATGACCTATGAAAATTAAGTTGGAAAACCATATTCTATTCACCCTACAGTAAGGACTTCTTTCTATTTTCAAAACCCAAAGAAATTTAAAAGGAACATTATGTAAGTACCTGAGGATGCCAAAACGGCCCTTTTGATGTGGTGCAAATTGAAGAGCACAGGATTTTGTGAGTCAGGGTTAGAGACAAGGAGACACTGCCTTCAAAAGCATGCAGCCCTAGAAGAGCATGCATCAAGAAACAGCAGCTACACTCTTTAGTATTTTGTGTAAAAAATATTTCTATCATTTTAAAGCAATACTTTTGACTTTCCTTTCTAACTTTGTTAGAAACTTCCCAACTGTCCTAGAATGCACTTTGCATTTTCATGAGCCAGTTATGGGAATGTTGTCCCATTGCTTTGTGTGTGAGGCAGGGTTCTATAGAGAAATAAAAACAGAACACTTTTGATATATAGAAATAGATTCATAGATATAGAGAGACAGGTTTATAAAGCGAGAAGGAATACAACAGCTAATTAGTCCACATAACAGTACAGAGGGTTCAGTTCAACTCACTTCCTCCAACAGTTAATATACTGAAATTCTTTCAACTCAGGTGGGCTGGTCCAAAGTCAAGGAAGCAGAGAGTGGAATCCTTTCTTGGCCAAGGCTGGCAGAGTCTGCCTACAGGCAGCAAACAGCAGGGTGGGTCAGCAACAGTCAGTAGCTGGGGAGCTTAGCCAAGCAGGCCCCGATGGGATAGTGAATGCAGTCTCAAGCTCTAGCAACACGATTCACAGGTTGGCTTGGCCCACAGGTAGTATAGCTCACAGGTTGAAGTAGAGAACTAGCTAAAGCAGCAGCATGTTCCAGCATGCTCTGATCACTAGAGAGCAAGAGTGAGGTGGGTGGGTCTTCCAGAGCCATTTATCTCTTTGCCCTCCAATCAAATTGTGAACTGGTTAATCCCACATGTTCCTATGGGCGAGGTTGGCACAATAAGCCTAACTATCACACCTTGCCAAAGGAATGTATTGTTATACATTTTAATAATTGTATGGTGATCACTTCTTTTAGAAGAATTACTACCAGACTAGTCCCAGTGAATTGGAGATCAAAGATGGCCCCAAAGTACAACTTTTCCAAGATGCTATTCCGCTCCATTTTCCCCATTCCGCCCTTGAGTATATTCCCTCACATCCTCTGAGTTGTGCAATTCACTCTAATGTCCACCCCCGAATCACCAAGCTTTGAGGAAACCTCTCTCATGGTGGTAGGTGCTGTTTCATCCCAGCTCTGAAGGTCAGACAGAGGTGAGTCAATGCAAGGTCCAGAGCCAGAAGCCAAATGTCACAGGATATCTTCTTGCTTGGACCAAGACTCGGTCAGGAAATAGAAGTATGACTGTCCAGATGTTCGAGCTGTATAGTGGTACCAGAATAGATACCCCATCCAAGGAAAACAACAGGGAATGTCTTAAATCAGACCCTTTCCTGAGGTAGAGCCTAAAAGACATCCCTGAGGAAACAAAGAGTGTGGCTGCGCTCACACCCTCTATTAAGGTTAAATCAAAAGAGGTCCCCAAGGTTCACACCCTCTACTAAATTCAGGTCCTAATCCCACCCTAATCCTGTTCATTGGAGTCCTGGTGGTGTTGGGCTGCTAACTGCGAGGTCAGTGGTTTGAAACCACCAGCTGCTCCTCAGCAGAAGGACAGGATTCTCTATTTTGGATAATAGTTACAGTCTGGGAAATTCTCACGGGCAGATCTACCCTGTACTATGGGGTTACCACTGTAAGTCGGCATCGGCTAGATGACAGTAAGGTTTTCTGTTTTATTTCAACCCTGTCCATTATTATAGTAGAGAACTCCCTCTGAAATGGGATTATAGCCACAGGCATATAAAGTCCAGAATTATAATATATCACATAAGGAATTATGACTAGACAGACCATATTAATTCACTATAATTCAAATTCCTGATATTATAAGTGAAATGTGTGATATGGTGTTGTTTCAAATTTTATTAATGTAATTATGATTGATTTTGAACATTATGTTTTATGTTTCAGGCCTCTTTTAATATCATTTTTGTGTACAGTCTGTTCATGTCTGTTGCCAAATTTCCTACTGGTTTTTGTCTCTACCTTCCAATGTTAAGATCTATTTTGTAGTAGAGATATTAGTTCTGTGTCTCTGATATGAGTTATAAATATTTTTTCAGTGCATCAGCTTTCTCTTGGTTTCAATTACGGTGGGTTCTTGTCTGCTTGCTTGCTTTCCACACACATGCTTCATTTTCTGTAATCCAATGTATTAATCATTTTGAATGCCTCTGAATTTTGGGACATAGTGATGAAAACATCTTCCTTTCTGAAATTGAAGAGGAATTCACTAGTGTTTATATGGATGTTTTTTGCATCTAGATACCTAATCCATTTAGAGTTGATTCTTGTGTATGGATATAATTATATATATTTGCCAAGTGGTTACCTAGTTTTCTCAGCAAGATTCATGAACAACTCTATGTTTCTTAGTGCTGTTGGTATCCTGTACTAGATTCTAGGTGGGTGGGGGGAGCTGATTAATGTTTGAACTTCAATGCCATTTTTCATAAAATGTGAAAAATAATCTTTTTCAAAATGCAATTTAAATGATAGAACCTATACATTATTGTAAAACCCAAGCCAAACCCACTGCCACTGCATAGATTTTGATTCATACCAACCCTATCAGTCAGAGTAGATCTGCCCTTTCTGTTTCCAAAGACAGTAAAGCTATACAGAGTGAAGACTTTCTCTTTCTTTCACACAGTGGTTAGTGGATTTCAATTATTGACCTTGCATTTAGCAGTCTGACACCTAAACCACAGTGCCACCCTAGCGCCTTACACTTTATGAAAGGCCCTTATTAAATACTAACTCCTTCCTATTAAACCATGATACTTCATTGGCTCATCTTATATAGACGAAGCAGTTAGGTATCTATGTAGAATTGTAGCTCTCCAAGGGCAATGCTCATAAAAACCACCACAGATCCAGGGTACAATACAGACAACCTGGCCCTATCAAGCCCTTATGGCGCAGGGCATGCGTTACACATTTGGCTGCTAACAAGATCAGCAATTTGAACCTACCAACCACTCTGCAGAACAAAGATAAAGTTATCTTCTCCCGGACAATATACAGCCTCAGAAACCCACAGCGGCAGTTCGACCATGTTTTATAGGGCCACCGTGGGTAAGAATGAACTCGATGAAGTGAGCTTTTCAGACAGTCTGGCTCAGTGGGTTTGGCATGGCCCAGAAATCTCCATTATAACCAGACCCTTGGGAGATTTAGGAATCACACCCTAAAATTATTAGCTTAAGAGATGTTCTTATCTCCTCCAACCCTGCTCTAACTACTACAAATATACAAGGAATGTAATCCAGTTAAAGAAAGAAATCATAAAATGACTTTTCATCAGTACCCAAGCAATGTTCTCTCATTAAAATGCTGAAGATTTTTGAAGTCAAGTTGCGATTAGAGTTGATTGTCATTCATTTGAATAGGTAATTTTTGAACAGCTCAAAAAGAAAACAAGGAATGAGCATCTGGAAAGAGTGGGGCAGAGAACAGTTTTGTGCATTATAGGCTCTGGGTGCATCAGTATGCTGCCTGCTTCAGAGCCCCCTCCCCTAGAACCAGACGACATGGGGTAGAAATGCAGAAAGATTTGGGTTTTTTAATTGATACACTAAGGCCAAGTGGAGCAACTAAAAGAGGGGATTCTATTCTAGCATTGGCATCTTTTGCAGTTGTGACTAAGCTAAAAATAATGTGTTTGACTTACATACGAACTTATATTTTATGCTAGCAAATGCCTCCCAGTTAACTGCCTTCAGTAAGTAGATTGATGGCTGAAATTATATTTACTGTTGGAGCCCATTTCAGCAGAATACCTTTTTCTGTGTCTCTAACTCCAATACTGAAATAGGGAGACCACAGCTATGATTCATTCCCAAGTATTGTGTCTAAAAGTAATTTTTGTGGCAGCTCAGCCACTGATTTCAAATTTCTAAATAGACAGTAAAGTGCATCAGCATGATTAAATGCACTCCCACGAGAACAAGTGTTTGTTCTCAATAGCATCATGTAGCCTGTGCAACTCTAATTCGAGAGTCCATGTTTTCAAAAAACACCTGTCACAATACAGTGAGCGTGATATTTCATGTGGTGGGTGGAGTGTGAGGAGCTTGGGCTCTTGACTAAAAAATAAAATATGAGGTAGCCTCATTCCACCAATAAGGATTCAGCTGCTAATGTGCTTCCCCCCACCCACCCCCTATTCTATAGAAATTCTCAAAGAGTAGAGAACAACGCTAATTTAGAAAACTTGGTCATTTTAATCTAACTGGATCATTTCTCAGGCAGATGAATTTGAAGTCAATTATGAATTGAGATGAGTACTTTCATTGTCTTACTTTAATAAGAAAATAGAACACATTGAAAAATAGTTGGGAGACTGTATAAATCACGCACAAATATTATGACTTCCATCGATACTGTTTCCTAGTTGAGGAAGGGCATAAATATGACCTTTTAGAAAAATTTTTTCTATAAAGAGGTATGCACCTCAGACAATAGAAAGGCAGAAGAAGGCAAATAGCTACTATATTGTAACATATTATAGTATACAAGATCATACAACTTTATAATATTTCATAACATACAGATGGTATGTTAGTAGAAAAATTTCACAAAGATGCATGCTTAAGTGATTTTGAAATTATAAAGAGTGTGTGAATTAAACTGTCAAGCACAAATATTAACTTTTAACATATTAATATTTTATCCATTTTCTTCCTTATAGCTAGTCTATTTCATCTTATCTCCGACTTCTTTTTTTTTTTTTAATCAATTTATTGGGGCT
>NW_022111373.1:50832957-50836540 GCF_000313985.2 Echinops telfairi | reverse complement strand
GTAGTTCCTCGCGGTTGCCTTGACCTTGGTCACTCCCTACCAGTCCTCCCATCCCCTCCCTACCATTGGTTTTGAACCAGTTGTTGTTCCCTTTATCTCGGACTTCTATGTGGCACTTCCCGCCATCTTATGATACTCACTTCCCACTTCCTGGAACTCCCATAAAGAGTGACAGCCTTATGACAAAAGGCCCCAAACTAAAAGACATATTGTGGAGAATGAGGGGGGTCAGAGCAGAAACTCCAAACCCGTCTGTAGACAATAGGCATCCCCTCCCAGAAGGGTCACAAGGAAAGGATGAGTCAACCAGGTGCAGTAGAGCACCAAGGAAACACACAGTATTCCTCTCGGTCTTTGAGGCCTCCTCACCCCCGACCCTCACCACCGGAGTCCTGCCTTTCAGCTCTGACTAGACCGGAGCATGGACACTGGAAAGATAAGAGCTCACGGCACATGGAATCCGGGTCAGATGACTCCCTCAGGGACAGAAATGGGAGGAGCAATACCAGGAGGGTAGGGGGAAGGTGGGAGAGAAGGGGAGGAAGGGGAGGAAGGGGGAACAAATCGCCATGATCAACGCATATCCCCGCTCCCAAGGAGATGGACAACAGAAACATGGGTGAAGGGAGACAGTGGTCATAGTATGATATGAAAATAATAATTTATAATTGATCAAGGGTTTGGGAAGATGGGGGAAGGAGGGGAAAAAAGAGGAGCTCATATCAAGGGCTCAAAAAGAAAGTAAATATTTTGAAAATGATGATGGCAACATATGTACAAATATGCTTGATACAATGGATGTATTGGTTGTTGTAAATGCTAAAGAGCTCCCAATAAAATTATCTTTAAAAAATAAAAAGAGTTACAGTCTTGGAAACCCCACAAGGGAAGGTCTATTCTGTCCTACAGGGTCACTATGAGTTGAAACTCACTCAATGGCAGTGAGTTTAATTATATATGAGTTTAGTTATATATACGAGGTAGTACCCCACCCCCGCAAAAAACACACCCCAATGCTCATTTGCTTGTTTCTTTATTTGAGGCAGATAAATTCATTCCACCAGGTCTGATTGTTGATCAATCTTTCTAAGAGGTTCTGAAAAGATTGCCTAGCAGTGTGTGACAAAAAAGGTCTGATTTGTGGCAGAGGACTGGTTTTGCCACCATGACAATGCACCTGCTCACGCAGCCATCTCAGTGCACCAGTTTTTGGCAAAAATAGCATGCCTCCCTTGCCCCACACATCTTATTCACCTGACCTTGCTCCGTGTGACTTTTTTTTTTTCTGTGAATGCAGAGACACATGAAAGGACAGCGATTTGATGATGTAGAAGAGGTGAAGATAAAAAAACAGGGAGGTCCTCTCAGCTATCGAAACAAATGTTTGAAAAATGTTTCCAAAATGGAATTACAAAATTGACAAGTGTATTAAGTGTAATGGAAAGTACTTTGAAGGTAAATTTGTAAAAAAATTTAAATACATAGCTTTGAAAAAAATTCCAATTGGAGGGGGGCCCCCTCATATGTGTGTGTTTAATTATATTCATATAATGCTTATGTATATTAAAGCAAACCAACCCACTGCTATTGAGTTGACTCCAACCTATAGCAACCTGTAAAGAATTACAGTCTTAAAAACTCAAAGGGCAATTCTACCAATTCTTTACAGGAGTAGAAAGCCCAGTCTTCCTCTCTTGGTGTGGCTGGTGGTTTTGAACCATTGACTTTGTGGTTGGCATCCCAACGTGTAATCACTTCACCACTAGTGCTCCCTATAGTGTAGATAGATAGATAGATGGATAGATAGATAGATAGATAGATAGATAGATAGATAGATACTAGATAGATAGATGATAGATAGATGGATAGATAGATAGATAGAGAGAGAGATGATAGATAGATAGATAGATAGATACTGTATAGATAGATAGTCTGTGTGTATACTATAGGGTATATATATATATATATAGAGAGAGAGAGAGACAGTATACTCCTTATAGTATGTGTGTGTAATATATATACACACACACACATATATACACAGTATGCATATATATTTATGCACTTTGATCTCTCAGCTATTGAATGGCTCTAAGCTCGAACCTTCCACTACTTGAACAACAAAGTGAAAATTTCTTAACTTTGCTCCGACTGAGACTCCGACTTGAAAAACCTGTGTGGGAGAGAGTGAGTCCCGTGTGGCATCTTGCCAAGGACAGACTCAAAGGGCTGACACTTCAGTCTAAGCATCACTCGCCCTCAGACAACACAGAGTGTGTTAGTGCGTTAAAACATCCGTCACTGCGCCTTTTTGTGTGCGTGCTTTATTTCTGTAAAATATCACAACCATGGCACCAAAGACAGCGATATCAGCAGTAGAGCTATGAGGAAAACTCTAAGAACCATGATAGAGTTTGAAGAAAGAAATAATTTTGAAATTTGGATCAAATTTCTGCTTGTCTGATTTGGCGGCTGAATACAACATAACTAAGTCAACATTGTCAACATTTTTGAGGCAAAAAAATATGATTCAACCGGCTAATGTAGGGAAATGTGTGAAATCAACCACAAAGCAAAGTACCCACCCCATCCAAGAAGCAGAAAAGTTACTGTTAATTTGTATAAATTGGAAACTGCTCAATGGTGAGAGTGTTTCCCACACAGCGATACTACAGAAGGCTAAAAAGTCTTCATAGCGAATTTATAAGTGTGATTTGGGGGCTTGAGAACTAAGTATTTGGTTTCCATTATTTCTTAAGGGAAAAATATATTCAGTTCTTGAACTTCTTAGTGTTTGAATATGGATTTTGAATGAATTATGTTCAACAACTGAGATATCACTGAAGTTCATTTATATGTGTGTATGTGTATATAAATAGACATATATATAATTCACATTGGAATCCAGTAGCAAAAACACATAAAGTTCGGGGTGGGATTTTTTTAAATCATTTTATTGGGGGCTCATACAACTCTTATCACAATCCATTGTGAACCATTGACTTTGGTTCACATTGTGACAAGCACACTTATACATTTGTTGCCATCATCATTCTCAAGACAATTTCTTTTTACTTGAGCCCTTGGTATCAACTCTTCATTTTGCCCCTCCCTCCTTCATGAACCATTGATAATTTATAAACTATTATTAATTTTTCATGTCTTACCCTGTCCAATGTCTCCCTTCACCTTCACCCACTTTTCTGTTGTCCAGCCCCCAGGGAAGGGATTACATGTAGATCATTGTGATCAGATCCCCCTTTCTACTCCATCTTCCCCTTATCGTCCTGGTATAGCTACTCTCAAGATTGGTCCTGAGGGATTTATCTGTCTTGGATTCCCTGTTTCTAGTTCTTATCTGTACCTGTGTGCATGCTCTGGTCTAGCCAGATTTATAAGGTAGAATTGGGGTCATGATAGTGAGGGGGACGTGGGAGAGAAAGCATTAAAGAACCAGAGAAAAGTTGTATGTTTCATCAGTGCTATAGTGCACCCTGACTGGCTCGTCTCCTCCCTGTGACCCTTCTGTAAGGGGATGTCCAGTTGCCTACAGATGGGTCTTGGATCCCCAATCTGCACTCCC
>NW_022111373.1:50825724-50832035 GCF_000313985.2 Echinops telfairi | reverse complement strand
TCTTGTCCCACTATCATGTTCAGCCTTCATTTGGGTTTCAGTAATTCCTCTTGGTTACATTGCCCTTGATCAAGCCCTACCAGGCTTCCTACACCCTCCTCGCCATCAATTTTGGATCACTTATTGTTCCCTTGTCCCCGGTTTGTTAACACCCACATCCTTTCCCCGACCTCCCCCTCTCCCAGGCCCCCCCCCAACCATCTGTCCCATTATTTTCTCCTCCAGCTTGTTTATCCCACCAATTTATCCAGATAGACCTGCAGAGATAATAATATGCACCCAAAAAAGACAGAACAAAACATAGCAACAGAAGAAAACAAAACAATAACAACAACAAAACTAACAACAACAAAAAAGACAAGAAAAGCTTGTAAATAGTTGAAGACCTGTTTGTTGACCTTTAGGAGTGTTTTCTGGTTGAGTCTGATGGGGTGCCATGGCTTGGTCCCAAAGTCTATTTTTGGTATTCCCTGGGGACTTTGTTGCTCTGTTCCCCATGCTGTTCTGTTGCACACCCTTAGTGTTTCACCCCAGTGTGGTGGGGTTAAATCAGGTGCAATTCCTGCACTGAAAACACATAACGTTTTATCATTACAGAAATAAGGGCTAAAATTACTGTTGGTGCAGATAGGCATGTACCCACTACTCATAATAAAAAATAGACTATCATATAGATAAACTAATTTTTAAAACTTAGAATGGAAAGACAAGAAAAACAATATCTAGAAGGCATATCTAAAAATAAAATAAAATAAAAGTCATATCTAATTTAAGATTACACCAGTGCTGTGTTAATGCCAGAATGTTGGCATTTAAATTATCCATATGATATATTTGAACTCTACTACTTTGTTCAGCTTTGTGAATCAGCTAATCTTCACAGAACACTAAATTTAAATATATAAATGCTCAGTATACTATGATAGTGTGCTAATTTATTTCATGAATACCAAATGTGAGTACTCTTAATGGTTCAGCCATTAATTGGACTGTAAATAGCCTTAGTCCCTATGTAAAAAGGTCATCTACATATTTACATATCACTTAGGTGTCAGACCTGAGAAAGGCCTTGCATTCTGAGGGCTTTGCAGGATAGGCCACTTGTGGCTTTGGAGCTGCCATTCAGAAACTGTGCTTTAAAGAGCCTTAACCACTCCCACCCTTCAGGAGCTCCCAGATACGTGGCCAAAGAAAAATGGTATAGGTGTAATGAAAATAAAAAACAGTGTTTTTAAACATGAAACATAAACCCAACGTATGCAGATGTTGCAAAGGTTTTTTTAGCAGCTATTTCCACATGGTCAGGAGTTGACTAATTGTGAGATATAGTCTCACAAAAACACAGTGCAGATTTGAGAAGGATTTTGAGGTCATAAAGAAAGGAAGGTTTTGAGGTCATAAAGAAGATGGAAAAACCACAGTCACTGTGCCAGAAAGAACCACTGGGGCAGCCACTGATGGTGCGGAAGGAGGCTTCAAACTGCGCTGAAGGCATATTCTGAGCACTGGAAACACTCGCTCATCTACCTGGTCAACTGACTGGGAAAATCCGTATTTGTGCTCATTGCAAAGAAAGGTGACCAAACAGAATACTTACACCATAGAAGCACATCACTGAGATTGCACAGGAGTAACATTTTGCTTAAAATCATCCAACCACGGTTGTAGCAGTATATTAACAGGGAAATACTAGAAGCTATGGCCTGATTCTGAAGAGGATGTGGAACAAAGGATTTGGGTTCAGAGCAGATAGCAGAACGATGTTTACTTGTGTTTCATTGGCATTGTGTTTCAAAGGCATTTGACTGTGTGCACCGTAATAAATTTTGGATCCCCTTAAGAAGAATGAGAATTCCGGGACACTTCATTGCGCTCACTCAGAACGTGTGCATGGATCAAAGGGCAGTCATGCGAACAGAACAGGGGCATACGACATGGTTTAAAATCAGGAAAGAGGAGTTTCCTGAGGGCCAGGCTTGGGGAACTTCGACGCTTGCTTCCACATGTACCGGAGAGTGGTGGCAAGAACTGAGATGTGTGCATCAACTGCGACAACACTGCGAAGCCACGACCACGAGATCGACCATGAGGGTAGCACTCAGGGCAAGTTGCAGGAGTCGCAGTGCCTGAGCATCCAGCGCTGCATCCAGTCAAGGGTGCGTGCCTGCGAGTGTAGATGATGAAGAAGGTGGTACAGCACACCAAGGTCTGCACGCAGCTCATTGCTCTCTGCTGCTACTATGCCAAATGCTGCCAAGAGAACGAATGGCCCGTGCCCTTCTGCCTCGACATCAAACACAAGTTCTGCACAGACCCGGCTCGTGCCAAACAGAAGCTCAGCACACCCCAGATACTCCCAGATACCACCCTTGGCCCCTAACCATCCATCTAACCCCAGGTAGCTCCACAGCAGCAGCAGTGGAGCCGCTCAGCACAAGGCCTAGCAGCAGCAGCACTTCTACTGCATCAGTACGGACAATGACATGTCTCAGGGATGTGCAGGCATGGTGACCACATTGAGGCAGACAGTCCGCACGGTGTTAAAGCTGGCTCCCCAGCAGGGCAATGGGCCCATCATGCCTACCATGTAGCAGCTGCTCAGTATGCCCAGTTGTGCCCACGCATCTCGCCCAGTGCCCTGCACTACCTGCTGTAGACCCTAAAGTCACCCAGTTCCCACAGCTGCAGCAGCTGTTCAGCAGCTAATGCTGAACATCCTCAAGCTAAACCTGCAGCTCGTGACCGTCTTCATCAAGCAACACAACCCAGGCTGCAGCCCAGCATGCACTCACATCCAGGCCTGCAGAACTGGAATGCATGCAAGGCCTGAACCCACAGGGCCAGACACTGAATATCATGAACATGGGCACTACCCCAAATGGCAAGAATGAGTCCATAGTAGAGAGAGAGGCTGAGGAGGAAGCTGCTACCACAGCAGCAGCAAGGTAGCCCTGGCATGCCTGGACACAGCCAGTTTCAACAACCTCAGGGACCCAGAGGCTAGCCCCTGACCACGCCATCGCAGCAAATGCCATAGCACCTCCCCATGCAGAGAAGCTCCATGGACCAAACAGTGGTCCAGATTGGCCAACTGGGGCCTCCTGGGCTGGGTGCAGACAGCACAGCCAGCAGGTTCTTGGCCAGCCAAGCTCCATGAGACCTCAGCAGCACGTGCTCTCAAGACAGCCACATGCTTCTCACCTCCCCAGCTAGCAGGTGGCCACACCCCCTAGCAACGAGGTATGCTTTCAGGCCCCTGCCCCAGCCACCACATTTCAGTCCCTATCTTCCCTTTGCCAGAGATCCTCTACAGCAGAATGATTTGTGTAAATCATGCAATAATGACAGTACAATTCAAGAAGATGCAATGGTAGCATGCCAGCTCATGTCTTGGATTATTAAACTGTGTGCAACACAAAATAAATAAATAAATAGAATCCGTGATGTTGTGCATCAGGGTTGCATCCTCTCACCATGCTTATTCGATTTATATGCTGAGCAAGTCATCAGAGAAGCTGAATTACATGAACAGTGTGGCATCAGGATTGGAGGAAGGCTATTGACAAGATGATACAACCTTGCTTTCTGAAAGTGAGGAGGACTTGAAGCACTTGCTGATGAAGATCAAGGATTGTAGCCTACAGTATGGATTAAAACTCAATGTAAGGAAAAACTCACCTAAATCTTCATAATTGGACCAATAGGTAACATCATGATAAGTGGGGAAAAGGTTGACGTTAGCAAGGTTTTTTGTCTTCTTTGGATCTACAGCCAATGCTCATGGAAGCAGCAGTCAAGAGATTAAAAGACCTATTGCATTAAGTAAATCTGCAGCACAGGACCTCTTTAGAGTATTGAAAAGCAAGGATGTTACTTTGAGGAATAAGGAGTTCCTGACCCAAGCCATAGTATTCTCCAATGCATCAAATGCACGTGAAAGTTGGACATTGAATAAAGAAGACTGTAAGAGAAGAGATGCATTTAAATTGTGGTGCTGGACAGGGATATTATAAGTACCATGGACAGCTAAAAGGACAAACCAATCAGTATTGGAAGAAGTAAGGCCAGAGGAGGCAAGGATGGCAAAACCTAGTCTTACATACTTTGGACATGTTGTCATTAGAGACCGGTCCCTGGAGAAGGACATCATGTTTGGTAAAGTTGAGGGGCGGTGAAAAAGAGGAAGGGCCTCAATGAGTGTCAGGGGAACCAGCCCCCAAACAAATCATCACAGGCCCGGCAGGCGCAATTGCACAGCAATAATAAGTAAAGATTATATTAAAGTCATAGAGAATAAGAGATGGAAGAGAGATTGAAATAATGGAGTCAGACACATGTCATGGTAGCATGCTTACCTCAGCTCCTCTTGATGGTACACGTGGAGATGGGAGATGAGAGGGCAGGAGAGAGAGTGATCTATTGCTAACCCAGGCTTATATATCTTTGGTGCATGCCCCCTAATTACAGGTAAAGACATACATCACAGGCAATACAAGCAATAGGAGGGGGATATACAGTGGGTATTCTCATAACAGGAAGTGGATGAGCTAGGGGTGTATGCATGATAGGAAGGGGAGGAGCTAGGGGTATACATGTGACAAGATAAGCAGACCCTAGATTCATGATGGCGGCCTAACCTTGGTCCCCCTTGAGTGGGCTTGATGTCCCTGGGCTCTCCTTCGGGGACATAATCTACTACCAGCCTTATCAGAAGGGAGTGGGCCCTACTTAAGGTGGGACAGACTATACAGTCTGATTGCTCTAGATGGCTGATAATCCTTAGGGAGAATAACCCCTGACCTACTTTTGTTGACCTCCAAGTGTATAGTCATTTGCCACGTGTAGCAAGCAGCTAAGTTTCGAATATATTTGGGGGAGACAACTTGGGAGAAAGTTTTGTTTCCCACAAATGAGATGGATTAGCATAATGGCTGAATCAGTGGGCTCAGGCATAGAAACAATCCTGACAATGATGCAGAACCATACAGTGGTTCATTCTCTTCATAGGGTTGATATGGGTCAGTCACACCAGAGAACAAAGGATTTTTCTTCCAATAACTAGAAATCTGGATTAGATAAACGCGGAGATATGTGCTGAACCTGAGATTCATGGAAACTCTGGATAACTCAAGTGGTGGCACAAACCAGAGGGAAGACAAGTCAAAATTTCACACTTCTGATATTAAGGGCTGAAATAGAAAGCAAATGTTTTGAGAATAACGGAGGCAACAAATGTACAAATGTGCTTGACACAATGGATGGATGGATGGATGGATGGATGGATGGATGGATGGATGGATGGATGGATGGTGATAGAGCTGTAAGAGCCCCCAATAAAATGATTTTTTTAAATGTCACACTTCATTATGAATAAATACATTGCATTAATAACTTCTGCAGCCATATTCTTCAGATTTCAAAAAAATAGAGTGTCTACTAGACAATTCATAGAGCCCTAGTGATATAGTAAGTTACACATTGGGCTGCTAACTGCAAGGTCAGCAATTTAAAACTATCAGCCAATTAGTGGGAGAAAACAGGAGGCTTCTACTCCTGTGAAAAGTTATGATCTCAGAAATGTACTACAGGACAGTTCTGCTCTGTCCTATAGAGTCACTGTAAGTCAGAATTAACTCTATCCCAGGCATAAGGACCAGATAATTCTTGCTGAAACCAAATTTCACCTTGGACCTACAGGTCCTCCTAAATCTCTCATAATATGCTTACATTTCTTCAGTCTCCATGCAGTTATGTCACATTTCAGTTTACAGAATCCTATTATAATGAAAAAGCAATTTTGCTTTAAAAATTATCTCAAATATTAATCATGGTCAGAGGTAGGTGGTATAATTTGAATCGGATGTTTTGACATTAAAATGCCTTGATACACTGGAAAATTTAAGAATGGCACTGACACTGAAAACATTATCAATCTGAAAAACTGATTTGCTGCACATCTGTTGTTAGTCAATTCCTGATTTATCAAATTGTAGAGCTGGCTTGATTAGGGTTGAAAGGAACAACTTAAGTGACACTCAAATTGCTCAAGACATTGGTCTTATTCCGAATAAAAATTAAGTCCTCACATCTTCTATCTTCAGCCTAACTCTTCTTATTGCAATGAATAAGAAGATATCCTTTGAAATTCAATTACATGTGTATTAGTCTAGGTACTTTGGAGAAAGAAATCCACAGCAACTCATGTATAAGACAGAGTTTTATGTAAAGAAAATGTGCATCACGAAAACATCCCAACCCAATGCTGCCCAAGCCCACAAGTCCAACATTAACCCATTTACCCAACACCAGTC
>NW_022111373.1:50810589-50825260 GCF_000313985.2 Echinops telfairi | reverse complement strand
TAATTTATAAAATTTTCATCTGTCTATTAGAATGGCCAAATCTTTTCATTTTAGGCTACATTTTCAATTATTCTCTAAAACTAAAGAGATGTTCTATCTGATACCACCCTAATTATGGACAACTAGCTACAGTTATTATTTTCAAGTTGTCAACAACTTTCAACCTCTAACTTTCACTCCTGAATGAAAAAAAAGAAATTACTGGTCTCATTGAAAATGAACTCTGGGGACAGTGCATTGGGGTACTCACAGAAACCCGAAGTCATTGGGTCAGGTGACAGACTGTTGGCTCCTGGTGCTGCAGGGACTGCACAATCCTAGAGTCAGCAGGTCAGAGAGCAGCTGAGAGTGCAAGCCTAAGGACTGGAGGTCAGATGACAATGCCCTAGCTGCAGGGTTCAGAGTAAGAGAAAGCTTTGTCAGAGTATCTAGTAGATATTGAATGAAAAACACATTTTCAAGAAAACTCTCCTTACATCAAATGGTTGAGTAAATTGTTAATTAAGGGTATAACTTAAGTAAAAATAGGACTTGAATATGGCTGCGACACTTGGGAGGGTGTGACTTAAGATACAGCCCCTCCTAATTCTTCCCCATTAACATCAAGCAATGAGGATTTACAGCACTCAAAAGAGAGGATAGTCACATGATCTCACAGAAATGATAATACATACATAATATTGGGAATTATAACCTGGCAAACTGATACATAGCTTTAACCATTACACCAGGTTAGGGACTTCTGTTTTATATACAAACTGTGGTTATGATCCAATCCCCATAAAATCTATCATATGAAAAAAGGAAAGAACAAACAATGGTTTGTAAGTAAAAAGCTGATGTTACTTTTGTTTAATTGTATTGTTACATGAAAGATGTTTTACTGTAACTGGATGTGTTTCCTAAGTTTTTTTGTGCATGGAAAGGTAAAACATTTGATTAGTTGTCATTAAATACAACCCACATCTAACTGTTCTAATTAATGTATAAAATGAACTTAAAAATAGACTTTGAATGGCACTTATTCATAATCTAGGTACTGCTTGTAATGCTGTCTTAACAATAGTTAAGTCTTCTAGCCCAAGAACATGGAACAACTTTCTATCTATTTAAGTATTCTACAATATCTTTGATAAGCATCAACCACTAAAGCTAGTGATGCAGAAAATGAAGAATTTTAGCAATGTTTGTAGTCTGAAATCGATCAAACATGCAATCAAGCAGCATTAATAATTATCGCTGATTGGAATCAAAACTTGGAAACAAAAAGAAAGGAACAATAGTTGGAAAATACAGTCTTGGAGATAAAATGAAGGTGGAGATCACATGATAGAATTTTGCAAGACTAACCGCTTCTTCATTGAAACACTTTTTTTCAAAAACACAAGGGAAACCAATGGCCTGGATATCACATAATGGAGAGAATTTGAAAATGTTCTCTCTTCAAACAGATACTAGACAGGGTTGCTTTTTATCACCACTTGTATTTAAAATAGTCCTGGAAATTTTAACTAGAGCTCTAAGACATCAAAAAAACATTAAAGTTATCCGCATAGGCACAGAAAAATAAATTTCTCTTTAATTGCAGATTATATAATCCTATATATAGAAAACCTCAAAGATTCAAATACAAAATTGCACAAACTAATTGAAAATGCTGGCAGCAAAGCAGGCTTGTAAAATCAACATACATAAACCAGTTGAATTTTGTGTGGTAAAGATGATGTTACAAAAAAACAATATCAAAAGAGAAATGCCATTTACAATAACTAAACAAAAGATAAAATATTTAGGAATAAATCTTACCAAGAAACAAAAGACATATGAGGAAAACTACAAAACACTCCTACAAGAAACCATAAGAAACTTACACAGATGGGACAAGCTATAATGTTCCCAGATAGGCAGACTAAACATTGCGAAAATGTCAATACCACCAAAAATACATTACAAATCGAATGTAATTTTGATCCAAATCTCAGCACAGTTCTTCAATGAAATAGAAAAAGTAATCTCCAACTTTACTTGGAAAGCAAAGAAACCCACGAGAACTAAAACAGATTAAAAAATAAAAACATAGTAGGAGGCTTTTCACTTCAAGACTTTAAAACCTATTAAATAATCATGGTACTCACACAGCCTGGGACTTGCATAGCTATAGATATGAAGACCAATGAATTAGAAATGAGAACTAGCAATACAACCAAGTACCTATAGAGAGCTAATCCTTGATAGAGGACTAAAATACATTAATTGAAGATGAGATAGCCTTTACAACAAATGGTGCTGGAAAAACGATCTTCTCTCAATTCTACCTTACAAATCTGGCTACACCAGAGGATGTACACTGGTACAGATAAGAACTGGAAACACAGGGGATCCAGGATGGATAATCCCTTCAGGACCAGTGGTGAGAGTGGCGATACTGGCAGGGTGGAGGGAAGGTGAGGGAAAGGGGGGGAACTGATCACAGGATCTACATATAACCTCCTCCCTGGGGGATGGACAACAGAAAAGTGGGTGAAGGGAGATGTTGGACAGTGTAAGATATGACAAAATAATAATAATTTATAAATTATCAACAGTTCATGAGTGGGGGAGGGAGGGGGAAAAACAGCTGATACCAAGGGCTCAAGTAGAAAGCAAATGTTTTGAGAAAGATGATCGCAACAAATGTACAAATGTGCTTGACACATTGGATGGATGGATTGTGATAAGAGCTGTACGAGCTCCCAATAAAAGGATTTAAAAACAAAAACAAAACAAACAACTGGATCTTCAACTGCAAAAAAATAAAGCAGGACCCATACCTCACACCATGCACAAAAATGAACTCAAGATGGATCAAAGAGCCTATTTATAAACCAAACAATCATAAGGACCATCAGTGAACAAGATAAGAACAAATTTAAAGACACTGAAACAAGGCAGAAACGCACTACGGAACCTAATGAAACATGTCCGCACCACAGAGGACAGGATAGGGAAGTAGGACCTGCTAAAGCACAGCATGTGTGTCCATCGAAAGAGTTAAGAGAGAACCCATAGCTTGGGGAAATATTTAGTGATAATATATCAGATAAAAGGCTAATCTCCAAACGCTAAAGAAAATTACTATATCTTATCAAGAGAAATATAAACAATTCCATAAAAATTGAACAGAGGAAATGAACAGACAATTTATGAAAGATGATATCCAGGCAGCTAACAACCATAAGAAGAAATGTTAGAGTTCATTAGCAATAATAGAAATACAAATGGAAACAACAATGAGATACCTCCTCACAGGAACTTTTTATATATACTTTATGGGGGCTCTTACATCTCCTATCACAATCCATACATTCATCCATCGTGTCAAGTACATTTGCACATATGCTGCCATCATCATTTTCAAAGCATTTTCTTTCTACTTGAGCCTTTGATATCAGCTCATTTGCCCCCTCTTTCCCCCGCCCTCCCTACCTCATGAACCCTTGATAAGTTATAGATTATTATTTTCATATCTTTTTTTCTTTAAAATTATCTTATCTATTTAAACAATTATTATTGTTCTATTTTATTCAGTATGTTCCAGCTGAAAGTGCCTTTACAGTCAATATACAAATTAATATCAACTCATCTGAAAAGGCCATATGATTTTTTCTAATGAGCTTAGTTGTTGTTCGGTGCCAGAGAGTCTCACAGTATCCCGATGCACAGCATAATGAAAAAATGCCTACTCCTGCATCGCCCTCAAAATTATGGTTGAGCCCATTTTTACAGCCACACTGTCAATCCATCTCCATCAACTAGAGAGTTTTCCCTTTTGCCTTACCAAGCATGTTACTCTTTTCCAGAGACTGGTCTCTACTGATAAATTTCTAAATTATATGAGATGAAGTTTCACCACTTTCACTTCTAAGGGTTATCCTGGCTGTACTTCTTCCAATTCTCTGTGGGTGCAGTCTCTTAGAGCACTTGACTCTGAACTAAAAGGTTAATGGTTCAGTTTACCCAGCAATGGCAGTTTCTACTAGTTGGCTTAATTATATTATAGAAAAGAGGAACAAGAAATGCATGGTATACATTACTTTCAAAGGAACATAGAGAAATTGAAAAATATGTTTTAAAGATATAACAGCTGCATAAAGTCATAATACTTCAAATTCTTATATCTTAACTATGATTTCCATTTAAAAATCATTAAAGCAACCATGAGATATTATTTTAAAGTCTGAGCTAAAGAACCTCTGCCTTTTATGTGCTGTAGTGAAAATAGTTCATGTATTTTCCTATTAACTAAAAGGTTGGAAGTTTGAATCCATCCAGAGCATCGCAGAAGAAAGGTCTATGGATTTTCATATCTTACATCGTCCTCTGTCACCCTTTCACACACATTTCCATTGTTTGTCCCCCTGGGAGGGAATTATAGATTGATCCTTATGATTCATTTCCCCCTTTCTCTCCCCACCTTCCCCTAATCCTCCTAGTATCTCAATTCTCATTGTTGGCCCTAGCAGGCTTATCTATCTTGGGTTCCCTGTGTTTCTGGCTCTTATCTGTAGCAGTGTGCATGTTCTGGTCTAATCCTATTTGTAAGGTAGAATTGAGGTCATGATAGTGAGGGGAAGGAAGCTTAAAAGAACTAGAGGAAAGTTGTGTGTTTCATTGGTGCTATACTGCTCCCTGACTGGCTCATCCCTTCCTTGTGACCCTTCTGTGAGAGGATGTCCAATTGTCTACAGATGGGCTTTGGGTCTCTACTCCACACTCCCCTCCCCATTCACATTGGGTATGATTTTGTTCTGGGTCTTATATGCCTGATACCTGATCACATCGACACCTCATGATCACGCAGGCTAGTGTGCTTCTTCCATGTGGGGTTCTTCCATGTCTGCTTCTTTATCTTCAAGCCTTTAAGTACCCAGACACTATATCTTTTGATAGCCAGGCACCATCAGCTTGCTTCACCACATTTGCTTATGCACCCATTTTGTCTTCAGTGATCGTGTTAGGAAGATGAGCAACACAGAATGCTAAACTATTAGAACAAAGTGTTCTTGTGTGGAGAGAGTACTTGAGTCGAGGTCCAATGTCCACCTGCAACCTTAATTCTTAACATATATATATATAAGTACATAGATTTATTCCCCTCTCATTATATATAAATATATTTACATATGTACATGCCTGTATTTAGGCCTCTATAAATGTTCTTTGCCTCATGATTCCTTCTCCTATTTCCTTTTACTTTCCTCTTGTCCCACCATCATGTTCGGCCTTCATTCAGTTTTAGTAATTCCTTGCTGTTACATTGTCCTTAATTAAGCCCCACTAGGCATCCTACACCCTTCTCGCCATTGATTTCAATTCACTTGTTGTTCTCTTTTTAGCAAAATTCAATGAAACAGTAAATACTGGAGTGAAAGTTGAAAGATAGGAATGTTTTTCTATTGCTGGTGGTAGTGTAGAATTGTACAACTGCTCTGGAAATCATTACGGCACTTTCTTAAACAAATGCAAATACAAATACCATATTTTTCAATGATCAATGTATTACGTATACACCCTAAAAAAATCAAGAGTGCAACATTAACAGACATATGCACACTTTTGTTTATTGCAGCAATTTCCATAATAGCAAAAACATGAAAATAACCCAAAACTCCAATTATAGAGGAATGAATAAACAAACTCTAGTACATTCATATAATGGAGTATTAAAAATCAATAAAAAAACAATGAGAACTCTCTTAAACCCCACAAGACATGGACAAAACCAGAGAATATTACGCTTAGCAAACTTAGCCAATCTTAAAAAAATAAAATATTTAATAACACCATTATTATCAGGAGAAATAAAGAAAAAAATCAGTGTTCTTATACCAAAAGAGAAGACTTTGTTAACTATGAGGAGGTTAGGGGTGGGGGTGGGGTGGGAGTAGGGAGAGGAGAGGGATTGGATATTGAGGAGCGAAGGATGAGGGATGTGGGGGGGTGGGGAGGGGGAGCGGAGGAAAGAAAGAGAACCTCATTTATGGAGGGTTTAACAGGATATTGTTGTTGATTTCATTTGTTGACATGGACTGTGTAAGTATAAACAGTCTGCTTCGTTTAAAAATAAATAAATCCCTCCAGTTTTCTTAATGCTTAGACTTAAAACTTGGTCTGAGTGGCTAAAAAAGGGAGGACAAGTAAAACTGAAATAGACTTGGAGTCTTTAGTGACAAACAAGTTCATGTCAAACATAGAAAAGAAACAGCACACACACAAGCACACAGATGCAGACAGACACACACACATAGGTGGTTATACACATGAACTTCTTCAGATAGAAAACACATAAAGTTAAATTGACTACATTTGCGGCAAGAGATGATCGAAAATCTCAATATCATCAGCTAAAACAAGGCCAGGGGCTAATTGTGGAACAGACCATCAATTGCTCATATGTTGGTTCAGGTGGAAACTGAGGAAAATTAAAATGCGTCCACTGAAACCAAAATAGGACCTTGAGTATATCCCCCCAGAAATTCAAGAACAGATGTGAACATTGAACACTAATGATAGTTGACCTGCACAGCACATCAAGAGCAGGAAGGAAGGAGGGAGGGAAGGAAGGAAGGGAGGGAGGGAGGGAGGGAGGGAGGGAGGGAGGGAGGGAGGGAGGGAGGAGAGAAAGAAGATCTAAGTGGGTGACAGAAGAGACTCTGAAACGTGTTCTTGATGGCAGAGAGATGTGTTGTTGCACCTGTCATTTCTGGAATAGCAAACCCTTCTTCTGCCGGATTCAAAATGGCCAATACCAGTCCACTTCAGCTCACCAATGTCTAGGATATAGATGTTCATATGTTCCATTTGATTTTTGACAACTTCTAATTTTTCTAGCTCCATGCTTTGTACAGTCCCAGTTCCAATTGTTAATGAATGTCTGCAGCATTTGGAGCCATGCCCATCAGCAAAGGAAAGTCCTGACTACTTTACACTGCGGGTCTTGCTCCGTCCACATCACCACGGCTGACTCTGTTTGAGAGGGCAGCTCTTCCTCGGTCATATTTTGACTGCCTTTCCACTAGACGGGCTCATTTTCTGACACTCTCTGAAAGGGTTCTGCTATGATTCATGAGGTTTGTAGTACCTTACGACGTTTCCATGCCATCCCTAGGTTTTCAGTGGCTAATTCCTCAGAAGTGGACAGCCTGTTCCTTTTTTGGTAGTCTGTTCTTAGTCTGAAAGCTGTACGGAAACCTGTTCTCTTTCAGTGACCCTGCTGGTATGTGAAATGCCAGTGAAACAGCCTCTAGCATTACAGCAATGCACAAGCCACCAGAGTATGACAAAGTGACAGGCACGTAATAAAAGCAACCTCCCTACATGGAGATTTATTAATATTTAGGAATTTTTCTATTGAAGTCCAGGAAACCCTGGTGATACAGTGGGGTCCGCATTGGGCTGCTGATCACAGGGTCAGCGATGTGAAGCCACCGCTGCTGTATGGAGAAAGATAAGGATTCCCACTCCTGCAAAGATTTACTATCCCTGAAGCCCCAGGAGCAGTTCCAGTCTGACCTGTCCATCACTGTAAGTCAGAATCAACCCAATGGCAATGAGTTTCACTTTGGGTTTGAGTTCATCTGTTATAATTGTCCCAGGAAGTTTATGAGAACATATGAGCTCTCAAAAGTTTTCTCTTCCATTCTGATTGTAGCTCTTATTCTGTATCTCCATGACCTTAAAGCCACAAAATGAGTGCTTCAACTACAAACATCAGCTCAGTAACACGATTAAGGGGAAGGGAGGGAAGAGGCATAAAGGGACATGTGAACCGAGTCTGATTCTACATAAGGAATCCACTAGCTGTCCTGAAGCTGTCTGTCCTGTAATGGTTAATTTTGTGTGCGACTTGTCATGGCTATGATTTTTGGTGGTTTGGTCAGATACTGGCCCGGAGGCTTTTCCACAATGTAATGCAATCTAATTAATCACTTTCTATGATGTGATGTGATGTGATTTGATCAACTCAGCAGGGGAAAGGGGTGTTTCTTTGCGGCATGGTCTGCCTCCAGCCTTAACTCTTAGCATCATCTGGCCTTCGGATCTTGGATGTGTGGCTCTGAACTGTCACTTGACCTTCGAATGTTTATCTTGTCAGGTCCACAATTGTATAAATCAGTCCGTTGAAATAAATCTCTATCTTTTACTTTTTTCGAGGCCTCTAAGCCCTAACGGACACAAGTGGGGAGAAATAAACACCAGCACTGACGGAGTAGCTCGATACATAACCTCCGATCGTACCTCCCTGGCTTTCCCTCCTCTGGTAGCATCTTCATCTAAAATGAATTCATAAGGATTTATTACCATGGTGCTTCCCACTCCAGGCACCTGAGAAAACAAAGTCTTTAAATCCCTTAAGATGAAGCCCCAGCTCAAGTTTCAGGAAGCGATCAATACAAATCTCTGGATCTGCTCCTTTCCCTCTCGCTCCAAACCATGAGGGCGAGTGTGTGTGTGAGTGGGGGGCACAGTATTGACTTAGCAGCAGCTTTCTAGCCCCGGAGCTGCTCCTAAATTTCACATGATAACAGAATGATGTAGAGCAAGGGCAGCGGAACCAGGTGCCCCGATTGCCAATGAAGTGGGATCTGTGCTGTGGTCGTGTCAGCAGGTTACCTTATAGACCACACAGAGTAAGTACTTCAGTGAATTTGCTTGGCCCATATGTGACAAGTAGGGAGCCTGGAGTTTCCTACATCCTCCAGTTGAAGGGATATAGACTAGCCAATATTTGAGAGATAAAATTATGTATGTTTACTGTAAAATGCACACTTACATGAAAGGATTTCAATGTTAAGTGAAAACTGTCCCACTATGTGTTTCTGGTCTTCTTATCACACTCTAATGGTAGGTATTGGTGCTGTCATTTCCTGGAAAGTCGGGGATCCAGTGGCCATGGTAAAGCTTATTTTTTGCTGTTTCTACTAGTTACTTGACTGTGGTTGCAGGTCAATTTAGTCTATGCATATTTGTCCAATGATAAGGTACTGACTAAGTATCTATCACATGACATGAATCTGAGAAATGGCCCTGGTGGCACCATCGGGTAAACCTGGAAAAATAGAGGGTCAGTGAAAAAGAGGACGACTCTCCACCAGATGGACTGACACAGTGTCTGCAGCCATGGCTCCGGTGTAAGAACAATCTTGAAGATGCCACAGGACCAGCAGGGTTCCTTCTCTTGTGCCTGTGTCACTGTGATTCGGACCAACTGGAGGGCGCCTAACAACAACATCAACAATAACAATTTCCCTAGCATGCGACAAAGGACATAGATGCCCTGCCACCATGGGCTTCACGTTCTCCAGATGGTGAACTTTATAATAAAACATAAGAGGGAAACACATGAGTAAGGCCTAGAAGAAACAGTTTACCAGGTAAAGGGAAGTCGACAAGAGTGCACCATGCATCAAAAGCAGCAGGCGCAAATCTCCAAGAGAGAAAGCAGGGCTCTCTGGAAGAAATGTGGAGAGGGGCTAAGGGAGGAATGGGCTTAGCAAGAAAAAAGGCCGGAGAACCAAGTAGACCCTGGTAAGCCATGATGATAGCCGATCTTCTGAGCTGTGGAAAGACATGAACAGCTTTAAGTACGAAAAATACTATGAGCTGGTTTGCAGTGGATTCTGGCTGCAACAGGAAGAGCAGGTTGCAGAGTTCAAATGATAAGTAAAACAATTAGGTCGCTGCTGGAGGTGTCCAGAGAAGAACATCGGTGGCCAAATGATGGTCTAGGAGCCTGATGGTGAGTGGTTACAAGTTGGGCTGCAATCTGCAAGGACAGCAGTTTGAAAACGAGCCACTCCACAGGAGAAAGATGGAACTTTCTTATCCCCATAAAGGGTTATAGTCTCAAAACTCACAGGGTCAGTTTTACCCTGTCCTCCAAAAACCAAACTCACTGCCATTGAGTTGACGCTGACGCACAGGGACCCTGTGAGGCAGGACAGACCTGCCCCTGTGGGTTTCCAAGATCACAACTCTTTATAGGAGTAGGAAGCTACATCCCCCCACCCCCCGGGGAGAGGCTAGTGGTTTCAAACTGCCACCCTTGTGGATCGTAGCCTAATGGGGAACCACCATGCCACCAGGGCTCCTCTGCTTTGTCCTAGAGAGTCTCTATGAGTCGGCATCATCTGGATGGCCCTGAGATGGCTTGCTTGTTTAAGTTAGACTATGGTCAATATCTATGGCCTTCTAGTCAATTCTGACTCATAGAAAACCTATAGGACGGAGTAAGACTACACTGCTGGGTTTCCAAGACTGTTCGTCTTTATGAACGCAGATTGCCACACTCTTCTATGGAGTGACTAGTGGGTTTGAATTATAAAAGCAGTGGTTCGAACCCACTAGTCACTCCATAGGAACAGAGGAATCCAGGTTCCGTTTTGTGGTTTATTTCGAATGGTTGGTTTTGAAGAGAGAGGATGAGTTGAATTGCAGATAGTGGACTTGTACTGCCCGTCGTCTGCATGTATCTATGTAGATTGTACTAATGAGTCTAGAACTTCGGAAAATAGGATAGGTTGGCGGTAGAGGGACTGAAATTATTGACATTTGTTTGGGATTAAAGTTAGAGGTATGGATGAAATCATGTGGAGGAAAGAGGAGAGCCAAGAAGAGGACTCTGAGCAATAACTGCACGGAAGAAGCAAGCAGAGGGGAAAAATTCGGTGAAAAAGACAAAACCCATTGTCATGGAGTCTAATTCAAACTCATAGAGACCCTGCAAGATAGAGTGGAATCACTTCCTAGGGTTTCAGAGACTGTAGATCTTTATGAGAGCAGAGAGCCTCCCTCATCTTTCTCCTGAGGCGTCCCTGGTATGTTTGCACTGATGACCTTTCCGTTAACACCACCAATGCTTAATTCACTGTGCCACCAAGGATTCTTTAAAAAGGAGTAGGAGACAACCCAAATCTTGGTGTGTCACAGAAACCAAGGCATGAGAGTGTTTCAGAAAGGACAGGGCTGTCTGCATTTGTGAATGGCCACACCGACCTATAAAAGCCATCCGGTGAAATGGAACACACATCAGCACGATCAGGGAGGAGATGAAAGAAAACGATGAGCACATGGAGATCGTGAGAATTACTCGTTCAGGCGCCTTGTCCAGAAGAGGAAGAAAGAATTAAGGCAGTAGTTAGAAGGAGCCAGATTATAGACCACAAGTAGCTATCCCAAGATTATCACTGCCGCTGAATGTCTTGGAACTAATGGGTACCTGCCATTGTCTTCTCAGGAAGAAGAGTCACAGCTCAATTGGCGGTGACGAGAGGAGTTCAGCCAGAGGAGACGTCTGCAGATGGAAAAGCAGCGCAGGTGTGAGTGTGCTCGCACTCCGCATTTCAGAAACCCGGAAGGCTGGCAGATTTTCGCTTCACTTAGATCTCGCTCCCTCCTTTCCTGGTTCTCTCCTTCCCCCCTCCCTTCACTCACCCTCTCTTTCTATACACAGTACCCACACACAGTTATGGATGTTCCTGGGGTTTAGTAGTGTATTGATACATATGGGCTTCAGGAATTTGTGGGGAAAATGGAATGAAAAGATAATGGATCTCTTCCAGATTTTTTTCAAGAGAATATACACGTAGATATAAATAGATAGATAACACATTTTTGTTCAAATAACGTGTGCCTTCTACGCAGCTGCCTGTTCCTGCAAAGATTTCCCCTGAGAGAAACTCTACGGAGCCGGTCTGCTCGGTCCCGTGGGTCGCCGGGAAGCACCGTGGCCGTGACGGCCGTTTTCTAAGCACTCGCTTTCCTAGGAGGTCTTCTTGTAAGGGCTACACTATGCCAATTACTGCAGGTGTTGTGGCTTAGAAAAACAAAAACAAAAAACCTAGCACAGTGTACTTACCAAAACAAACCAAAAAAGCCAACTCCTGAGAGAGGGAGCAGGTGGCAAACAAACGTAGAAACCATCTTATTTGCATGAAAACTCTCTTTGCGTGTGTGTGTGTGTGTGTGTGTGCGCGCGCGCGCGCGCGCATGCGCGTGTGCTTGTGTGCGTGTGTGAGTGTGTTCCCTGGTGTCATGAAGAGGAGCCAGTCGTCAGAGGAAAGTCCCGAAGCTTAGCGCTACCTCGTCTTCCAAGAATCTTAATGTCGTTTTGTCAAATGACGCAGATGCTTCTCTCTTGGTCTAAAAATTCAGATTTATTGTAAAGCTACCGAAAACAGTCAAGTAACATATTTTTCTACCTCAACACAGGTTTTCTTAAGAACTGTTTGAGGCGATTTCCCAGTGTTCTAAATAAACAGGCTGATAACTAACGATAGTCACAAGCCATGCTGTGCCCACGTCATGGCTCTAGGCAAGTGAAGGCAAGGTTTTCAGAGAGCTGCTGTTCCTTGATCCGCGCCCAATAAGAAGGAGCTGTGTCCTAAGCAAGAACATTTTTCATCATTTACAAAGCAGTAATATTTCGGCCTAGCCATAACCTTAATGCTTCAGGAATTAAATAACACTCATCTAGTCGCCTTGATGCATGGCCACCCGATTTTTAACTCTATCTCTTGGAAGGAGGCATTTTTCTCATGGGGTTATCTGCTATAATCGTTTTACGTCTAGAGGGACTCAATATTCTTATCCGAAGAATACAGGGAAAGGGTGAATTTATACGTGAAAAAACTGTTTTTGAAAACTTCCGATGGAGACAGCTTTTGGGGCGCATGGTAAAGATTTAGGCTGCGGACATCAAATGACTAATAACCAGATCCTACTGGTTAAAATGTTTCTTCTCCTGTCTGAAGAGGAAATAATAAAGTAACACACCACTAAAAGGTAAGAATTGCCATCACAGTGGATCCGTGATTAAACGTCTCCAGATAACAATTCTAATATAAAACACTAAGTCATTATCCAGCCTCATTTTAATTAAAACTTGGTTCCACGTCACTCTAGCGCCGAGATTGTAATGGAGCAGCTTGCGATGGCCTCGTGTATATTGCTGCAGTTATTTGGCTAGCCTAACTTATGATATCATCTCTTCCGTGGCAATGTAATTAAAACAGTGAAAGAGCTGACCTTTGCTGTAGATTTTCTTTCCTTGGCACTAAAAATATCTCAAAAGCAATCTGTCAATATGATCTTTCAAGCACAATCCTGCTAGTACAGAAGAAGAAAAAGGAAATGAAAAACAAACAGGCATTCAGGTTAATATAGGACAGCAAGTGGTATCGTTGTAAACCAGAGTCATAAGGCTGTCTGTCTCTAAGGAGATGTAAGTCATTTCCTTAAGAAATAATGAACAGAAGTCTCTCGTCTAGCACACGGCATAGAATAAGAAAACAACCAATGAGACATTTTTACCCTTCTCTGGCCCTTCTCTTAGGCTTTACCCTTATATGTCTTTTGATTTGGATAGCCCTTAGAGAATTCAGTACTGTGACTGATCCATCTCATGGAAGGCAGGGTGGTGTGGTGGCTACGGGATGGACTGTCAACCACTTGATCAGCAGTTCAAAACCACCAGCTGTCCCCTGGAGGAAAGATACAGCTGTGTGTTCCCATAAAGAGCTGTCGTCTCAGAAATCTGCAGGGGCAGCTCGGCCCTGTCCTGTAGGCTCACTATGAGTTAGAATAAACTTGAAGACCTTGAGTTTGCCCTTTTTTTAAAATTTTAAATGGGAAGCCTTCTTCTTTCCAATGGGCATCAGAATTCTGCATATTCTATAGGGAGCAAAATTGAAATGAAGAAGAACCCCTTGTCACTGGCAGTTCTTGTCTTCACTGCCCATGTTGTGGGGTTGAGATTTTACTGCTGCCCACAGGACAGATGCCATCTATCTTTGTAGCCAGGGTGCAAGAGGAATGTTTTACTTTTTTCACTGTGTCAATATAGGCTTCCTATTTGAACCATAATCTGATGAAGGAGAAGGAGAAGGAGAAGCACTACAGAGAAACTGGGTGCAGTTCATGAGGAGGAAGAAATCTTGTTAACAATTCAGTGTAGGATGGAGGTAAGGCACCAGTTTGAAGGTCATACAAACCCGAACCCAAAGTTAACACTTTTATCACTCTCTCAAGAGTACTCCTTAAGCAATATACTAATCACTTCTGAGCCCCTGCCTTGACCTACACAATAGAAATGGTATTACCTATTTTGAAGATTTGTTGAGATAATATCTGGTACCTATTATATTCTTAATTATAAGTATACTCTGTTTTCAACAGTAAGAAAAATAAAAAGTTCCCTCAATGAACTGAGTCATTACAAAGCCACCAGTTTACCAATAAAATATAGCCTTAAGTGCTAATGACCATATTTATATTGTCAATCAGCTGGTTCCAACAGTAAATGAGTACACTTTAGTCAATAAAACACCATCACTTCACTAACCTAACATTTGTTTCAAGTCTACTTCAATTTATTCACCATGCACCCATGTATTCTCAGCCCTTGCCAACATCCATGTTATCTGTGATTTAATGACCGCTTCATAACAGACCTGGTGGCATAGTGGTTATATGCTTTGCTGCTAAGTACATGGCCAGCATTTGGAGCCACTAGCTGTTCTGTGGGAGGTGAATGAGACTTTCTACTCCTATAATGAGTTACAGTCTCCAAAACCTACAGGGACAGATCTACCCTGTCCTATAGGATGGCAATGAACCAGAATTGACTCAATGG
>NW_022111373.1:50772497-50810040 GCF_000313985.2 Echinops telfairi | reverse complement strand
ATGTGAACCAGCTCGAGGCTTTATCAGAATTCAGTTGACAACTCTTCAAAGATGAGAAGCCAAGTTCCGAGAATGTAAGTGACTTCCCAGTGTATGACAACTAGTGAAGTGAGAGGTAAGGTTCACACTCAAATCCTGTGGACTCTTCTCTCTGCTAGAAACAAATAAGCCAACAACCAACAACAATCTATATTAGCTTTATTTTCAGCAGACTCTTACATAAGAAGCTTATCTCTCTTTGAACTGCTCCTTCCATACGTCCATGGCTACCATCACCAGTTGTTGTGCTCACCCATCACAACTCTCAACTTTTCTCAATGCACCCAATACCCTCAGCCTAGCTCATTATCCGAATGGATGGATTGAACTTGTCAGAAAAGCGAAAGTCATCAGAATTTCATTGTGACGAAATACATACACTTTACCCTTGTACATCTGTTTTTAAGTCGAGCACAAATGTTAATAATTATTCTCGGCAGAGACATCTGGATGATTTGTTGGTACTAGTTGGCAGCAAACACCAGCTGTGTGATTCAATCTAGAACAGATGGTAAATTTTTATTAATTAATGATAAGTCTGGACTTTTCCACTGCTTACAATTCTCACTTTAAATACATAAGATCACCATTCTGATATGTTTCACTTTTAAAAATGTATCATCTGCCCCCAATTGGTTTGAAGAGGAGAGGAGTGAATTTCTCCTTGATTAGGGCAGTCAATCCAGGGGCCTTCAAGATACTCTGGGGCTGAAAAGTAAATCACAGTGAGTCCACGGCGGTCTTGTAGAGTGGGGGTGGGAAGATGTTTCACCGATCTCATGGTCAGAGACTTGGGATCTTGTCAATCATGCATTGCCAATTGATGAATGATACCTTCTTTCTACAAGTCTCCTGTCCATTAAATTCTCTGGGTGTCTCCTGCTGTAAACAACAAGGGACACGTATGAGTAAAGCATTCTTTACTGCACAAACATCCAACATACAAGTGTATAGCACTCCAGAAGCAGAATCAAACAGGATAAAGTCTTAATTTCATTCTTTAAATTGAAATCTTAAACTAGCTGCACGAAGGAAGGAACTAGAGGGGAGGGGAGAGTGTATTTGCTGGTTCTTTGGAGCAGGTTCGTCCTCCACTTGAGAGAAAGGTGACAGGGTCTTCAAAGATGGTCTGTTGATCCACTTGGTATCGTATATGTAAGAGTGAGAGTCTGAGTAGAGCCACTTTATTCCTTTACATGTATAAAACAGGTTATACAAGAACATGTTGTCAGTGTGAACTAATCAGATCATCAATCCTCTTCTCTTGGGAAAGGAGAAGAATTTTAAAATGTAGTTGGAGTAATATAAAATAAAAATAGTAAGTTCCCACATATAGTGTAATGTTCAGGGTTCTAGAATGTTACTACCATCTCATTACTTTATTCAGTTCCTGAATGCTTAAAATTCTACTAATGTAATCAGCTTGCCATTTTATGTTTTCAATTGATAGCTAATAAAATATAGTAAAAACAATTCTTAAAGGGGAGCTATGGTAGCCCAAGGAAGACAGCAATAAGACAATGGTGCTCTAAGGGGAGTCTGGAGGGAAGGGAAATAATAGACATTCAAAATGGGACATTAAAGAAAAATATGTTTGCTTCTGGGTGGGCTGAGACATCAGGTAAGTCATAATAGAATCTTAAGAAAAACAATCTTACCAGCTATGTAACTTCCCATCCTCTCAGCAAAATGGAGTGAAAACATCAGTGACCTTATTCAATAATGGGCGGGAGGGTAAAACAGAGAGAGAGAGAGAGAGAGAACATCTTGGTTCAAACTCTAGCAAAAGGTTTTCTTTTAAAAAAAATAGACCACTCAGGACTGATTGAAGCACCCTTATTTAAGAAATATCTATCTTATGAGTTATCGGAGATGCAGAAAAGAGCAGACTCCAAGAAAATATGACAATTTCCTTTTGATCGCTTGGACATTGTCACATTATTCCTCTCATTTCCTCTAGAGACCACTATGGAAGTGAAGTTAGCAGGTGGTTCTCTGAGTGCCTCCAGAGTATCTGAAAAGAAACTTGCTTTTAAAAAGTTACAAATCAAGATGAGAATACAAATATGAAAAGGCACTGTAAAGAACATTACAAAGAGATAACATCTGATCAAAAACTAATGGTATTGAAGGAAGAAGTCCAAACGTCACTAAAAGTATTAAGGAAAAACAAGGCTTCAGGAAGTGATAGAACACCAATAGAAATGTTCCACCATGCTGATGAAGCATTGGAGGAATCCAGTCACCTATGTCAGGACATTTGGAAGACAGCCACCTGGTTAACTGATACCTATTTGTATCCCTCCACTCCAATGACAGGTGACTATACAGAATGAGGAAATTCTCAAACAATATCATTAGTATGATGTGCAAGTAAAATTTTGCTGAAGATCACTTTAAAAATGGATACAGCAGTATAAATCAACAGAGAGCTGTCAGAAATTCAGGCTGGTTTCAGAAGAGGATGTGGAATAAGGGATATTATTGATGAAATCAGATGGATCTTGGCTGAAAAGTTTACTTATGTTTTAGAGATTATACGAAGGCATTTGACTGTGTGGAGCATAAACAAACTATGGATCACATTGAGAAGAATGAAAATTCCAGAACACTTCATTGTGCTCATGAATTACCTGTACATGGGTAAAGAGTCAGTCATATAAACAGAACAAGGGAATGATGAGGGTAACAAATGTACAAATGTGCTTGACACACAATGGATGTATGCATAGATTGTGATAAGAGTTGTACGAGCCCCCAATAAATTTATTTTAAAAAATAAAATAAAATCAGGAAAGGTGTGGGTCAGGGTTGTTAACTTGGCACTTTTATACATTTTAAGCCATGCGTAATCTCTAATTAAAAACAATGGTGAAGTCACAGATGGATATAACATGATACAACTAACATGCGTATGACCAAAAACAGATTAGTCTCTTTCACGTCTTGTATTTTATAACAAGCGTTGTTGTTAGGTGTTGTTGAGTCAGTTCTAACAGTGATGCTACGTACAAGAGAATGAAATACAGCCTGCTTTCTGCTGTGCTTGCAACCATTTCCACTGCCCTCCCTTCCCAAGCGCATGTCCTTTCCTAGGGCGGGTCTTTCCTGACAGCATGCTCCAAGTACGTGAATTGAAGCTTTGCCATCTTCGTGACTTAGGAGCATTCAGGCTGTGCTTCTTCCAAGATCATTTTGTTTGTTCTTCTGACAATCCATGCTACTTTCAATAATCTTTGCCAACACTATAAATCAACTCTTTTGTTATCTTCCTTATATATTGTTCTGCTTTCATATGGAAACGAGAAGAGTGAAAATATCATGACATTTTTCCCAATGCAAGAGAGTCACCTATAACTCTGAGGGAAAAAATGTGGCAGCTGTAAATTTCCAAATCTAGATCTACCGCCATCTGCTTTGGCTGACTGCTGAGTGATATATCCCCCAAAGCACGCTGTCTAGTCTGTCTCAAATCCCCGTGTGGTTATCTACCATGTGAGCGGAACGAAGCCATGCCTCGGCCGAGACAAACAGAATTTCTCACATTGTATTCTCAGGACCCAAGTACTCCAAAGAGTTATCTCAGTGTTCCTGAGGCCCCCTCAGGGAGAGTCGGGGAAGTTGAGAAAGTGCCGGTTACCTCTCTATTCATCTTGTGCCCTCCACTAATCATCGTGTCCCTCTGGTTTTGTCCTCTATTTCAGTGTAGGAGATGTTGGGAAGACTCTGCCACTACAAATGCATAAGAACTTAGTAGTGTTGATGAAAAGGACTCTCGAGTTGCTCCTTGGGTCTTCTCAGTGGGCTCTGTCGCAGCCCCTGGGGGCCTCGTGAGAGAGGTCCTGGGGAGCGTGCCAGGCCTATTCCATGGTTTTCTAAGAGACAGTTAAGAGAAATACAAGGCTAAGTAATCTCAGAAAGAATCCAAGCAAAAATTGGAAGGTCTTTTTTTATCTTCATGAGCGTTTCAACTAAGATCCCCTTGTGAATCTCAACTAAGAGCAGAGCTCTTCCCCAATAGGAGGGCAATGAAAAGTAGATGAGGATGCTGTTATAAGATTAGGTAATATCGCTGAAACCTGGAGAATTGAAGACAGGAATGCTAACTATATTGTAATATGTGTAACACTTCTGCACAATGAGATTGATCTCTCCATTAACACTAGAATGTCAATACAATATTTATTAAAAATATACAGAACCATGGTCCATTCTCTGAAGGAGTAAAATCATGAGGGAAGTGGCAGGGACTCTCTCTAGAGATCAAAGACTGCAAGTGCATGTGTTTTTTTATAAATAGGTACAAAAATACCATCTCAGCACAATGACCTTCAACTTACAATTAAATCATTTCTTAATTCCATACTTTCTGAATGCCGCTTGGATCTCTGTGTGTAGTTGATTATATATATATATATATAAATATACATATATTTTATATGTGTGTGTGTGTGTGTGTGTGTGTGTGTGTGTGTGTGTGTATCACTGATTCTGCTTCTCTAGCAAACTCTGCCTAACATACCTGGTAAAACCCTTGCTTTAAACTGAGCCTTATTTCACGCATTTCTTTTCAGATCCAAATGTTAATTCTGCATATGAGTTTTGAAAGCGTCAGAATGGCATCAGGGAAGGACAACACACTCATGATATTAAGCAGACAACTGTAGTTAGCAGCCTAATATATAACTCACTCTGACACCAGGACTCCTTACATTATATATGTAAGGAACAACAAAAAATTCAAACACTTGTATGTAAGATTTTTCTCTAGCACTCCACTAATCATTAATAATGCTTCCCCCTGAATTTATGTACTGTTATGTGTGGGCCCTTATACAGTATGGCTAACTCATAAAATTTTAATGAAATTTTGGCTCATAGCCAAAATTATTATCTGTTACTGTAATTATTAAACAACTATATGCTCAGAACACAACAGAATTTATAGAACACAATCCCTTGGTGGGGAAAATACTTGTTCATAATTCAATGTGGATGGAGCTAGTTACTCCTATCCCAACAGACTAGGCCAGAGTTGAAGTGAGTTTCAAAGACCTACAGGATTTCCGTCCCTTGTCCTGAAGAGTGAGTGCTTTGGGATAATTAGAATCCAGATATATAGACTTGGAAACCTCACATAGGATTGCTTTAAGTCAGAAACAACTTGATAGCAACTGGTTTGGTGTATTGCTTCTTGAATTATAATACGTCTTCAACAACATTTAATGGTTTATAGAAAAGAAAAAAACATATAAAATTAAGTACTTGAAAACTGAAGAACCATTATTTTTCTCACATTCTTATGTTTCATACAACAATAAATTTTCAATGTTAAAAACAAATGCAAGAGCAAAAAATAATTATTATCAAATTTTAAATGCTGAATAACAAGATCCTTTGCCAGATGCTTTCTATATTACAGAGTATTAATGTGTGGCTATCAAGTCAATTCTGACTTAAGGTGTTTCTTAAGTACAGAGTAGAAATGCCATATATGGTTTCCAAAGTTATCATCTTTAAGCAAACTTACTGTCACATCTTTCTCTTGTGGATGGCTAGTGGGTTTGAACCACCAACCTTTCAATTATCAGTTGGATGCTTAACCAGTACACCACCAGGACTCCTTGCAGGATTCCTCTCATAGCCATCAAGTCAATTCCAACTCATAGAGACCCTATAGAACAGAGCAGAACTTCCCCTGTGAGTTTCTGAGATTAAATCTTTACAGGAGTACAACTCCTCATCTTCCTTCCACGGAGTACCTGGTGGTTTTGAAATGCAAATAGACAAAATCATGATAAATGGAGAAAATGTTGAATTTGACAAGGATTCTGTCTTACTGGGATCCACAATTAACACCCACGGAAGCAGCTATCGATATCACAGGATGTATTGCTTCAGGTACATCTGCTGTACAAGACTTCTTTAGAGTACTGAACAGCAAGGATTTTACTTTTAGGACTAACGGGTGCATGACCAAAGCATGGTATTCTCCAGTGCATCACATGCATGGGAAAGATGGACATTGAATAAGAAAGACCATAGAAGGATAGACTCATTTGAATTGTTGTGTTGGAGAAGAATATGCAAAGTACAAATCGATGTGTTGGAAGAAGTGCTCCTTAGAGCCAAGGATGACAAAACTTCCTCTTACCTGCTTTGGACATATTGTCAGGAGGGTTCAGTTCCTGGAGAAGGACATCATGTGATGAGATGGATTAACACAGTGGCTGCAACAATGGGCTGAGACATAGAAACAATTTGTGAGGATGGCACCGGACCACGAAGTGTGTTCTTCTGTTGTGCATAGGGCTGCTATGGGTTGAAAGTGACCCAATGGCACGTAATAACAACAAAAGTGGACCAGGGATATGCATAAACCTTAGATATGTTCATGGATTTTGAACTCACAATTAATAATCAACCATATAACAACTAGTTCTTAGGATGCGGCCCTGCTCTATATGTGCCTTCAGGGAAGATATGGGTACTATAGCCAAGTGCAGTGAAGAAATCAGATGGTGCCTGACTATCAGGAAGAATATCATCTGAAGTCTTTAAAAGCTTGTCCTTAAAGCAAGCAGCTATCTAAATGAAGTGTCAGCTAAGGGCACATGGCAGGAACACACCAGCCTGTGTGATCCAAGGATTATTAATATAAAATCCATAATAAGATGAGTAAGTTATATTAGAGCTTAAATTCTGAGCACCTGCTTTGCAGAAGGCTACAGATGATAGTGAAAGGACAAACCCATTTGCAGGGTCCTCGTGTGGATAAAGCCTCCAATGAATTCTTTGTTATCATAGAATGTGCACTGTCTTGTTCTCAGACTGAGTGCATTGGAAAGCGGGTTGCTTCCACTCTTCTGACCAGCCTAGCGAGAGGCAATCTCCCTCAAGGACTTAGGTGGATGGTTCCCAGGTTGTACTGGGGGTTGCATAGTCATAAGCTATGTCCTGGCTGCTTCAGGGAAGCCCTGGACCAATATTGCAAGCTCCTCTGCCTAACATAATATGAGTATTCCAAACATGGCCCCATCACACTCTGAGCATCCCACTAGTAACGATGTTAAATTGATCCCACTAATAATGATGTTAAAACTGCCACCAACCAGGTTTATGAAGCAGTCAATCTTCTTTGATCTCCCATGTCCTTTTAAAAGCTAGGTTCCCCAGCAAAACCATGAACGATTATGACCTTGTCCTAATAGTACCCCTCATCAAGATGTTATGTTTCTGTAGTTGTCTTGTCCTTTAAGATTCATTTAAGGCTTAATCATTGTTCTCTTTATTGAAAAAAAGTTCATGGGAAAATTCCATTACTTTTTAATCCCATGCTTTACTTAACTTTTTGACCCCCTCAGAAGTGAGTATTCATGTATATAGCCCCATTCACCTTCCCATATGCATTCAGTTGTGTGTCCATCTATTTATCTGTGGTAGTTATATAATCTAGTGTCAGTTTGGGACTTGAGAGGATTAAGAGTGAAGGGGTGGAGTCTAGTCTGTCAATCAGATCACAGCCAATGAGGCCTCTGAGTTGTCATGGCCTTCTCCTGAGAATTTTGGGAATTCCTGGATTTCCTCCTAGGAGGCAGGAGACAGACTCTAGCTCTCTCTCAACTCACTTCCTTGGAGACTATCTACTACCAAGGCTGATTCCCTGTGAGACATCCCTGACACCCTGATGCAGCCAGAAGCCTGGACCTGGAGAAGCCACGTGGAGAACTCTGTCAGCACTGAAATGCTTATACTGCCACTGGATTCACAAGACTTCCCATCCACTGGCCTGTGATCTTCCTGCATTCAGCATCATGGCATGTGTTTCATGAATCTGAAGAGGACTTCATAGATTGGTGCTGGACATATGGACTAATATCAGATTTATGGGCTTGGACTGAACTGGATTGGGTTGCTTTCTTAATGCACAATTACCCTTTATATAAAACTCTCTCTTATACACATATGAGTTTCTATGGATTGGTTTCTCTAGTCTACCGGGACTAATACAGTTTCAACACATAGATTATTGCTATGACTGTAATAGTATTATGTGAGTATGCAATAGTATTATGTGAGTATGCAATACTATTATTGTACATAATACTGTCACTGCGTATACTATTGTTTGCTTCCTTTGTCTTCAAAAAAATAAAATAAAGATCAGAGACTTAAAAAAAAGTGCTCCAGGAAACAGTCCCTGGAGTAGAACACCATGACTGGTGAAGAAAAAGATCAGTGAAAAAGAGGACGACACTCAAGTGATGGATAACCCCAGCTGCAACAAAGGCATCCAACATAACAACACTTGTGGAGGTGGCAAAAGGACCTGGCTGTGCTTTGCTCCAGTGTGCATGGGGTGGCTGTGAGTGCAACCAACTCAGTGGGACCTAACAACAACAGCAAGTGGATGAATCTTAGAGCCATGACATTGAGAGAAGGAAGTCAGATGCAAACATGTATTACTATACAGTTCAATATTTACATGAAGTTGAAAAAATAAAGCTAATGTTCTGTGATAGAGTTTGCAAAATACTTCCATAAGGGATGACAACTGGGACGGGCCAGGTGGAAATATTAGTAACATTCTATTTCTTCACCTGAGTGTTGGCTACACAGATATATTCAGTTTATTTTTTTAAATGAGCTATATGCTTGTGGTAGTTATATAATTTCGTGTCATCCTGAAAATATGAAAGTGTAAGGGGTTTCTCAATCAGGTCACAACCTGATGTTACCTCCAGGTGGGCGTGCCTTCTCATAAGAAGGATCCTGGGAACTTCCTCTCCCTCTCTCTGTTTCATCTTCCTGCTGGAGAGCCATGCTAAGTCCTGTGGGCCTTGTGAGGCAGCCACCACCATTGGATCCACAAGATTTTATACCCAATAGCCTGTGATCTTCCTGCATTTTACTTTGCTGCGTGTGGCTGCATGGGTCTGAAGAGGGACTTACGGACTAGTATCAGACTTATGCACTAGTATTGGACTGATGGACTTGATCTTGACTGGACTGCAATGTTTGCTTGATATACAATCACGTCTTGATACAAAGCTCCTTCCTGTACCTACATGAGTGTCTCTGGATTAGTTTCTCTAGGCAAACCAGGGTAACACAATACTTCTGTACTCTTCCTTTAATGCTTGGTTAAATAATTAACTTGTTTTAGAAATCATTTTTGAAGGGTCTTCAAAGATACACTCACTCTCACTCACTCTTTTATAAGGGAGCCGTTGCCGCTTGAAGGGCTCTTTGGTTGGTTCTGTCATATAAGCGTTAGATTGCTGACAGCAAGCTTGGCAGCTTGAACCCACCAGCTGCTCCTCTGGAGAAAGACGGGGCTGTCTACTCCCATAAATATTTACATTCTTGGGTACCTGATTTAAGGTCACTGTGAGCCAGAATTAACTTGAGGTCAATGGGTTTGGTTTTTTATTTGGTCTGGTTCTTGAAAACTCCGCCAACAGAAGCCACAGGCAGCTGGGGGGATTCATGGAGTGTGATTATGGCTTAAACTGAGTCATGGGTCTGTGAAATTTCATTATAGTATCCTCTGTAATGTTGTATCATTTCTAAACTTTTCATAATAAAATAATTTTCCTAAATGTCTATATACTATTGGGATTCTACCAGAATAGGCCTAATGTTTACCAGAATCAAACCAGCCTTCTGATCTCCGCAGCATATTCTCTCCCTAAGATAACACTTGGCAAAGCTCGGTCTCCTGATCACCTGTATCGACGCTGCGTCCTTTCCTGGTGGGTCCTAATTGTTTTTCTCCTTTGGGAAATAAAAATGTTCACTACTTCCACTCAATAAAGACTCCCACCAGCCAATTAAGTTTTCCAGCAGCAGTGTCATTGTCTAATGAAGGAAGGACTGTATGACAAAAATAAGCTTCAGTGGAAAACATTTAGGGAAGTAGAGAAAAGTAGGCATGTGAGCTGAGCGAGGAGACTGGATGTCATCCTAATGAGAGGCCCCATGCCAAATCAACCCAAAAGGAAATGATTAATTAGGGGCGTGTAGCAATGGAGATGCCCCCAAGCATTTCAGTGAAGTGGAATGACGCAGGTTAGAGTCCAAAATAACAGGACAATTGATCGGGGAGTGGGAAAAACATATTTTTTCAGATGTGTGCATCACATAAAGATAGTCCTATTTTTACCATAAACAGTCCAATCTTGTTAATCAAGAAGTGGTTTAAAAGATCAATAAAGTAATGGCTACAGATAAGCATTACGAATGATGTTATTTTTGGTGCACCAAATGTTTGTCCTAAATTGAGGGTTAGAAACAGTGCTTGCCAGAACGATTTTATTTTTTTAAAATCCAGAGAACAGACACCACTCTAGGAGGCAGATCTCTATATGTAAAAGTATCTAACACGGACTGATTTCTACTTCAAGTGAAAGTTTCTATATTTGGTTTTATAACATTTTTAGACCATTCTCACTTCGCTGCAGGGTTCAACTTTTATTCTTTTCCTTCTTGGTCAGAATGAATTATCCTTGCCTCCTAGCTGGAGAGAGGAATGAAGTTTTTCTTTGCCCTGCAATCTAATTATACCCTCTCCTACCCCAGCCTCGTCTTGTCGCTCAGGAGAGAATAAAGAGCGAATGTCTAAAAATGGTTGCTGTTAGATACAGATGTGTTGGTTCTCAGCTGATGGAGCCCACATGTGCCAGAGTTGAATTGCTCCAGTGTCGTGGTGGGAATGTTTATGGGAGCCAACTCTTTCTGCCTCATGGGCACCGGATGGGTTTAAACCATTAGTAGCTGAGCTCTTAACTCTTGTGCCATGTGAAATTTGTCAAAACCAAAAAACCTGTGCCTTCAACTTGATTTCCACTCAGAGTGACCCTGTAGGACAACTTAGGACTGTCTCATAGTCCTACACTGTAGGCCTGTAATTTTTATGGAAGCTGGGTGCCCTAGTATTCCCCTGTGGAACGGCTAGTGAATTCAACCAACCAACATTCAGCCAACAGTGGCTGAGCGCTTTAACCACTGGGACACCAGTGCCCCTAAAATGGGTTAAATTTCAATAACAAACTGTCAAGCACAGTTCAGCCCTCTGGAAATGCCTGACTTACCCCAGTATCGCACCAAGCTGGTTATAAAAGCCTTGAACCTGAAACAGGGCAGGGAAATTTAATGATGTTGCACAGGAAATAGCAGAAAGCGCACATCGATATTGGACTGTGGAGTTCCTGGACGGTCCAAATAGTCAAGTACTTGACTGCTGACTGCAAGTTTGACTGCTTACCAACAGGTGGGAGGTTCAGGTTCACCCAGAAGTGCCTTAGCAGAAAGATTGGCAGACTAGTTTTTTAAAAGCAGCCATTGAAAACCCTATGCAGCCTAGTTCTATTCAGACCCACAGTGAGTTGTAAATAATTCAACAGCAACTGTTTCTGTTGTTATTGTGGTTAGGTGGATAAACACTGCCTAGGCCTTATTAGGAAGCCAATCAATATATGGCAGTAAGTAAACAAATCTGGCAACTATATTGCAAAGAAGCCCCGGTGGCACTGTCAAGGAAGCATTGGACTGTTAAACCCAAAGTTTTCAGTTCAAACCCAGCAGCCACTCTGCAGGACAAAGATGAGGCTATCTGCTCTTATCAAGATTTATAGCCTCAGAAACCCCATCTAGGGTCAGTGTGCGTCGGAATCCACTTGAGGGCAGGGCTTGTTTGGTTTGGTTTGGTTTTTTGAGCCTGTTCCAGGGAGACTTGGTGGCATAAGTGGGTCATACTTTGAATTTCTAATCGAAAGATCGGGAGTTTGAACTCACCAGCCATTCTGCAGGGGGAAAAATGTAAATGACTGACTCTTTGAAGATTAACAATCTTGGGAAAACCCTAGGGAGTAATTCTACTTTGTCTTATAGACTCGCTATTAGTCTGGATTGACTTGGTGGCAATGGGTTAGAGGGTTTGGGTTTTGTTTTTATTATTGTTTGATAAGACACGAAGAAGCACACTTGTACATTCATTGCCCTCACGATTCTCAAAACTCTCACTTCCGCTTGAGCTCCTGGCATCAGCTCCTCATTTTCCTCCCCCCCCTCCTCACTCCCCCCCTCCCTCATGAGCCCTTGATAATTTATAAATTATTATTTCATCATATCTTACACTGCCTGGCATCTCCCTACACTCACTTTTCTGTTGATTGTGATAAGAGTTGTATGAGCCCCAATAAAACGATTTTTAAAAATTAGAATAGGAGAATGTAGACAAACCATTATAGATTTTTTTTTCTGTTTTAATTAATCTCCCCAATTTTGTGCTTCAGAGCAAGGGTTTGTCATGTCTTCGTCAGATGTTTTTGGCAGTCATGATTCTGAGGTGTGGCTTTAAATACCCACAGCAAATGTGTTGTTTTTTAATGACAATAGTTTTCAAAATCCTACTAAAATTTTGGATACTTTTTTTTTAAAAAGGCTAAAATACTCAAAATATTTATTTTTCTTGTTAACAATTGACTTGATGGTAGGCTTGAAAGGTATATTCTCAGGCATTTTTCATTTAATTTCAAAAAATTATTTTTCATACTTGCTAATTTAAGGAAATATTTTCCCAAACCTCTGAACTCTAGGAAATTTTCAAAGATGAGTTAAGAATTTCTGAGAACTTGATAGCAATACCTGCCAATTTTAACATTTCTCTTTTCTCAATAACTTTAAAATATAATTTTTAATTAAAATTTGTATAACATTTTGTTCATTGGATAAATATATATTAAAAAACATTTACTATGGTCAAATATTTTTTAAAGTGGGTATGTAACAGGCAATTCTGCACATCAGACTGATAAATAAAGCATCAATTTTTAATTTTCAAAAAAAATTCTTTATATGTACATGCCTGTATTTAGGCCTCGATAAATGTCCTTTGCCTCCTGGGGGTAGGGGGTGGGGGGAGATACGAAGAAAAGAAAGTCAAATTTAAGCTTCAAGAAATGAAGCATAATACTCTTGAGGTATAATCAAGATTTGAACCAGCAATAACAAGATATTAAGTGCAAAGTTAAAAATCATACTCATAAGGCACAATTCCCTCTATGACCAGAATGCTTTAAATTTAGATGAAGACAGTGACATCATTAGACAGTGACATCGTTAGTGTGGTTAACAACGCCATCACCCCCACCCTCACTCTGGACCTCCTCCCCTATGAGACCATACAGAATCCTTAACAATGGTTTTTGTATTAATGTTACTCTTAAACTGTAATACCAGATATTAGAGGGTATGATGGCAATTTACTGGCATACACAATTAGCAAAATTAAAATTACACCTTAAATTGCAATATCATATGCACAGCCTAAAAGTATTTATATTAACATAGTTCCATTTGGTTAAGAGAAAGTTTTGTAAAGAACAAAATAGGCTTCAAGTAAAAGTGTTTAACAATGACATTAAGACTACATTCCTTTTGCCCATAAATTTGACCATTATAGGAGATAGAAAGTGGTTCAGGTTTTCATAATTAATAATGGCCTAAATAATGTAGACAAACACAAATGGAAATGCTTTCACAAATGGAAGAATGTAATAAAAATAAATGAGAATTTCAGCATCTAGTGAACTTCTAAACTAAACTAGAATTTTCATTTCCTGGCCTTCACACTGCAAGCTTATGAATCACTTAAATGCAATCATTTTGCCAACTCACTTGCTGATACCAAGATTGGAATGCTTTGGCTATCCCTTTGATGGATTGCAAATCGCTCTTCATCAGTTTTAGCTTTGAGAATTCTTCTCATATGAAACCACAGATGCACAGATTGTCAGAAATAATTTTAGGCTTGATGAAGAGTTGGGAGAGATTCCATGAAGTCTCATTTGACTATGACTGTCAAAATGTCTAGTGTTGCCCAATTGTTGGCTTCTTCCAGATCAGCCTCACCTCTGTCATGCATCTTCGCAACCTTGGTATTTCTATTAGAAGCTCACTTTTGGATGCCTCATCATAGAAAGTGGTCCGTTTTGGAAAGGAGGCCTTTAACTCTCCTTCAGTGGCCGATGGGAAAGTCTTCGCTTGAATATCCCCAGACATGGCTGCTGTTTCCACAATGACTCTGGTTCTGATCTGAAGTTCATAGTGAAAGTAATCAGCGCGCCCAAGCATTATCCTTCTATTTTACTCGTATGGTCTCCCTATTCCCTGGTATCCTCTTCATAAACTATCTTGTCAGTCTATTTCACATGCATATTTGTTTGATTTTAAAGTGCCTGTAGAGTCCCTAGGAGTCATAATCAACATGTTGGCAGTGAGTCTGTGTTTTGGTTTAAATTGCATGCTGCAGTAGGTGCAGAAAAATCTTGGTCTCTAGCGCTGTCACCACTACCTTGTTGAGATTGAAGTCTTTAGTCTGCAGGTACTGCTGTGTAAGATTAATATCCAATCAAAAGTAGAGACAGCATAGGAAGTGATCAATAGGCAAAAGACCTTGAGCAGTTCCTCTTGTGTCCAAATTACCAATGTGGATCACACAGAGCTTCAATTGGCACTACAGATTTATGGGACTTTTCTTTCACTGGCTGAAGTGAAAGGTGCTGAAGTTGCTGGCTGTCTTTTTTCATTGACACTCCAGTATGGTCAATTAACATGAGCCATTGATGGGTGGGAGGAGCAAAGAAAGAAAGCCTGGTCTCAAGAGTTCCAAAATGTTACCCAGCATTCATTTTTATCAAAAGAGTTCTATGGCACAAGTTAAGTGAATGGTCCACACATTCATTAAAAATAACTTTATTTCTCTTTCCCTTAGCAATGACATGTTCACTTCCATGGATTTGAGTCAAGCATTAGCATAGCTTGGAGCATGCATTAGGTCCAGTCTATCTATCTATATATGTATATGTATATATATGTATATGTATGTATATATATATGTGTGTGTGTATATGTCTCAGAACTGAGATCAGCATAATTTTTCTCTTTAAAAAGGAAACATCCTAAAAAGACTTCTTTCACTTCAACTCTCCTGTTGTTTATTTGTACATATCTGATTAACTTGGACAGCTGGTCAATCTGTGATGAGTCTGGTGAATTGCAGTACATGATCTCAAAGTACTTTGCAGACTTTGTGTCCATGGCAACCTTCTCATTTGCATGAATTTCCAGGGCATTTACAAACCCATTCCAAATTTTTGATGATACATTAAGTTTACCTGTGTTCCACTCTAATCTCATTAGGTGATCTTTCAGCACTGGATCATATTTTGAACAATCTCAACCAGCTTAGGAAAGCTCCCTTTATTCAAGGAAGACTCATCTTTCATGGGGCAATGGATAGCTAGATTCGGCTTGGTAAGAAACTATGCTATATCAAGTGATTTGTTAAGGATGTCATACCACATTTTCTTTCCTCGTTTTGGCACCAGTGGTTTGGTTCGGCCTCAGTCCTGGTCCCAGTGGTTTCCACTTCAGGGCACCGTAAGCGCTTTTCAGATGTCTCACAGGATGTACTTTCAGGCTTCGTTTCCACAGCTTCTGAAATCCAGTCACAGATGGGGAGGTCATATCTTTAGCACTGGCAACAAACCATTGGCAGTAAATAACAGTTTATAAGTTATTGCTTATGAGTGAGTAAACCATTCATGCCCACCGAAGTTTCTCATCACTAGCCATTCCTTGATAAAACGACTCTTTTGAAAAGCTGAAGCACCTTTCCCTTCTCCTTTACACCCTGTCTTGATTCAATGCCAGAAGGCACATCTTTGTTCTGGAAAGAAGCATGCCCCGTTTTGATGATTTCAACCCTACAATGATCTGACACTGCTATATTCCAGAAAGAAACATCGGGCAAAATTTACACATCTTTCTCCATAATATCACTCATTTCATTTACAATTTCATGCCTAGAGTCGCTGCCAGCACTCTCTTCTGCTTCAAATTCTGCCCTTTCTGCTCTTTGCTTTTCTGCAGAGTGTAGGTTAGCATAATCACTTTTATCAAATGGAGACTGCCTGACAGGCGGTGATTTTTGATGAACCCGGTCATCCTCTGCTTATTTGACATATTGAAGCATGACTCCAGTAACTGTTTTGCGTGATTTAACTCTGGGCTCTTTTACTTTCCTTTGCTGGTAGCCACTTGGCTAACTTGGGAATGTGATCAACTATCCTTGAGTGATTTTACAAAAAAGGTAGATAAATGAGCAATATTTGGGGGGGAAAAAAAGAATGTATACTTTATGAAACTCTTGGGTATGTTAGTTCTAGGAAATGTACATTTTAGTGTATCTCTATTTTTTAAACCATAACTCAAATCTAAACCCAGAAAATTTCATTCAAATTAGATTTTATATTTATAAGACAGGTTATTTTTAAGGAAAATTAAAATTCAAAAAAAATTTAACTGAACTTAGGATTTGTTATATTCATCAACATAGATTAAAAAACATAGCATTTTCTCACTTCATGTTTTTTTTATCATTTTATTCAGGGCTCATACAACTCTTATCACAAATCATACATACATCAATTGTGTAAAATGCATTTGTACATTCATTGCCTTCATCATTCTTAAAACATTTCCTCTCCACTTAAGCCCCTAGTATTAGATCTTCATTTTTCCCCTCCTTCCCCGCTCCCCTCTCCCTCATGAGTCCTTGATAATTATTAATTACTATTTTGTCATATCTTTCCCTGTCCGATGGCTCCCTTCACCCACTTTTCTGATGTCCTTCCCCCAGGGAGGAGGTTACATACAGTTCCTTGTAATCGATTCCCTCTTTCCAACCCATTCTCCCTCTACCCTCCCAGTATCACCACTCACACCACTGGTCCTGAAGGGATCATCTGCCCTGAATTCCCTGTATTTCCAGTTCCTATCTGTACCAGTGTACATCCTCTGGTCTAGCCAGACTTGCAAGGCAGAATTCGGATCATGATAGTGGGAGCGGGGAGGAAACATTTAGGAACTAGAGGAAAGTTGTATTTTTCATCGTTGCTACATCACCCCTTGACTGGCTCATCTCCTCCCCGAGACCCCTCTGCAAGGGGGTCTCCAGTGGCCTGCTAATGGGCTTTGGGTCTCCACTCCACACTCCCCCCATCATTCACTATGGTAAGATTTTTTGTTCTGATGATGCCTTATACCTGAGCCCTTCGACACCTCATGATCGCATAGGCTGGTGTGCTTCTTCCATGTGGGCTTTGTTGCTTCTGAGCTTGATGGCCGCTTGATTACCTTCAAGCCTTTAAGTCCCCAGACACTATACTTTTTGATAGCCGGCCACCATTAGCTTTCTTCACCACCTTTGCTTATGTCCTCACTTCATGTTTTAAGATGCCAAATACCTCTATTTAGTTTTCAGCACCATATAATCATTTTACATAAAAGCATATCAACAATTTTAATCATAACATATTATGTGATAAATATACAAAAGGGCTTCAAAAGTTTCACAGATAAATGGGCTGAAAGATAATGAAGTTTTTAGTAAATTTTTGAAGCCCTCTAATAGTTGTAAATTGTTCCCTACAATTGACATGCAAATTATATTGATACTAACACCAAAATTGCTTTGTAAAATCTTTCTACATTAAAATGCAACATTATCAGTTGCAAAATTATTAACAAAAGTAGTCTTCATTTTTTTCTCCTTTAATTACTACTTTATTATCAAAAAGGTTATTGATACAGGATCACGTATACTATCTCGCCCAATATTATATATAAATATTTTGACAAAATCAGCACTCTAAAAACATAGGCAACAATAAAAACAGTAGTGTGCGTGTGCAGTACATGCAGACAAAACAATATGAAAAGTGTCATTGTAATTGGACAATAATGAAAACTTTGAACAGAGCACATTTGAAAATTCCAAAAGTAAATGCGGATACTACATGGTTTGAGAATAGAATGCATCAGGGTGTATCTTTCAATATCCATATTCAATCTGTATGCTGAGTATATATTAGAAATTTAAGGGGAAGTGTGATTAAGTGAATGAGAGGAACAGCTCATAAAAGGAGAGTGAGACATATTGTAAAACTTGAGGAATGTAATCAATATCCCTGAATGTACATGTAAAAAATGTTCAGTTGTTGTCTGATATGTTTTCCATGTTCTCAACAATAACAAACAAGAAATAAATTACATGCAAAATGAATTCAAAGTGTAGAAATACAAAATATAAAAATCTACTAGAAAAAAATGCTTTGTTTTCATATTTATTAAATAAAAACCAACCTTTTAAAAATTATCTAAGTTGTAAGGATAGACAATGCAATAAACCTCCTCTCACATGCTTACCACCAGCTACAATTTTTTTAACTCATGAAGCCAACATTGGAAAAGGAAATATTAACAGTAATTTCTCAGACAAATAGAATCAGTTAGTGATAGTTAAGTTGATGTTCAACTTGGATAAACCACGGTTCTCAGTGGTTTGGCAGATATTATGTAATCCTGCTTATTTTGTGATCTGATAAGAGCAGCCAATCCATTGAAAATAGAGTTTCCTTGGGGATATGACTTGCATCCCACTTATATGGGTGTTCTGGCAAATGTCACTTTTTCAAGCCTGCATCCAACTCATCATCCTCTGATCTTTGGTTCTTGAGACATGAGCCAGATTTGGGGACTAACCAGTTTCTGCAGCCCCAAAAGCAAACAGCCTGATGCCCACCAGGATGAATTTAGATTCTTTAGCCTTACAACCACATCCATCCCGTGAAGCCTTCAGCCCGACTTCTGACACATCAATGTGCAACTTGCCTGCCTTCCCAACTGCTTGAACTATTTACTTGAAATAAGTTTATCTAACTAACTATCTATATTTCACTTGTTTTGCTCCTTTAGATAACCAAGTACATCTGGTACTGAGAGTGGTTGTAAAGGAAGAAACTCATAAGGATGAGTTTTCTCAAACCTGCTTAGTTTTAAAGGGATGGAAAATGTTCTCCAGTAATAAAGAGGGCACTGCTGAAACATTGTATGAAGCCAAATAGGAATATGCAAAATATCACCACCATCATCACCAATAAAATATTTGTGAGAAATAAGGCTCTGAGTGATTACATATTTGATATTTCTCTATGGCAGGTGTGGTAGGAAGGTTTATTGTGCCAACCTGGCCAATGGAACATGTGAGATTAATAAGGTCGCAGTGATTGCAGAGCAAAGAGATAAATGGCTTGGTAAACCCTGCCTGTCTCTCTCTTGCTCTCTGGTCATCGGAGCAGTGTGTAGTTGCCTTAGCTAGTTTTCTGCCTTAATTTGTAAGTTACACTACCCGTGGGACTCCCAACCTGTGAATCCATGTTGCTAGAGCTTGAGGTTCCTTTGAGTCCTGCTTCGCCATGCTGCTGGTATATGCATTGCTTGACCAAATTAATACATCTCCTGGAACTTGGTATGAAGCTATTGATCTGGCCAATGCCTTCTCCTCAATACCAGTCTCAAAGGACCACCAGAAGCAGTTTGCCTTCAACTGGCAGGAATTACAATACACTTTCACAACTCTGCCCCAGGGGTACTTCAACTCTTCCATCCTGTGGAACTCTTCCACTCCTGTCACTGTACCTTCCTTCTCCCAGTCTTCACCTCTGCAGGTGTCACTCATAAGTAGACAGCAGCAGCACTACAGCCCCTTTCTGGGATCTCCCTAAAGGACAGTGGTGAAGGGAACTTTGAGCAGTGCACCTGGCCACTCAGTTTGCCTGGAAGGAGAAATGGCCAGATATGAGATTGTATACTGAGTCATGGGCTGTACCTAATGGCTTGGCTTCATGGTCAGGGAATTGGAAGGGAAATGATTGAAAAATTGGTGACAAGGAGGTGTGGGGAAGAGGTATATGGACAGACCTCCCTGAATGAGCCAAGAAAGTAAACATAATTGTGTCTCCTGTGAATATTCACCAAAGGGTTACCTCTGAAGAGGAGGACTTTAATAATCAAGTGGATAAGATGACACACACTGTGGAGACTAGTCCTCCTCTTTCCTCTGCCACTCCTGTCATCGCTCAATGGACACATGAACAAAGTGGACATCGTGACAGAGATAGAGGTTATGTATGGGCGTAGCAACATGGACTTCCACTCACCAAGACTGACTTGGCCACTGCCACTGCTGAGTGCCCCATCTACCAGCAGCAGAAACCAACATCAAGTCCAAGATATGGGACCATTGCTTGGGGAGATCAACTAGCAACCTGGTGGCAGGTTGATTACATGGGACCACTTTCGTCATGGAAGGGGCAGCGTTTTGTTCTTATTGGAATAGACACTTACTCTGGATATGGATTTCCTTCCCTGCACTTAATGCTTCTGCCAAAGCTACCATTCATGGACTTACAGAATGACTTATCCACTGGCATGGCATCCCACATAGCATTGCTTCAGATCAAGGAACTCATGTCACAGCAAATGCAGTGCAGCAATGGGCCCATTCCCATGGAATCCACTGGCCCTATCATGTTCCTCATCATCCTGAAGCTGCTGGCTTGATAGAGCGATGGAATGGGCTCCTAAAGACACAATTACAGTGCCAGCTAGGTGGCAGCAGCTTGCGGGGTTGGGGCAGTGTTCACCAGGAGGCTGTATATGCTCTAAACCAGCGGCCAATATATGGTGCTGTGTCTCCAATAGCAAGGATTCATGCGCCCAGGAACCAAGGGGTGGAAGCTGCAGTGGCACCACTCACTATTACTCCTAGTGATCCACTTGCAGCATTTTTGCTTCCTGTCCCAGCGACCCTGTGCACTTCAGGCCTGGAGGTCCTGGTCCCAAAGGAAGGAACTCTCCCACCTGGAAACACAGCACGGATTCCACTGAACTGGCAACTGAGAATGCCTCCTGGCCACTTTGGGCTTCTCATGACTTTGTATCAACAACAGGTCAGGAAGCGTGTCACTGTACTGAATGGTGTGATTGATCCTGATTACCAAGGAGAAATTGGACTGGTACTACATAATGGAGGTAAAGAAGAACATATCTGGAATCCAGGAGATCCCATAGGTCATCTCTTAGTGCTACCATGCCTTGTGATTAAAGTAAATGGTAAGTTACAGCAACCCAATCCTGACAGGATGTATAATGACTCAGACCCTCAGGAATGAAGGTCTAGGTTACCTCACCAGGCAAACAACCATGGCCAGTGGAGATGCTGGCCGAGGGCAAAGTTAATACAGAATGGGTAGTAAAAGAAGGTAGTTCTACCTATAAGTTATGACCATGTGATCAATTGAAAAAGTGAGGTTTGTGATTGTCAGTTTCTTTTCTCTATATGTGTTTATTGAATATCTTTCCTTTGTTCATGTATGATAGCTGTTTGATGTTAGGTATAAGTGTGATTTCATTAATGTCTGGAAATTATATATGGCTAAAGAATTGTGTACAGGTGCCAAGCTGACAAGGGGTGGATGGTAATAGTTAGGTTTATTGTGCCAACCTGGCCAATAGGAACATTGGAGGGTTGCAGTTTGATTGGAGGGCAAAGAGACAAATGGCTTGGCAAGCCCCACCTGTCTCTCTCTTGCTCTCTGGTGATCAGACTAGCATGTGGTTGCCTTAGCTGTTCTCTGCCTTAACTTGTGAGCTACACTACCCTTGGGACACCCAATCTGTGGATCGTGTCACTAGAACTTGAGGTTCCTTGGAGACCTGTTTCGCGATGCTGCTGGTGTACACATCGCTTTAGCTTGGGACTGTCAGATCCTGTTATCTGGCTGACTGTTGGTGACCTGCCCTGCTGTTTGCTGCCTGTGGCAAGACTGCCTTCATTGCCCTACCAAAAACTCGGCTGTCTGCTCCATTGACCCTGAATCCAGCAGCCCTCCTGAGTTGAAGGACTTATAGTATATTAACTGTTGCACAGAAGTGAGTTGAACTGAGCCCTATGTACTGCTGTGTGGATATATTCCTTTGTGCTGTATATATCTATCCTTATATATGTACCGCATGTACTCAAGTATACACCGAGTTTTTCAGCACATTTTTTATTCAGTTTTTGTGGTAAAATTAGGTGCCTTGGATGATATTCGGGTCGGTTTATACTCGAGTATATACAGAATATAAAAAATCAAATGTGTCCTGGTTTTGTTTCTCCAGAGAATCCTATCTAACACAGAGGCTTTAGTTGCTCTCAGGGTTTGTGACAGAGGGAGGTTCTAAGGGTGTCCTTATAGAAGGCTACATTGCCAGGGAAACAGCATCAGGCTGTGACCTGATTGACAAGATGGATTCCACCCTACACTTTTATACATCTGCAAGTTGACATAAAATTACATAACTAACACAAGGTTCTTTTTCTATTTTATCTTGTCGTTGTTGTTGGAGTTTTTTTGTTTGCTTTGTTTCTTGATATTATTTTGTATGGGTTGTTTTGTATATAAAATTCTGCATAGGTAAAGCTATAAAGAGTCTGTATCTGGATTAATGACACCTAGGGACATGGCAGGGAATGTGAGGTGGAAATGGGAAGATAATAGCAATGTGTATGAGAAAGAAGAAAATATTCTAAAACTGGTTGTGGTGATTATTGCACAACTCTTCTTAATATGAATGAAGTATGCAAATTATATGCCAGTAAATTAATACAGATAGAAAATAAATTAGCATTTTTTCAAATGTCTAAATTATAATTTTGGCCATTCATTTGGGATCTCTCAAAATGTTAAACTCATGCAAAAATAATTTTTTTCACACAAAAAATTTTAAGTTAAAACATGCAACCCAACAATTCCACTATTAAGTATATACCCAAGAAAATTAGAAATATATTCACATAAAACTTGTAAACCAATGTGCATGGCAGCTTTGTTCATAATAGGCAAAAAAAGTAGAAACAATGGAAATGTCCCTCAAATGAAGAGTGGATAAACAAAATGGGTGCTATCCATACAATGAGATATTATTTGAAATAATGATACTTGTATAGCATTAATGAATTTTTAAAACATTATTCAAAGTAAAAGAACCCAGAAACAAAAGGTCACATATTATGTGATTATACTGATATGAAATACTCAGATTAGGCACATTATAGGCATAAAGTAGATTACTTGGACATGACAACTTCTGAATTGTACACACTAAAAGTGTGAAAATTGTGATTTATCAATTACAACTCAATAAAAACGGAAAAATAAAGGAAAAAAATGGGCACTATCTCCAGGCTAGGTGCCATTGAGTCAGCTCCGACCCACAGTGACCCTATGGGCAACAAAACAAAACACTACATGGTCCTGTGCCGTCCTCACAACTGTTCCTGGGTTGAGCCCATTGATGCAGCCATTATACCAATCCATCTATTCCAGGGCCTTCCTCTGTTTACCAGCTCTCCACTTTACCAAATATGATATCCTTCTCCAGGGACTGGTCTCTCCTGACAATATGTTCAAGGTATGTAAGACAAAGTCTTGCCATCCTTGTCTCTAAGAAGCACTCTAACCTTACTTCTTCCAATACAGGTAGGTTTGTCCTTTTAGCAATCTACAGGACTTTCAATATTTTTCTCCAACACCACAATTCAAATGCATTTATTCTTCTACAGGCTTCCTTATTCAATATGCAATTTTCAAATACATTTAGTGCAATGAAGACTACCATGACTTGGGTCAGGCACACCTTAGTCCTCAGAGTAACATCCTTGTTCTTCAGTACTCTGATAAAGAGGTCTTGTGAAGCAGATTTACCTAATATTATATGTCTTTTGATCTCTTGACTACTGCTTCCATGAAAATAGATTGTGGATCAAGAGCAAAAATTCTTGACATCTTCAACCTCTTCTCCATTTATCGTGATGTTACCTCTTAGTCCATGTGTGCTGAATTTGGTCTTCTTTACATTGAGTTGTAATCCAGATTGAAGACCACAATGCTTGATCTTCATGAGCAAGTGTTGCAAGTCCTCCTCACTTTCAGCAAGCAAGATTGTGTCATCTACATACTGCAGCTTGTTAATGTCTTCCTCCAATTTCGATGCCACACTCTTCTTTGTATAATTCAGCTTTTGTAATGATTTTCTCAACATATAGATTAAACAAATATGGTGAAAAAATGAAACCCTTATATACATCTTTCCTGATTTTAAACCATGCATTATCCCCTTTTTGTTGGTCTGGGTAGTCTAGAGAAACAAATTCATAGACACTCAGATATTTATAAGAAAGAGATTTATATAAGAGCAACTGAATATTGAGAAAACACCCCAGCCCAGTCCACAGCAAGTCCATAAGTCCAATAATAGCCCATATGTCTGATACCAATCTATAAAGTTTTCTTCAGACTCACACAACACATGCAATTACTCCGAATGCAGGAAGATCACAGGTCAGTTGGTGGAAAATCGTGTGGATCCAGCAGTGATATCAGCATCTCAGCACTGGCAGGGTCTCTTCATGGCTTCTCCAGCTCAAGACACTAGTGTAGTTCCATGGGTCTTGTCAACTGCAATTTCTCCCAGAGAGTGAGCATGTGTCCCACCTCCAGGGAGCTATTTATCTACTTAGCACCTCCAAATGAGGTCATCAAGCTGCGACCTGATTGATAGGCTAAACTTCACCCATTCACTCTTAAGTCTCAAATTGACAATAGCTTATTTAACTGCCACAGACCACCCCTTGTCAATTTGACACTTTCACAAAACTCTCTAGCCATATATAATTTTCAAGCAAGCAACAATAAAATCATATCTGTACCTAACAGGATAAAACTAAAATGCATACAATTCAATATGTGCCATCCTCATTTAAATATAACGTTCTATAAGTGAATAAAACAAAAATATCCTATACTTATGTGAACACCTACACCATAATCCTATGAATATATTTTCCCACTTATGAAAGTCTGTAAGCCAGCCACTTCATGCCTTTATCCTCCCCATTTTGGATATCCAGTTTCTATATTGCGCACTTAAATCAACCTAGTGTTCTGAGGAGACAATCATATTCTTTGACATGAAGAATCTTCATTCCAGTTTGAATCTTGTGAAATCCGCATCCATAAGCAGATTCATATCAGGACAGGCCATCCATAAAGTCTATAGCAATATGAGCACCAGTTCACAGTGTATATCGAGTTCACAGGTTCAAATATTTTCTCTTCATCTGGTACGGTTCTAGTCAACCTAGTGTGTGCTGCCTTACTTAGCCTCACCAGAGTGCCCATTGACTGCCTTGCCTTTAGACCATGGACCCATCACGAATTCTCAACAACTCTAGCTACCTTGTGTTCGGTCATGAACTTCAGACCAGTCAACCGCTCTCGTCTTCTCCTCTAGTTCCTATAAACCAGGTTCACATGTGTTAGTGGCCAGACAACCCATCTCTTTATTGCAGCTTTTCTCCCACTTCCATTCAACAAGTGGATCCAGGTGGTCATCCAGCAACATTTCAGCCTGCCCACAGGCATACTTTAAAGTTCAGTCCTAGAAAGGAGTTTTCTTCATGGCTCCAGATTTTTTCCAGCTTCTGGCAAAAAACCACTAGTTCAAAATTTAAAAATTCAGAGTTCCTTTCTTTCCCCTTCAATCTGTCAACAGTCCCCTAGGCAAGTATCACCTTTGAATGTACTGAGCACTTAAATACTGGGTGGGGCTTATCTTTTCAGAGCCTTCTTTACAGGCTTGTCCTAAACCCATTTAAGGATCAAATTTTAATGGCTCAAGGCAAGTGGGTTTACAAGCTCTTTATTTTCATACTTCCCAGTAATCATTTCTATCAATCATTATATCAATAATAATAAGTAGAAACAATTAGTATAAGCAAAGAAGAATGAGATGTTAAACTTAATTCGTAAAACAGTCAAGTTCAATCGTTTTTTAGCTTATTTTAATCCTTATCTAAACTATTCTATTGATACAAAATATGGGATTGGGCCTCGCAGTATCAAGCCAGAGCCAGGCTTTCTGTCAGCCATTTTGACCTTCTGTCAGCCACTTTCACTAAGCAGATCTGAAAAATTCAAGGGGTGATTTCATCCGCTGAGCTCAAAGTATACATTAATCACATTCATCTTTGCCATTTCACACAGGAATAACCAAAGACTACAACCAATGAAAAGAATCAAAACTTTAACTTCCCATGTTTTTTCCAGAAAACAACCCAGGGAACTTCATGGACATATCTGACTTCCAGCTAGCCAAAGAAGAAAAATCACTGTGAGGGAGAGTTCAAGCAAGCATCCACTCTCCATCTTTATGATCTGTTTCTTTAGTACTCCACTCCCAATGTACCATAATGTGTTAGTCTGGGTAGACTAGAGAAACAAATCCAGGGAGACTCATATGTGTATGAGAAAGAGATTTATATACATGAGCAACTGAATATTGATAAAACATCCTGGTCTAGTCCAGATCAAATCCATAAGTCCAATATTAGCCCATATGTCCAATACCAATCTATAAAGTCCTCTTCAAGCTCACACAACACATGCAATGACGCCCAATTCAGGAAGATCCCAGGTCAGTGGGTGGAAAGTCTTGTGGATTCAGCAGTGATATAAGCATCTCAGCACTGGCAGTGGTCTCTACATGGCTCCTCTAAGCTCAGGGCATGAGTGTGGCTCCTGTGTCTTGTCAGCTGCAATGTCTCCCAGAGAGTGAGCATGTGTCCTGCTTCCAGTGAGCTATTTATCTCCTCAGCGCCACCAAATGAGGTCATCAAGCTGCGACCTGATTGACAGGCTAAACTCCACCCCTTCACTCTTAGTCTAACATTGACAGCAGATTATGTAACTACCACACTCTTGTTCTGTTTACATAATTGCTTCTTGATTCATGTACAAGTTCCGAATGAGCACAATATAGTGTTTTGGAACTCCCATTCTTCTTAAGGTTATCCCTGATTTATTATGATCATCCACCTAGTCTATCTACCCACCCATTTATCTTTCACTCATAATGTTTTTTGGAGTGGGGGAGCAGGTGTATGTATATACTAAATCTATAATATACAATATCTAAGGATGCACATTTAACAGAAGACCGTGGAAAAATGTCCAGGTTAATAAATATAACTAAATCATTTCTTTTAATATTTACATGGTATCCTGTAAGATATAAATATAAAAACGAGATCAAGCGTGTTGCTATCAGGTTGATTTTGACGTACTGTGACCCACGTGTGTTACAATACAGAAGTGGGATCCATAGGGCTCTTAGCTGCCCTTACTCTGAAAGCAGATCTCCATGCCTTCCTTCTACTGTAAGGGCAACATAAGCTTTCACCCTTCCTTACTTGATGGTTTTAGATCTTTCCCAAATTTTTCTGCCATACAACAGATTAATGGTTTTTTTTTTTAATCTGCCTAGAATAGATTACTAAAAATATAGAATTAGAGGATTTTTTTTAACTGAAAACTAGTTCTTCATTGCCTTCTCAAAAATTGACTGTACGTAATTCACTTTTCTTCAAGTGATATATTGGAAGGCTACTACCCTTCCATGTGAGTACTATTGCAACTCTTAATTTTTGTCAATCTAAAATGTAAAGGGTGATCTTTCATTGTCATTTTTGTTTAAATATTTTTAGTAACTAGGGGTGCAAGGCAAGTCTTTTCATACATTGACACATGTACTTGTCTATGAGTTACCTATTCATAATCATTGCCCAAGTTTCTTTATATCTCAGAAATATCTTTTCCCAGTATAACTACATGGGTGAAGAGGGGCGGCCAGAACAAATCCACTCTGGCCTGAATTAGTGGAGCTTTGCCTCCAACCGCCCTTTCCATTTGACTGTGCTGACATGCTTTCATTTCTCTGGGAAGTTGAGTGCCTCCATTTAAAGGAGGAAAAAAGGAAAGGAATGGGGAAAAAAAGTACAGCCGAAGCTTACATAATCCTCTTGCTCTCCTCAAAGCCTGCTGCTGCTGCTGCACAATTCATGTGAGGTTTATATTCCAGTAACCAAAGAGCACAGCACAAAACCCACCTGCAGTGAAGCCGTGGTCTCCAGTTCCCATGTTCAACAACCATCCGCTTAGCGTCCCGCTGCTCTCTTGAAAAATGTGGACTCCTCCTGATAGTCTCACTTGAGAGGAAAGAAGCCCTAAAAATAGCTGCCAAAATGAGAGGGCTCGCCCTCTTCCGAACACTTTGCTTTCATGCCACGTTTTCTGACACTTCCATCCTATTTTATTTTTCCTCCCTGCCTTTCCCCCCACCTCTTCATCTGAGTGCCTCACTGGTAGTCTTGACATTAACAAGCTTCAAGCTGGTTTAAAAAGGAAAAGAAGAAAGGACGAACTAGGGAAAGAACCCTCATCCTGCCAAGCAGTGCGTCTGCACAGGCTTTCCCACACAGAGAGGGAAGTGAGTGGCAAGGCTGCAGGGAGGCTGACATGGGGGCAGGAGGCAGCTGTTTGCTTTTCTTAAAACTGCCCTGATTCTGCATTTTCTTGAGGGCCAGTTGAATGCTGTTCAGATGCTGGGTGCTTTAAGACCTCTCAGCAGGTCAGTTGTTGCGAAGAGAAGTCAATCCCTTGCTGCCAGTCCCCAGCCCAGCCCTGAGTGTGGTCCAGCTTCCCCCCCCACTCCTTCTGGACATTTCGGTGTCTACAAAAGGCTGCACCAGCACAGTCAGTTCAGCACGGTTAGTGTTTGTCTCTTTTCTCATTGTCCAGGCTCAGTGGCAGTTTATCTGACAGTCCTATCAAGAAGTCCTCCAGAGATTTCCAAGAAGAGGGTAACACGGATGTACTTGCATATTCCAACCCACACCAAGACCGGTGTGAAATGTCAGACGGCAGCTGTGCTTGAGCAAATACTAATTTCTTCATGAGCAGACTTTAAACTTCAATTGCATCCCAAAATATAGTTTTGTGCTTAAGACACTTCTATCTTTTTTTAATCTGTGTTTTGCTTTGCTTAGTGTCATCATAATGGAGGGTCTCTAAATGAAGAGTCTCTCTCCTATTTTCAAATATCGTTGTTATTGCTGTTGTTGTTAGATGCCACCCAGAAGGTCTGACTTATAGTGACTCTGGGTACATAATATTGCCCGCTTCTGTGCCACCTTCACAATTGTTCTCATGCCCGAGCCCATCGCTGTAGCCACCGTGTCAACCCATCGTGCTGAGGATTCTCCTCTTTCTCCACTCTCCCTCTACTGCTCAAGCAGAATGTCCTTTTCCTGGGACTGTTCTCTTCTAACACCATGTCTGTGTGCTCTAAGAATCATTCTGGCTGTGCTTCGTCCAAAACAAATCCTTTTGCTCCTTTTGCAAATCCTTGGTAATTTCAATATTCTTGACCAGCCCCACAATTCAAATGCATCAATTTTTCTGTCTTCCTTATTCAATATCCAACCTTCATGTGCATGTAAGGCAATTGAAAATAGCATGGCTTGAGGTCGGCACATCTTGGTCCTCAAAATAACATCCTTGTGTTGCAAAGAGGGAACCGATTACAAGGAACTATATGTGACCTCCTCCCTGGGGATGGACAACAGAAAAGTGGGTGAAGGGAGACATCAGACAGGGCAAGATATGACAAGATAATAATTTATAAATTATCAAGGGCTCATGAGGGAGGAGGGAGCGGGGAGGGAGGGGAAAAATGAGGACCTAATGCTGGGGGCTTAAGTGGAGAGAAAATGTTTTGAGAATGATGAGGGCAATGAATGTATAAATGCGTTTTACACAATTGATGTATGTATGGATTGTGATAAGAGTTGTATGAGCCCCTAATAAAATTATTTTAAAAAGAGCTGCATGAGCCCCCAATAAAATGATTTTTTAAAAATAAAAAAATAACATCCTTACTTTCCAACACTTCAGAGGTCTTGTAAAGCAGATTTACCCGATGTAGGGTGTCATTGTGTCATTTGATCTTTTGCCTGTGACTTCCTTGTCCATAGATTGTGGATCTAAGCACAACAAAATTCTTGATACCTTCGATCTTTGTTAGTTGTCATTAAACCATCCTAATTCATGGTGACCCACTGCACAATGAAGCTAAATGCTCCTCCATAAGCCATGGTAGATCAGACTATTGTGATCCCAAGGATTTCCATTGACTGATTTTTGGAAGTAGATCTTCAGGACTTTCTTCCTCGTCCATCTTAGTCTAGAAGTTCTGCTGAAGTCTGTTCAGCATTATAGCAACACATAAGCCTCATTGATATGTGGATGAGGACTGTACATCAGACACATTGGCCAGGAATCAAATCTGCATCTCCAGCAAGAACGCTGAGAATTCTATCATTGAGCCACCACTGCCCATTTTAATAGTTCTATTTTAATATAATTACATACAATAATTCCTATAATACATATTATTTTTTTCATGATGGCTAATGTATACATATACATACATACATACATATAGAAAACAAATCACTTTCCATTTCTGTGTCCCGAACAGAGAAACATCGATGATATTATGTTACACTTTATTCTATTCTGGCCCTGTTTTTTAGTGCAGAGGGAGAAGACTTCTTTAGAACTCTGCAAACAAAGGAAAGCATAGAACCATCTCGGGGTTTCCATCCGTTTGCCACCCTTCCCATGCTCTGCCTCTGCGCTGGACTGATGGTGCCCCTTTCAGGACTCCTAGGTTAACAGGACTCCACTGATGCTCCTTCTGAAGAGATTGGAATGGTACGGTGACCCCAGAGCTGTTCACACCCCGAGGCCCGTACATCACCCTACCATTCCTCCTGCCAGTAGCTGAGAGGTAGCTTCTAGTAGGCAGTTCACCACATGGTGCTACTTGGAGCTTTTTCCCTTAGCTTCCTGAAGACCTGAGAAGGGATAGGCTAGGGTTTAACGGATTTGTATAAACTGGATTCTAGTTCTCTGAAGGGAAGCTGAATTTTACCTTGGTGGTTTGGCATGACAAGGCCATAGTCCTATGGAAAGAACAGGTTTTTCAAAGTTCAGTTCTGCACTGTACACGTTTTATGACCTTAAGCTAATTATTACCCTTTATAGTTCCCACTTTTTATCTGACAGGGTTGTCGTGAGAATTAAGCAGGATAATGAGAGAAAATAAATGCAGGCAGTGCCTGAATTATGAATGAGATCTGTGCTTCAGTTTGTCTTAAAGTTTAATTTGTAAGAAATTCAGTCCAGGTGCAGATAATTCTTACTTAGCTTTAATTTAGTGCAAGAAGTAACCCTAGTGGTGCAATATCTAAAGTGCTCAGCTACTAACCAAAAAGTCAGTGGTTTGAAGCCAACAGCAACTCCACAGGAAAAAGATGTGGCGGTCTGCTGATGTAAAGATGTACAACTGATACATTCCCACTTCTCCACATCTTCTGCCAGAATGAAGACCATTCTGAGCAATTAGACTATCAATATTCCAGACATTTCCCGGAAGGGGTACACAGATATTGTGAAGGGCCCCAGAAGCACCCAGAGGAGGGACTTCAAGCACATCAACATAGAACTCAGACTCCTTGGGAAGAAAAAGAAGAGGCTTTGTGTTGACAGCTGATGGGGAAATAGAAAGGAAGTGGCTACAGTCTGCACTATCCGTGGTCATGCACAGACCTGGATCAAGGGTGTTACACTGGGCTTCTGAGACACGATGAGATTTGTGTGTGCCCACTTCCCTGTCAGTGTGGTTATTCAGGAGAATGGGTCTCTTGAAATCTGTAAGTTCTTGGGGGGAAATGCATCTGAAGGGTTCACATGAGGACAGGTGTTGCTTGTTCCATTTCTCAAGCCCAGAAAGATGAGTTAATTCTTGAAGGAAATTACACTGGGCTTGTATCACATTCACCTGCTTTAATTCAGCAAGCCATGACAGTTAAAGACAAGGATATCCGAAGGTTATCTATGTTTCTGAAAAAGGAACAGTTCAGCAGGCTGATAAATAAGATCTAAGAAGTGTCCACTTATATTTTAAATGATTCTTTAGACTTGTCTGTGATTCTTTGATGAAATAAAGTTTATCTAACGGGGAAAAAAATCTACAGCTCTGGTAACCCTACAGGAAGCTCACTATGACCCAGAATTCATGTGATGGCAGTGGGTTTGGTTTTAATTGGTTTTGTGCAATATTATGCCCTGGTGGCACAGTGGTTAAAGCACTCAACTGCTAACCCAAACTATCAGTGGTTCAAGCCCTCTGGCCACTTGGAAGAAGAAAGATGTGACAGTCTGCTTTTATAAAGATTTACAGATTTGGAAGCCCTGTGCGGAAATTCTACTCTGTCTCGTGCAAGGATGGCAAGGCTTTATCCCAAGTTATCAGGAAAGATCGGTCTCTGGAAATGAACATCATGCTTGGTACAGTGGGGGTGGGGGGCAGTGAAGAAAGGAAGGCCATCAACAAGATGGAATGACGCCAGAGCGAAACAATGGGCTCAAGCAAAGGAAGAAGTGTGAGGACGGCACAGGGCCAGGCAGCGTTTCATTCTGTTGTGCATTGAGTCACTATGGGTCAGAACCAACTTGAAGGCACCGAACAATCAAAACATGCAGGGGAAAAAAATTTTAGAAAACTTCTTAGGCTTAATCAAATGCCTTGAGGGAATGAGTAGCTGGCCCTATGGGCTCAAGACCATGGGTTTATGGTCCACTGAGGTCATTTGGCACAAGACAAAGACAATGGTCGGCATCCTGCTTTGGTTAGTAGCAACTGGGGTCTTCACAGCACGTGACAATGTGCACCCTCTTTGACGCAACTGTTTTTCGCTGCCCGCCTGGAGGAATGAAGAGCAAAGAAAAGCAAAGACATATGGAAACAAGTAGTTCGATGAACTAATAGATCACACACACATCACCTTCCACATCTTTGAGATAAAAAGAGCTAGATTGTTGGATGGATAGGAACTGGGGGACTCTCCACAACTATGACCCGTAATCATCCTTCAGGTTTGGAAGTGTACTCAGCTGTGGCTCAGTTCTCAGCCAAACAATAAGGGGAGCAGTAACACTAGAATGGTACACACACCTTAGAATAATAAACTATTTGAGATGAAAAGGGCATCATTTACTCAAGAATAAAATTGGAAGTATTAGGAAAGAAGGAGAGAGGAAATCAGGAAACATAAAGGGGAATTAAGTAAGTGATGTTACATTTAGGAGAGTGCAATAAATGAGAGGACACAACGTATGTATGAATTGTTGACTGGAAAACTGATTGGCTTTATACATCTTTACCCAACTGAGTGTAAAACATCGCTTTACAAGTTTGTGAAAAATGGATTTAAATGGTAACAGAAATTTTCCGCGAACTTTTGAAGTCTCTTCACACATTCAAAGGAATCGGAATGAAGCTTATTTCTTCAGAATCGGATGGTTACAGAGGCCGCTGACAGATGGCTACTGTTTTTGTTGTGAGGTGCCATCACCAGTCTGACACACAGTGACCCTATATCCAACAGAAGGAAACAACACTTATCCTTCGCCAGCTTCACGATTGTTCTTATGTTTCAGACCATTGTTACAGCCACTGTGTCAATACATCTCATTGAGGGCCTTCCTCTTCTCACTGCCCCTTCATCTTGACCAAGTATGATCTCCTTCTCCAGAGACTGGTCTTGCCTGATAATATGTCCAAAGTATATAAGATAAAGTCTCACCATTCACACTTCTAAGGAGTATTCTGGCTGTATTTTTTCCAAGATAGATTTGTTTGTTCTTTTGGTTGTTCATAGTACTTTCAATATTCTTCACCAGCACCATAGTTCAAACACATCGATTTTTCTTAGGTATTCCTTATTCAATGTCCAACTTTCACACGCATATGAGAACATCAAAAAGACCATGGCTTGGTCAGTGTGATAGTTAAGTTTATTGTGCCAAATAGGTCAAGAGGAACATGTGGGCAGTGTTTAATCAAGTCACAGAAATAAATAAAGACTGTGGGCATCCCCTCCCTCTCTTGCTCCCTGGTGATCAGACCAGTGTGGTGCTGCTTTAGCTAGTTCTCTGCCTCAACCTGTGTGCTATACTACCTGTGGACCAAGCCAACTGGTGGATCATGCCCCTAGAGCTTGAGGCTCCTTCAATACCTGCTTTGCCAACATGCTGGTGGATACATTGCTTGAGCTTGAGGCTGGTGGATCCTGTCACCTTGCTTGAGTTCCAGATCCCATTGGACCTGCTGTGCTAAGCTCCCAAGCTACTGACTTGCCGACCCACCCTGCTGTCCACTGTCTGTCTCTACCTGCCTTGCCTGAGGGAAGACTGCTGTCTGCTTCCTTGGCCTTGGACATGGCAGACTACATGAGTTGAAGGACTTCCAGTACATTAACTGTTCCATGGAGGTGAGTTGAACTGAATACTGTACTGCTGTGTGGATTAATTAACTGTTATATTCCTTCTCGCTGTGTATCCTCTTATATATATAATCATAAGCATCCTGGTTTTGTTTCTGTCGAGAACCCTACCCAACACATGTCAGGCACACCTTAGTCCTCAAAGTAACATCGTTCATTTTCAACACTTTAAAGAGTTCTTGTACAGCAGATTTACCCAATGCATCATTTGATCATAACTGCCACTTCCATGAGCATTGATTGTGGATTCAGGCAAGATGACAGCATACATTAAAAGTAAGATAGCAGCTCCCCACTGAATTCCTCAATATTTCTTAGAAAATATTGCTGGACAGTATATGCCCCAGGGATCACATGCAAAAATTAACTATTGAGTAAACCCAAATCAAACTCACTGCCATCAAGTCAATGCTGACTCAGAGCAGCCCCCTGAGGTTTTGACGGGAGTAGAAAGCCCAGCCTTTCTCCTGCAGAGCTGCTGGTGATTTTGAACTGCCAATACGCAGATTGCAACCCAATGCATAACCACTACACCACCAGGGTTCCTATAACTATCGAGTAAGCATCCTATATATAAGTAAACAAACAAGTACAACCATAATTGGGTTTTTTGTGAGGGACCTGCCAGTGGAAGGGGAAAATGCCGAGCCCAGGAAATGAGAACCAGACATGCTAAGAACAGAGGGAGGAAACGGGAGAGGCAGAGCACACAGGCTGAATAAATGTTAATTAATATCCATCTTTCTAACATTAGGCTTTCGCTAATTAGAGAAGCTATGCTTGAAGAAGCAATGTGATTTACACAGCAGCTCATCCAAATTTGTGTATTAACCCATCACTTTATAGCAATTTTCTTCTTTGATGTACAGAATTGGTGCATCCATCCGAATCCTCTCTGTGGTTATGCAGATCGTGAACACATATGAGTCAGATGTTCCCAGGATCTAAACAATCGCTTATAAATGCGAACAAACCTACATTGTGCAGCTATACGGAAAGAATCAGAAAACAGTTTAGCTGAAACTCCTGAGCCTTCTTGATCTCTCTGTAAGTATGAGAGGCTAAAGCTGTGGTAGAAATTACCTACTGCTTTGGACTTTAGGAGGAAGGGTGGGCCCATGACTATTTTTCTCCTTACACTTCTCAGCCTGTTTCACACTAAACCTCCAACTCAAACTTCATTTTCAAGAATTTTGGTTTTCCAATAATTGTGGGGAAAAAAGCCTTCTACACATAATATAAGAACACTAATATTTATTGTAAATCAGATATGTAGACCAAAATGACTTATCTATTAAAAGCAATCCACTCTATGTCATGACCACTGTTTCATGACCATGTTCAAAAGAGCCAGCGTTTCATAAAGCATTAGCATGGTGTACCTAATTTCTCCAACATTCTGGTTTTGGAAGGGGCCTTGGTGGCGCAGCATGTTGGATTGCTAACTGCAAAACCAGCGGTTCCATTTCCTCCATTACACCACAGGGGAGAGGTGAGGCTTTCTACTCCCAGACTCACAGCCTCAGAAAACCAAAGGGGGAAGTTATGTTATGTCCTATAAGGCAGGGGTGTCAGACTCAATGAAAACGTGGGTCATTTGATGCAACCAGAGCTGCCACTGGGTATGATTCCTAACAGCACACCCCAGAGTGCTCTTTTCAACCTTTTCGCTATTGGGAACTGTTTGCATTACATGACACTGAGAGTGGCAGACATATCGCTTCCAAACGTTGCCAGAACTGAGTCAGCATTTATCCATGTCCACAGTCCCCCAGGGAAGGAACTGGGTCATGTGTATACTCGTCTTCAGTAGTTAAAGGGTTAACGAGGGAAGTGTGTGTACTGTATTGCCTCAATCTCCCCTAAGTGCTATTTTCTTCATAACAATTTTTTTCTATTTTCATTTCCTTTCAGGGCATCGCGAGCCACAAAAAATGACCTCCGGGGCCGCATACGGCCTGCGGGCCACCGGTTTGACAGCCCTGCTATAAGGTCACTATGAATCAGAATCAACTTGATGGCGATGAACTTGTGTATATTTGGGGAGTTCTTTTTACACAAAGTTGAAGTGAGGCACCTCACACTCCTGATTTGTTATTTTCTAAAAGAAGGAGAAAGTTACATGCTATGAAGAAAAATATAGGCTTTTTGAGCAAGATTTAACATTCTAATCCTGATTCTACCCCTTTCCAATTGAGTGATGTTGGACATTGTGTGATGAAAACAGTTAACACACTCAGCTACTAACCCAAAGGCTGACAGGTCAAGTCACCCAGGGTTGCCTCAGAAGAAATGCGTAGCAGTCTACGGATACATCATTCACTATAGACCTTGTGGACCACCATTGTACTCACACAAATGGCGTTGCCATGAGCCAGGATTGACTTAAGGACAGCTGTTGGTACGATCAATAAAATATCTTGCTTGTTGCTGTGCCTGGGATTCAAAGCATAGTTCATTCATCACACTGTAAAGTCTGACTTCAAGTTGAGTTTTGTGGAATCCAGAAGATGAATTTGTGTTGGGGACACCGTAGTTTGGTAAAAAATTATCTTAAGGTCTCTATCGGATGCCTGATTGGCTATGGAGGGGTAGGGAAGCTAGTGAGAGAGTTATCTATGTAACCATTTAAGGGAGGGTATAATAGTAAGGGTGTTTTGTGCCAACATGGAACCTGTAAGAAGAGATGGGGGAAGTATAGTCTGCCAATCAGGTCGCAGCTTACTGTCTTCATGGCCTCATTTGGAGGTGCAACTGAGATAAATGGCTGGCGGGATGCCAGCTCCCCATCTCTCTGCTTTCACTTTCCTGTTAGCGAACCACACTGGGAACTACCAGAGCCTTGGTGATGTGTCCACCTCCATTGGATCCACGGGACTTTGCACCCACCAGCCTGTGATATTCCGATATTCTGCATCATTGCATGTGGCTTCATGAGTCTGAAGAGAGACTTATGGACTAGTACTGGACTTGAGTTGGACTGGACTGGGCTGTTTTCCTGATAGACAGTTATGCCTGATATAAACTTTCTTACATAAGATGTGTCACTGGATTTGTTTCTCTAGTCAACTTGGCCTCACACAGAGGGGATGGTATAGGAATTAGATGCCCAAGAAATTAAAAAATAGCACAGCTTGCCTTTTATCCTCTATGGTATTATGTAATTTGTTGTCAATTTGAGAGGAGTATGAGGGAAGAGGTGGAGTTTACCTGTCAATCAGATCATAGCCAGTGAGGCCTCTCATAAGCATAGCCTTCTCATGAGGATTCTGGGAACTCCTGTATTTCCTCCTTGGAGGTGGG
>NW_022111373.1:50763172-50772397 GCF_000313985.2 Echinops telfairi | reverse complement strand
CTGACTCCCTGGGAGGCATTGCAGCTGACAAGCCACATGGAACTACACTAGTGCCCTGAGCTGGAGAAGCCATGTGGAGACCCCTGCCAGCGCTGAGATTCTTACAATGCCAATGGATCCGCACAAGACTTTCCACCCATTGGCCTGTGATCTTCCTGCATTCAGCGTCATTGCATGTGTGAGTGAGTCTGAAGAGAGTTTTATAGATTGGTGTCAGACATATGGGCTAATATCAGACTTATGGACTTGATCTGGACTGGGCTGGTATATAAAGTTCTTTCTTATATACACATATTTGTGTGCCTATGAATTTGTTTCTCCAGTCTACTCAGACTAATACAACCTCCTCGAGGGAGGAGAATACTATTTCTGACCCCTCTATTTCTTAATTGGAACCACAAGAATGTTAAGAGAAACCATTGCAGAGTGGTACAAGAGTATAGACTTACTAACTACACTGTCTGGGATCAAATTCAGCTTTTGCTGCTAATTCATTCTGGCATCTTAGCTAAATTGTTCATGCAATCCGTGTCACACCTTTTTAGTAAAAAAAGGACTTGGGATGATAATATTCTCTAGCTCAGGGGATTGTTTTAAGAATTAAATAAATTAAGATAGGTGCTTAGTTTCAGACCACACACACAACATTGAAGTTCAGCTGATTCCAACTCACGCTGACCCCAAAGTAGAATTGTACCCCACAGAGTTTCCATGGTTTTAAGCTGATGGAAGCAAGTTGTCTGGCCTCTGTTCCATGGCACCTATGAGTGGATGAGGCAACTTCTTTTATTCCCATAGATTTAAATTCCCTTTTAATGTGAATTGCCAAATACCCTTCCCTGTGGGTAATTTTACTTGCTGCTGTTGTTAAGTATCATCAAGTTTGGCTTGTGTCAGTTGTGATTTCTAATGACTCAATGACAACAGAATGAATCACTCCACCTGGTCCTGCATACTTCTGGAAGTATCTAAATCTGAATTTGTTTTTTAAAAGTGTATTAAAGAATCCTTTTTTCCACAACATAAATTGTGACTACACATGGGGGCATCTCCAGATGGAATACACAGAAATCAAATTGACTGTATCTGTGGAAAAAAACAATGGAAAAGATCAATATCAGCAGCTAAAACCAGGACAGGGACCTCCAGTGGAAGAGACTATCAATTGCTCATATATAAGTTCAAATTGAAGTTAAAGAAAACAAAAACAAGTACATGAGTGCTGAAATATGACTTTGAGTATATCCCACCTGAAATTTGAGAACATCCCAAGAATGTATTTTGATTCATTGAATGCTAATGGCAAAATAACTGATAAGCTGTGGATGACATCGGGAATATCATACATGAAGAAAGGTCAGTAATATTGTAAGAAATAAAGAAAAGATCAAAGTGCATGTCAGAAGAGACTCTAAACCTTGCTCTTAATCATTGAGTATCTCAGGAGAACAGAAGAAATGATGAAGTCAAAGAGCTGAACAGAAAAATTCAAAGGGCAGCTCAAGAAGACAAATAATTATAATGAAATATGCAAAGACCTGAGTTACAAAGACAAAAAGGATGAATATGCTCAGCAGTGTATCTCAAGCTTAAAGACCTAAAGAACAGCTTCAAGCCTCAAGTTGCTATAGTGGACAGGTGTATAGCGGTTATGTGTTGGGCTGCCAATGGTCAGGTCAGCAGTTCGGAAACTACTAGCAACTCTACAGAAGAAAGAGGAGCCTTTTTTTTTTTTAAACAGTTTTATTGGCACTTCATCCACATATCATACAATTCAACAGTTCAATCATACCAAGAAGAGTTATACAATCATTATCACAATCACTTTTAGTACATTTTCTTCTTCCTTGTAATCATTGTTGGTTGAGTAATTATTTTTTAATTGTGACAAAAATATACACAACAAAACATTCTCCAATTCAACAACTTCTACATGTATAATCCTTTGCCATTGATTATACTTTTTGTGTTTTATATCATTATTAATACCCTTTTCCAAATTATTCCACCACCATTAACATAAACTCAAGGTCCCTTAAGCAAAAATTCTTTCTCCTTTGCCCATGGCAACCATTGGTCAAATTTGGTTTCCTTTTTTTAAAAAGTAGCTTTCTTGTATAATGTTCACAGATCATACACTTACATAGTGGAACCACTTTTTAAAATAGTTATATATACATCATCATAATCCGTTCTAGTGCTCTCTCCCCACTCATGCATCCATTGTTCCGTCCCTGCACCCCTCAGCCTGTCCACTCCCATCCCCAATAATCCATTGCAACAGTTTTTGTCTCTATGCAACTTCTCCTTCATAAACCTTGAAGTCTACCAAAAACAATAAAAAAACAGAACAGAAAATAATAATAATAACATAAAGATAAAAATAAAGAATATGAAAGAAAAAAACACCAACAATATTTAAAAAGCTAGATAAGAAATCTCTGTCATGGAACAAGCAAGAAATATTTGGGCTTAGAGCAATTCAGGTTGTCAAGAAGGAAGTCAACCGACCAAGTAACATATTATACCATGGTGCAAACCACCCTAATCAAGTTTACAGTAATCTGTCTGACAATAAAGCTGTTTAAGTCCTTCGCCTGTGACCAGAGGGGATCTGCCAGAAGCTTAATCAGACTAGATAATCTGCTGATGGATTTTTGAACTCCCACTGTCCTCCAAAGCCTTCTACAAATTGGGTGTTTGCAATTTAAGTTCTGGTACTTTTCACCATATATGGAATTTTTCATCATCATCCTTGGATCCTACAAGCTGGTGTGCTTCTTCTGTGTGGACTTAGTTGATGCCTCACTTAAATGGTTGCTTGGTTGCATACAAGCCTTTAAGACCCCAGATACTATTCCACCCAGAGCTGGGCACCCAGAGCTTGGCCAGACTGGTGGAGAGATAATCAAAAAGGTCAGCGGACTGACCAGAAACTCTATAAAAAGGTTTTTGTTTTGTTTGTTTTGTTTTTCTCTTCCTCTTTTTGTTGTTTGTTGGTTGGTTGGTGTTGAGTTTTCATTGGCTCTTTTGTGTCTATCTACATAAGACAGGCACAAGAAGCAAGGGTGAGGAGAAAACAACTGGACTGACTAACACTCTTGGGATGTGGGAGGAGTGGGAGGAGCCGGGGGAAGGGAGCAGTGAGCAAACAAGGTTAAGGACAGGGGAACAACTAGGGATCTAAAACCTATGCCGAGCGGGGAGTGGAAATTCGGGTAGTGGTGGAGCAGCTGCAATCTAGCCAGAGGAATTACTCAGAGGCAAACAAGGGGTGAACATGATAGTGGGACAGGAGCAAGTTAAAAGAAAATAGAGGAAAGAACTAGGAAGCAAAGCTATTTATAGAGATATAAACATAAAGGTGTACATATGTAAATATATTAATGCATAACAATAGGGGTATTGGCCTATGTGCATATATTTATATGGCTATGCATTGAGGCAGTGGACGGACTCTCAGCCTCTACTTAAGTATTCCCACTACACTATTCAATTTGCATGCTGAGGAGCTAGTCCAAGATTCTGTCTTAGATGAAGACGAATGGGGCACAAAGATTGGAGGATCACTTATTAATAACCTGCGATGTGCAGATGACCCAGTTTTGCGTGCTGAGAGGGAGGAGGACTTGAAGCCCTTGTTGATGAAGATCAAGGACTGCAGCCTCCACTGTAGAGTACCACTCGATGTCAAGAAGATCAAAATCCGCCAACAGAACCAATCAGTCAAATCAAGGAACACAGAGAAAAGATGGAAGTTTTCAAAGGTTTCATCTTTCCTCGATCCACAATTAATGCTCCTGGGGGCAACAGTTAAGACATATTGTATTAGTTAAATCTGTGGCATAAGATGTCTTTCAAGTATTGAAGAGCAAGTATGCTACTTTGAGAACTAAGATGTTTTTAACTGAAGTCGTGGTATTTTCAATCACGTCTTATACAGGTGAAAGTTGGACATTGAATCGTCAGACCAAAGGAGAATCCGTGCTTTGAACAATCTGGAAAGTACCTCGGACTGCCAGGAGAGGAGACAAATCTGTCTTGGAATAAGTACAGCCAAAATGCTTTTCAGAAGTGAGGGTGGTGAGATTTCAGCTCATGCACTCTGGACATGTTATCAGGAGACACCAGTCCCTGGAAAAGGACATCATGCTTGATAAAGTAGAAGGGCAATGAAAGAGAGGAAGACCCTGAACAACAAGCAACGTTGTTGCATCAACGGGTTCAAACATAAGAATAATTGTGAGGGTGGTGCCCAGCTGGGCAGTGTTTTCTTCTGTTCTTCATAGGGTTGCTACGAGTTGGAGCTGATTAGATGGCACCTAAAATGATCCACCACTTTAGAACAAAGCTCAAAAGGGTATAGCATTATTTGAATTCTTCCCATGAGAACGAGAAGTGAGGAAAGCTGCAGTTCTTGGCATGGCTGTCCTCTGACTGTAGTGGGATCCACACTCCTTTGTGGCACAATTCTGGGGGCACCAAGATTAATTATAGTAAACCACCTTGTAGTAAAACAAATCCGATTTAAAATCGTCTGAAGGTTTACAAAGTGTTGTAGAAATTCTCTCTCGGTTTTTCAAATTCCCCTGAACTCCGTCACTCCTCACATCAGAAAGCTGACCTTTCCATGGAGGGAAGGGTTGGGAATTTAAATTGTTATCTTGACAAATTAAAAAAGATGCTAGGCAGGATGCTTTGAGCTCTGGTGCTCCTGCTATAAGTAATCTGTGTCTCACCAGACACCGGACAGAGACATCTAGTGAGGAGGGGAGGGAGTAAGCCGGGATGGTTATTGAGAGAGTAGGTGTTTCAGAAGATTCTTTTAATCATTTTTAGAGGTAATTTCCTGAAGTACATTGGTAGCAATTCACCAATAAACCACGAAGAGAGAACAAATTCAATTTCTATAAATGGGAGTAAGATTCACTGCCATCCACTCAATCCAACTCATATCGACTCACAGGACCCAGTAGAACTGCTCCCATGGCGTTCTGAGACTGTAACTCTTCAAGGGCATAGAAAGCCTCATCTTTCTCCTCAGAGGGACTGATGGGTTCAAATCCTGGCCTCGAGGTTCGCAGCCCAATGCATAACCTCTATGCCACTAGGACTTCTAAAAATAGAAACAGACAAATAAAAATGGATAATGTTTCTTTTGTGTGAAGAACGATTCTATACTTGTTTGTCCCATTGTCTCAATTCTATTGTCTTTCTTTGGAATACAGATTTCCTGGTTTCCCAACAACCTAGGAGACAGACCAAAGGGAAGGAAAGGAACAGTGAACTTTGATCTTTCATAGTTTACATCTGGCTCTGCAAAGCAGCAAGGGAGAGGCAATGATTAAGCTATTGGGGATTGGTTCAATTAAGGAACATTGTGGATTTTTTTTTCTTTTAATGTTCTTTGAGTTGCAGGTAACAAAACACTATCGAACTTTCCTTTTTTTCTTAAAGCTCATGAATGGGATCTAAGATTTATGAGTATGATCGTTTTGCTTGCTGACGTAAGTAAGTCTTCTAGGAAGTCAAAGTTATTTATCAATAAACTTTAATGGTCTGTGAGTCAGAGTAGGTGTACTGATAATGAGTCTTCAGGACATAGAAGAAGGTAAGTGAGAAATTGAGGGTCATGTCCACCCAGTAACCTTTAGAAATAAAGCAGAAAAATATTTCCTGCATGAAATCCATTGCTCCAGCAGGTTGTAGCTGCTTTTCAGTAAATATATTTTACCCAGAAATTTCTCCTAAAATTGCCTCCTGTTGAATGGAAGCTCCCACTATTGCTAATGTTTCTTATTGTTGTGAGGGCTGTTAGGTGCCTTCTAATGGATTCTGCCTCCTGGTGACATTACGTACAATACGATGAAACACTGCCCAGGGCTACACCAGCTCCACGATCATTGTTATAATGAGTCCTTGTTGCACCCGCTGTGTCAATCCACATCCTTTAAGCAGTGGTTCTCAAACTTCCTAACATTGTGACTCTTTAATACAGTTCCTCATGTTGTGGTGACCCCCCAACCATAAAATTATTTTTGTTGCTACTTCATAACTGTAATTTTGCTACTGGATGAATCGGGCAACCCCTGTGAAAGGGTCATCCCACCCCCAAAGGGATCGTGACCCACTGGTTGAGAACCGCTGCTTTGGGTCTTCCTCTTTTCCCCTGCTCCCCTGCTTTACCAAGCATGATGTCCTTCGCTATGGACTGGGCTCTCCTGATAACAGGCCCAAAGTACACATCACAAAGTCTTGCCAGGCCCACTGTGAAGGAGCCTTTGGGCTGTACTTTTGCCAGAGCAGATTTCTTTGTTCTTCTGGCAGTGCACACGACTTTCAGTATTCTTCACCAGACCATAATTCCAATGAATCCATTCTTCTGTGATCTTCTTTGTTTTTCCTTTCTGTGATCATCTTTATGAACTGTCAGCCTCACAGGCACAGGAGGCAATTGAAGATGTCGAGCAGTTAAAGGTATCCACTCAGATTCAGGTGGGAAAATCAGTTGACGTGATTTCTTTTCTTGTATTGATCTTGTTTCATTCTGTTGGGCATAGGGTCGCTATGCATCGGAACTGACTCCGTGGGGCCTAACAGCAGTGATCTCGTTTTGTTCTTAAATTGCAATTACGGGTGACTGCAAGGGTGCTGAGACTGGAGCGCTGGCTAAAGCATCGGGCTGCTAAGTGAAAGGTCGGTGTTTGTAATCCACGAGTACTCCTTGGGACAAAAAAGGAGGCAATCTGGTCCAGTAAAGATTTCCAGCCTCAAAACCTGTGAGTTAGTTCGATGCTGTCTCAGGGGGTCACTGCAAGTCCGTGTTAATTCCTTGGCAAGGGGTATGTGATGGGTGCCCTAGGTGGAAATACATTTACAAGATGATGTAATTGTTAGGTGACATTAGGTCAGTTCTGACCCACAGGGACCTTATGTACAACAGAACAAAATACCACATGGTCTTGCATCCTTCCCACAATTGTTCTTATACTGGAGGCCATTGTTGCAGCCACTGTGTCAATCCATCTTATTGAGGGACTTCCTCTTTTTTTCTGCCCCTGTCTTTTACCAAACATGATGTCTTGCTCCAGGGACTGGTCTCTCCTGATAACATGTCCAAAAGTGCATGAGATAAAAATCTCATCAGGATTACCTCTAAGGAGAATTCTGTCTCCACTTCTTCCAAGATAGATTTGTTTGTTCTTTTTGCTGGCCATGGTACTTTCAATAATCTTTGTCAGCACCACAATTCAAATGCATCGATTCTTCTTTGATCTTCCTTCTTCAATGTCCAACTTTCACATGCATAGGAGGTGATTGAAAATGCCATGGCTTGGGGCAGGCACACCCTGGTCTTCAAAGTAACATCCTTGCTCTTCAGTACTTTAAGGAGGCCTTGTGCAGCAGATTTACCCAATGTAATGCATCTTTGGATCTCTTGACTGCTACTTCCATGAGTATTGACTGTGAATTCAAGCAAGAAGAAATCCTTGACAGCTTCAATTTTTCTCCATTTATCATCATGCTACCCATTGGTTCAATCAAAAGGATTTTGGTTACACTGAATTGTACTCCATACTGAAGGCTGCAATCCTTGATCTTCCTCAGCAAGTGCTTCAAGTCCATTAAGAAACCTACTTACTCACTGCCATTAAGTCAATGCTTACTCATAGCAACCCTGTATGGGTTTCTGAGACTGTAGTTCTTTACAGCAACAGAAAGCCCAGTCTTTCTCCCGCTTAAGAGACAGCAACCCAACATGGCAGGTTGACTTTATTAAATCCTGATTCAAATAAGCCAGCTGCAACAGGCATCTTGAAACTTTCAGAGATATGTAACATGAACTACATATTAGATAACTAATTTAATAATTTTTAATATCTATGGTGTGTTGACAGCATTGTAGTAATGTAAGAAATCCCATATATTTTGGACATACATACTAGAGAATACTTGTATAGGAACAAAGTGGCAAGATGTCTGGGATTTGCCCAAAGTATTTTAACAAAAAACAGAGATGGTTCTGGAAACTATAGAAATCTAGTATATAAGTGATCGATGTGTGGGAGTCATTATACTACCCTTTTGTAATATATATTGGGAAATAATAGTAATTTTCAAAACAAATCCCTTTTAGCCTAAGATGATTTCCTTCTCCTTTAAGATGGGTCCTTATGAGAGCAAGCTATTACATCTTTGTGGAATACAGGGCAACTCAGAGGCTGAGCTCTGTGCTGTCTCCCTTGGGTCCTCACTGGGTCCTCCTCTAGTGATCTACCTCATACAGTTGAGCTGAGTGGGTCATTCATAGGTGAGATCCCAATGTTTCCTCTTGTCCCATTTACTTTGAAGCCTGGCTCTGATTCATGCTGTACACCCGGTTTTAGTGGTCCACTTGTAATCCTCAGTTACAGGTTCCTATTGGCCATTTCTATAATTCTGTTTCCTGACTGCTGAGTTCACCATCCAGAATTTTAGCGATCTTCTGCATGAACGTTTGTTGCTCTTACATGCAGAAACTTCTGTAAGGATATAATTCCCCTACACCCCAGGGTACATTCATAGAGAGTCAATGAGATAAAAGAGGCTGTTCCATATGATACTTTAGGCATTTTTCTCAACTAACTCTACTCTACTCCCAAGTGCCATGCTGGATATAATATCTCAGGGATAATCTCTGGTTTCTCTGAGAAGCATGAAATCTTTCTAGAATGTTCCTTGAGAATAATAGATGTAGACATTTCCTCAATCAGTTCAGACTTATCTGACCTCTTCTTTCTCCCTCTTGAGACTTTGTCTCTAAAGTTGGAAGAAGCCTGGGCCTGCATAATCGATCTCTTGCCCTATCTTTCCATCTCTCTTACCTGGCACGAAAAGACTTCCCAGAAAACGATGGGCTCTTAGTCCATGGGAAATTAAGTCATTTGAATAAGCGTTGATTGTTAGTGTCTCTCAGTAAGATGAAAGCTCAGCGAAGGCAGGAATCTTATCTGTTCTGGTGGCACAGTGGTTATTCATTGGGCTGCTAACCACAAGGTCAGCATTTCAAAACTACCAGTTTCTTTCAGAAAGATGGGGTTTTTCACTGCAGGAAAGAGCTACTGTCTCAGAAATCCACAAGGGCAGTTCTATCCTGTCCTATAAGGTCACCACGAGTCAGAATCAACTTGATGGCAGTGAGCGTTGTTTGTGTGTGTGTGTGTGTGTGTGTGTGTGTGTGTGTGT
>NW_022111373.1:50760551-50763032 GCF_000313985.2 Echinops telfairi | reverse complement strand
AGTACTTACTTTGCAAATCATGTCTGTATTCATCAGTCTTTCCCACTAAAACTGTATCCCCAAAACTCGCCTCATTAAAACAAACTCAGATGCTTGATAAAAACAGAGATTCTGGATTATCTTACTGAGATTCTGATGCTGCAGTTCTGGGACTTAGGAATCTGTATTTTTGGACAAGCGCCTCCCACCCCAGGGAGGTGTTTTTCATTATGAAATTTGAAAAATATGGCTCTGTGACATCCACTCTGTCAGCGTAGCTACATTATCAGTGGTTACTCATTAGAGGGATGTGGATTGGAGTAGGGTCACATTAGAATTGCATTATACTTCTGCGAAGTGAATGACACGCACCATGATGAATATCTGCTTACCTCTTTGCAGCTCGGTCTTCTCTGGTGAACAACACAAATGAAGGCGCGCTGTCATCAGCTCTATACCCAATCATAGCAACCCTAGAAAACAGGTAAAACTGCCCCTGTGACTCGCTAAGACTGTGATTTTTTACAAATGGAGAGGATTTTCCATACAGTTAAGTTTAAATTGGTAGGGTAATTCAGAAGTCTAAAAAGCCCCATCTTTCTCCAGCAAAATAGTAGTTCCAAACTGCTCACTTTGGGGTTAGAAGTTCAATGCACAAGCACACCACCAGGGCTCATTTAAACAACTAGACAGGCTTTTTCCCATAAAAGCTGACTGAGTTGATTAATCATTTGACTTCCAAGCATTATACTTCAATGCAATGGAGATGGGCATACTTGACTGCCCTGACTTCCCTATGGCCACGAGGTGGTGGTCTGATATACCTCTGCAGTCCATCACTCTTCACTGTACTGACTTCCACCCATTCCTCCCAAAGCTTTCTACTCCGCTGGTGGGCTTGATTATTCATGGCAGCGGTTATACAGCACTCACAGATAGTACTCATGGTGAAGGGGGTTTACTACCACAAGTCAGAGTCACCAGCCCGCAGTAAGGATTGTCATTGGTCCACAGCAACAGCACTCCTCACTCAGCAGCCAAGTCTCTCTCGGGCCTTCAGGCTCTTAGGTATGTGAGCCCTTGGCCTTTGCCTCTGGGGGCCAGGAAGCCAGCTCACCATTCCCTGTCCCACAGGTTCCATAATTCTGGAGCAGATGAGGAGAAGGTACCTGATAGTCTCAGCCCTGCTCCTCTGAGTCTCCCTGCCACAGTTTCGGAGGCATCTATTCTCCACAGCCTTCACCACTTCAGACTTGGCCAGAGATCTTGAACATGCTCTTTTAAATGGCCTGTGATTGTGCTCTGTACCCCAGACGGCTCTTATTGATTGAGGAATGGCTTTAATGGAGGGGTGGTTTATCCTTTACTGGACTATACCCCAAGGAAAATGAGAGGTAGTGTCTAAAGTCATAATCTCAGCAGAGTAGAAAGATGGCCCCAAGGGAACAAAGAGTGTGGCTTGGTTCACACCCTCAACCAAACCAAACCAAACCAAAACCAAACTTTAATCCCACTCGAATGCTCTCTGTTAGTGTACTAAAGAATGCCTTCCAAAATATATCATATAAAGAATTATGGCCAGAGGAGCCATATTAATAGACTATAACTCAAGAGAGTAGCCCTGTCCCTCCCTTATTAGGATGAGACGCAGAATATAGTCATCAAGGAATCTGCTATGGTCATTTCCACTACTTGAGTAAAAAAAAAAACACCTCAAAAAACACTAAAAAATAATCAAAAAGCACTGTGAGTAATCATAGAAGAGACAGTAAATATTCTGCCACCCTTTTAGATATCAAGAACATAAACTATGATTTTTTTCCAATTTTGTTCTGAAAGAATTTAGCAGATAAGTTATTAGATGGAATCCATAAATGCTATCAGGTGCGTATTACCATTTTGATGCTTGTGTACTTATGTCAATAAACTAGGAGTTCCTAAGCAAAAGATGAATTCAGAAACCACAGAACAATCACTAACTGGGGGTCAGAAACCTTGAGTCTTGACCCTGATTTACGTGCCCTTTGATAAGCCACATCACCTCTCTAGGTCCTGATTAGTTTCCACGAAGGATTTTAAATTAAAAGAAAAAGAAAAGAAAAGTTGATGTTAGGTTAGTTGATTTCTGGGATTGATTGAAGCATTTGTATTTCATGCTTTCTTTCTTCGTGGGTAAGGCAGCTCTCTAGGCATGGGGATACACAGTGAACAAAAGGCAAATACTTGCATCTGGGGGACTTATTTTCTATAGGAGGAAAGAGACTTATGAAAAAATATATACCGGTAAGTTAATGTGATAGCCTTGGTAGACTGCAGAAACAAATTCATTGAGATACTTGTATTTGTATAGGAAAGAGCTTTATAAACAAGAGAAATTGAATATTGAGAAAATATCCTAGCCTAGTCCAGATCAAGCCCATAAGTCCTATATTAGCCCAAATGTCCGATACCAATTTATATATTCCTCTTCAGACTCACAAAATGCATGCAATGATGCCAAAT
>NW_022111373.1:50744065-50757039 GCF_000313985.2 Echinops telfairi | reverse complement strand
TGGTGTCTTATCACTATATCTTCCTTCAGAATTTATGGGGACAGCAGAGAGAAACCTCTAGGATGCTCAGGATTCTTGACATCACAAGGTAGGCCAGCAGATCATACCCATTTATGGCTCATACCTTCTCTGGATCTTCTGAGTCAATTTCAGAAAATAAAATTGAAAGGCCTTTCATTTTCTCTTTGTTTGGCCAAGTGCTTAGTGTTTGTTTCCTTGACAACCACATCTCTGCCAAAGACCTGCTGGGAAGCCAGCAAACAGATATGCACCTCCTTCCCGACTTTTACCCAAAAGGCCATTCAATGGGACCCTCTGATCACAAAATTTTCCTGTGTTTCCTAATTTCAGAGATATTATATTCTTAAACTATATCCTGAATGTATCCACACCAGCTGTTCCGATTCTTTTTGGCACCTGATCTTCATCTACAAAATCATCCACATGTACCTCTGGCACCCGTGGCTCTCAACCTCAAATCCCATTCCTTCCCAGGGCTTTGAAGAAGTGCAGTCTGGTCCAATACCCAGTGGAGAATCTGCATTTTTAGTCTAGATATACTGAACCTGAACTGACAGCTTAGCAAGATCCCCAGGTGATTCTTATAGCTGTGGGGATCTTGTACAAATGTGCCATCATTCTGACTCAGCATATCTGAGGTCAAGAAGCATATCCACCACAGAGAGTCAGATCAGAATGGACCAGTTGGAAGCCCTGTTGCTTTCTACTTCTTACCATGCTGCCAGCCCAGGAGTCTGGTACCTGTGTGTTCTGGAGATGGAATGCCAGATTTGATGGTGGCAGGGTCCTACCACCCATCCTGGCATCTCATTCCTTCTTTCTATAGTATCCTAGGACAAAGTCAATCATTTGATTACTGCGTGGGAGTCTATAGTCCCTAAGGCATCGATTTCTTCTATAGGACATTCCTATGAGGAGCATACATGAAAGCATAGTTCCAGATATCTACTGAGACATTATTCATGTTCTCACCATTTAGTCCATGCCACAAATTCAATCTGACCCTATGATGCTGCTTTCCCTCAGGGTGAGAAGATACCTGATCCTCAGCAGTTCAGATAGGGTCTGCACTTCATCCTTTCTGGTGGTGGAGTGTCCTTCGCTTGTTTGCTTTAAGCAGCTCCTACTTTGCCTCTCCCCCACTCCACATTTGAGAGGTTATAAGCAAGCATAAGAGTGAGTTCAAATTTACTCATAACTGATCAAAACATGCTTGGAGTCCAGAGAATAGTCCAAAAGATGTATTTGTGACTCCCAGGAAGGCTGCCCACCCAACCACAGAGAAGTGACCAGGCATAAGCACAAGAAAGGTTTTTGTTTTCCTTTTTCCACTCTCCACACTATCCACAGGGTTGGTTCTCTTCTGCATCTTCCCCTGAAATCAGGGTCAATAAAACCTGTTCTTGTTTCCAGTTCAAGAAAACAAAGGTGAGTCCTTACAGTCTTCAGAGCGCTGTACCTAGGAACCAAGCAAAGCTTGACTTACGAATACTTATTGTTTGCCATACTTCAAGGGCAGAAAGGGAAGAGATAACGAAGTTGAAGGTGGCAGAAGAATCTGTCCTGCTACAGAAAAGAATAAACAATGGGCTAATTTTATAATAAGGAAAACCAGTCTTTCTCTAAAGTGGCAGAGAAATAAATTTTGGATAACGAGATTGGTAAATCCAAAGAATTTCTAAGGATGGTCCTTAACTATCACTAAACGTGTTTTTCAGGAGACAGCCAAGGTTGTCTACTCCCGCAGAGTCTTTGTCTCCGAAACGCAAAGGGATAGTCCTATTCCATCCTACGCAGTTTGCTATGAGTCCACATCAACTCGATGACCGTGAGAAAAGGTGGGTTTCACCCTCTTATTTTTCTCTTCAGGCATGTTGGCTTATAAATAATATTCTTCAAGGCTGCTTCAAGGCTGTGTTTTTAAAAAGTCACTACAAAGATAAATAGGTAGATAGATATAAGCAATTAAATCTGTAATACATGACCAAGTGCGTATAGGATGAAACTGAGGTGAATGAGCAATGTTCATTAGAGTCACCAAGTTACAGAAGAGCTGTCTCTTTGAAAAAGAAACATGTCCTTATGTCGTGAAGATGCATTCTGGAGAACAAAAAGAATTCTGTATATATTTCTTTGTACAAAAGCAACTATTTTCCTTCAAGTAGAAAACATTGCAAGAGACATAGAAATGCTGGAAATTATAAAAACTAACATGCTGCTTCTGTTCAAAACATCTTACATCTCCCCAGCTTACTGGTCTCCCACACTCCTGAACAACGTGAACCCTCCAGTTATGTGTAAATAGAAAATGACACTTGTTTTGAATACTTCTTTGTATTGGGGGGAATATTGCACATTCTCTTGCTGTATAACAAAGAAGGATATTGTACGAGCATCTTGTGTCTCTTGCTACAGAACAAAGAATGATGTTGGCCAATGATAACTTTTGTTTCTGAGGCAGAATCCAGAGGGTGCCAAAATCTTCACACCAGTGAGTAGATGTTTGATGATTAGATATTTTTACAATGACAGAATGGTGCGTCCTAAATTGACAGTTATTTGAAAATAAATGTCATATACTCTTATCCCCGAGAAAATGTTTCCCCTATTTGTTAAAAAAACATAAGTTGGTGAACAACCCACGAGCAAGAAGAATGCAATGTGACGTAAGTCCATTAGTCATTGATTATTTGCCTGGTCCTAGTGCATTTATGTGTCATGTAATCTAAAATGAAGTGGGATATACCATTCTTGTAGTCAATTGGAGTGCTCCTGGGAAATGCCCAGTTCTGTTTTATAGAATCACTAAGCTGTTGATTTGGGAGGAACTACAACAATGTCTTTTCTCCAGCCCCTCAACGATATAAAGATGATTAAGGTAGAAAGATCATCTAACTGTTTCCTGTTTAGACATTTGCATGACAAATTACTCTAATTATTCATGACCAAGCTGACTTTGGCACTGAAAATCTCACTTGCTCTTCTGATTACTAAGCAAGTCATGTTTGTCCTACAAGTCTTTGTTATAACGGATAATCTAGTTAGTCTATTCTTAAAGATAATCTCTAGATAAATTTTGCATCCCTCATGCACTCATTCCTCACTAATAGACATGAATAGGTTTCAAAGACCGTACTGTTACGTGAATACCAGCATTGAGCAAAAGTGAAGGATGATGACATCAAATCACGAAAGGAAGGTATGGTGCAGTAGATTTACTTAATGTGGCTCTTTCTACCCACCGTCTTTATCACTTCCACCAGATGACTAGGTGAGATTATGTAAATAAAGTGAACAGGATGTCATATAGGGATTGGTCAGTTTTGCCATTCCTTTGGGTATAATTTGAACCATCTCTGAAGCAGGAACAGGGGATCTCACAAACATCAAAAAAGAAGAGCCAATGACTGAGCATGTCCTCTGGACCTTGAGATCCCTGGCAACAGGCAGCACCTCAGAGGCAGCAGCAAGGGCAGCTGGCTTCTCACCAAGGGCATATGACAGAGCAGCGAAGCCTGGCCCATAGTAAAGCTCAGTACCTCAAGTAGGAGGTCCACATTTAGAGTGGGTGTCATTCTGACAATTATGAGCTCTGACGGAGAATTGTAACTCTTGCCCAGGAAGGATAAAAGCCAAAAGAGTCTCATGGCTGAGAGATCAGAGAGAGGCAGACCTGAGAACAGATCTGAGAAAAGGCCATCTTATCCGGAGAACTGCTGTTTCTGACCCTGAGGTGTTTCCTTTTAACTTCCTTAGGAAACCTTTGTTAGATCTCTCAGAGGAGAAATAGACCTCAGTCCTTGGCTCAGCGCGATAAAGAATTCAGGCCGAACCCTGGTTTGTGATCCAAGTGAGTTTTATGAGGGTTAGAAAAAGCTTCAGGTTTACACAGCACCCGCAGGGTTCCGCACTAACATGCAGCCTCCCTAGAAGCTGCTCGGAAAGTCACCCGGTTGGCTTCCGGGCTCCTGCCTTTTTCAATTAGCCTGTAGGAGGCATGGTGGACAACCCTCATCGACACCATTGGCTGAATTGAATTTACCTGGCCTAGGTGCACCAATCCAGGTGCAGTGTCCACCCAGGCGCACCTCCCCTTCCTGGCAGGAAACCTGAACCTCTGAGCATGTGCAGTGTACCACTCCTTCAAGGGCCGGTAGCTCGAACTTCTGGGCATGCGTAATGGACACCCCAGTCCCTAAGCTAAGCTACCTAACATCTTCATAATTGTGACTATTGCGTGTGACTTCTGTGTGGCCATTACAAGGGATTATTGAACCGAGCAGAGAAGGGGGATTCTGGGAGAAGTATGGTTGATATCAGAATAGTGTCAAGGAGGTTGGAAGCTGGCGGCGTGTCTGTCACCCTTTCCTCCTCGTGTGGCCAGAGGGGATCAGATACAGACTCCCTGCCATCCTTGCAGAAGGGTGAGGACATTATTGTGTAACCAGATCACACATGGATGCAACCGCCAAGGTCCGTGGTTATAGAATGTACAAATCACTAAGGCTCATAGCCAAGTGGACACATAACCTTGCCTCCCGCCTTGGTGTCTGTTACTGCCAGATGTGTGTTGTTAATGCACAAAATAGGCAGATGGTAGATTTTTCATTATTATTGTAAATGCTAAAGGTTGCATGATAAGATAGTCAATAAGTGAGGAGTAGGTGTATAAATTGTGGTTTGGGTTTCCCAATTAATTTTTACAGGCCTTCTCTAAATATCCTTTGACTCCATTCTCTCCTTTCTCTCCTTCCCTTTTATTCCTGGAAAGAAGTCGTTTGTGTTGTTCCGCATGGCTTCAGCTGATAAATCAAATCAGTAGAAATTTCAAATAAATAAACAAAGCGAATTCGAGAGGTTATAAGTGTTTGCGAGTGTCACCATGGAGACCAGAGAATGGAGTGTAACCATGGCAATGTGCATAAACACTCTGCCTATAATGATTTCCATGTGAAAGCAGACATGGAGGAGATTTGGGGAGGAGCATATATAAGTGAAGCTGGCGATCCGCTGATGGAGATGCGTTATGCAAGAAGGCCGTTGTATTAAAGCAAATTGACAGTCAGAAATGTTCCCGCACTCACCGTGCTCCATCAATGAGCAGAAAACAAACAAGCAAACACAAGTCTCTGCGGGAAACACTGCAGTTTAGGGGAGTTTGCTTTGTTGGCTACTAAACCACTGCTATTTTAAAGCAGTTCCCACGCTTGCTTCCACCCTTTGTTCACACCCATCTTCGGCACTTCTGCTACATTGTTCTGTAGAGTTGCCATGTAATCTGAAGGAAACCCAACCCTTTGTCACTGGGTTGGCTCTGCCCCGTGTGTTACAGTGTAAAGCACGTTCAATATAATCCTTACGGTTATAATCTTTATGGAAGCGATCATAGGGCTGGGTCGACTGGAGCCACCAGTCCTCAGTTTAGCAGTTGAGCACAGACTGCTAGTGCCACTCAGGGAACTTCACACACACATACACACACAAGCACGCATTTCGATGCCTTTTAGACCCAGCACACACTAAAGACGCTCTGCTTATTAGTGCAGGAGAGGTTGGCTTGTTTTATGAGTGCTGCCCCTTGAATAATTTAAGGATCTGCCTTTGTTGTCGGTTTATTCAATATTGCTGCAGGGGTTAGGATTCAAGGTCTTATTCTCAAATCAAATTAGAAACCTTCATTCTCAGGTGCTCCTTCTAAATAAATATGCACTGACTGCCCTCTCCTCGTTCTTCTTATTCTGCACATGTAAAATAGTATGCCTCCTTGGAGCATTTCCCCAGTTCTAGTAGCATGCCAGTATTGTCACATACTTATTTCCTTCCCACACCCTATAAATAAGATTTCCTGACAGCAAATCTCTCTTATCCAATTTAAAGTGCCTATCGATGGTTGCTGGAAAGGGTCACGGTGGCCTGCAATGGTGAATTGATCATTGCACAGGCAAAAAGGGGCACAATCATCTGCCTGAAGGAGCTTTTTAGAAAGTATAAGCCAGGCTTTTCTGAGCCCACGTGAACCTCAGGGTCAAAAGGGTCACAGATTTTTCTGGCTCTGATGCCCACTCAATATTATAAATCCTCAAACATTTTGCAAAGGCTTCTTTTCTATCCTCAGATACTTCTAAGAGGCCCTAAGAAACAGTTAAAATGTTTCAGAATGGTCTATTTTCTCAGCATCCACCAGACCTCTGCCATGCAGTTCATCCACCGTGGTCTCTGCTGCTGAAGATGCCTGTCTCCAGCTGCCCATGATGTTGGGCAGCTCTGCCACATTCCGTTTCCTTCAGGGTCACTGGCACTGTCTCCTGGTGCCTTCGAAGTCATCCTCATGGTGAGAGCTATTGATGCCCTGAGACCCTCCTGTTTCCTCCGGTTCATGCTACCCCTCACCAGCACTGCTTCTTTTGGATTCCCCTGACTATCTGATGCAGCCCACCCCACCCACCGCCCAGGCCGCTAGTGTGTGTTCTTAGTCTCCTCAATTAATTTAAGACGCATATAGTTCCTTCCACTTTGAGTTTCAGACCCTATGACCTTAGTACAAATAAGAGAAAGCTAGATTTTGAAACTGACTGAATTTTTACATGTTCCATATTCCACAATGTTATACTACATTGTGCACCTGACTCTTTCTCTGCTTAGCACGAGTTCAACCCTAGAAGACCCCTCAGTGGCTCCTGAATCTCTAGCTGTGATTTGCTCTTACAGTCTCCATCTAGCTTCCTTTCTACAAAATTATGTAAAAAAACATGAGGTAGTCTGTTTTGCCAACTTGGCCATTAAACACATGTGGGGTTAATTGAAAGGTGGAGGGATAAATGGCTCAATGAGCCTGGCCTTTTGAGTTCTCGGGTCTCTTGCTTTCTGGTGGTCGGACCAGGGTGCTGCTGCATTAGCCAGTTCCCTGCTTTAGCTTGCAAGACTCACTTCCTGCAAGACATCCTTGAGGAGAAGCCACATGAACCTACCCAGATGCAGCCCTGGGTGCTGGAGCACCCGTGTGGAGAGCCCTGCCAGCGCTGAGATGTTTACACATTCACTGACTCAGCTTTCCTCCTGCAGTCGGCATCATTGCGTCTGTTTTGTGAGATGGAGGTGGACGTTGTGGATTGGTGTTGAACATATGGGTTAATGGGTTAGTGTTGGACTTGTGGGCTTGGGCAGCACTGGGTTGGGATGTTTTCTTGATGTGCACTTAACCTTCATAAAAATCTCTCTTTCTCTTATAAATGAGTTTCTGTGGATTTTTTTTTCTCTAAAGTACCCAGACTAATACAAGCCATTTATACACAAATGTTATTATTGAATCGCTAGAGGAGAGCTAACAGCTCATATGTTTTCACCAGTATTATGGAATTGCTACATTACTTCTAAGAAGTTAGTCCAAACGAGTAGTTTCTAAAGATAGGTGATTTCTCTCCTGAAGGGTAGAGAACTCTGAAGATAGACTGCCCTGGGCTGGTGTTAAAACTCCAGAAGGCCATCAAGGGGTAGATGGTCTTCATCTTTCTGCTTTTCATCCTCAACCTCCAACATCTACCTCAGGGCCCAGGATCACTGCTGTAACTTCAGGTTCTGAAACTGGGTTCCAGCCAGCAAGCAAGAAACATAAAACAAAATATCCTCTGCTATGTTCGCCTACAGTTTGCTGTGTCACGTCCTGAACCATCCCTGAGGGCAGGTACTTTACATGGCCTGCTCTATGTCACAGATACGCTGCACTGACCACATCACAATGGGCCCTTTGCAAGACTACCGTGGCTGCTGAAATGTGTTGGCCAGATTTCTCCGTTTGAGCCTCATAATTCAGGAACTGGGGCAAAGGAGGGGCTCTCCCATTCTTGGGGTTGCTGGGAGCAGGGTATTCTTTTCTACTGACCTCATCCCAGTTCTCTCACTGTCTCTGGGGCTTGTTTGCAATTTTATGTGCCAGAACCAAGTCTCCAAGGGAAACCCAAGGTGTTACTGGCAGGATGCTGATGATTTAGTAGATAATGTTCTTTTTTTCCAGACTTTAAATAAAACCGTGGGTTATGAGGAAGCATCCTTCAGCTGAGTCATAAAGACAAATCCCTACCCCCTTGTAGTTAAAAATTCATGAAGCATTTTCAAAAGACTGTTGAGATTCAGACTGGGTTACTTCTTGCCTTTCCCTACTTAAATATCATCTGTCTGTTTAAAGGCCTCTGGAGGCTTTCACTTTTACCAGCAAAGTATAATCCAATGTTGCTGCTTAATTAAAAAGAAATAAAGTACCTGTTTACCAATTCATCAACATGCAGGAAAATAGAAGCATTAATGGTACCCAAGCAGCACAACAAAATATAAATGTCAGTTAACTTTACTGTGTTTTGCTGCAAAGGTTGGCACACTTTGAAAACTGGCAGACCAAGGCTGTCTCCCAAATGCAGACAAGCCTCTCTAGCTGCCAGTGAGGCTGGAGACATTTATCAGCCACTGCATCTACTGCTCCATGTTTGTCAGAGGGAACATTGGTGGTGGAGGGGGGTGGCAATTGACCCCCTGACAATCCAAGTAAGCCTGTCTCATAATTGGCCCACATGCCATAGGTTGCTGATGCCTACATTAGTGCCTCATAACTGGGTTTCAAATAGCAAGTTCCGGAGAACAGTATTCTCAGAGATGCCATTGTTGTTGCTATTACAAACTTGCTTTTAAAAGGTCAGAACTTTTCTCTCTATGGTGCCAATGGTAACGAAAGAAAGGCAGGGACCTTGGAGAACTTGCTTTATCAAGATTGCTAGTTTCACATCACTTGATGTGGTTTTTCAGTGAACATTCATGAGGCATTTTTAAGAGCTCTTGAGACACACCACCAGGCCCTAAACTGCTCTGATCCCACAAGATCTGTGGGAACTTCTGGGAGGAGTCTACCCTTGCTCCCCTCCCCTCAGGTCATAGAGACCTTCAATCAATTCTTGGGTCTGTTTTATGTGCAGTTATGGCTTTTTTCCTCTAGAGCAGTATTGACATGCAGTAAAAGACAGCTGTCAGGACCAGCAAGACAATCCAGAAGAGACTTCATCCTCATAGGAAAAAGAGAACCCACAGATTGCCAGAAAACATTGGGCAATGAAAAATCAAATAAAGGGCTAATTTCAAAATCTATATGACACTACAGCACCTTAATAAGAAAAACTCAATAAAAATGGGCACAAGACATCAATAGACAACTTACGAAAGATGACATCCAGGCAGTCAATAATCATAGGAATAAATGCTCGCATTTATTAGCCATAAAATAAATATAAATTAAAACAATAATGAGATATCACCTCATACTGACACTCTTAGCAAATTTTAAAAAGAAAAAAAAATACTGGAGAGGATGTGGAGAGATTAAAATGCTCATATTGCTAGTGGGATTGCAGAATTATACAATCCCTATGGAAAACAGTATAGTGCTTTTTTAAACAAATGAAAATACATTATATACCATAAAGAAGAAAACAACAAAACATGAACAGACATGTGCACATGCATGTTTATTGCAGCAATTTCTATAATAGCTATGAGACAGAAATAATCAAAACCCCATCTATGGAGGCCTGGATAAACAAACTCTGATACCTCCACACAGTGGAATATTATGCATCCTTAGAAAACTATGATGAATCTGTCAAATCCCTCAAAACATGGATAGAATTGGAGGACATTATACTCAGCAAAGTTAGTCAATCTCATAAAGACGAGTACTTTGGGATACCACTATTATAATGGAAAAATTTTAATGGTTTTCACCAAAAGAAAAGAATTTAAAGACCATGACAAGGCCAGGGTCAGGGGACAAGGGGAGAGGGAAGGGACAGGCAGTTAGGGAAGAAAGTAGGTTGGGAAAGAAAAAAAAAATTAAGAACATAAAAAAGCTACATAAACAGGCAGTCCAGTGGGAGTACTATCACCACTCTGATGAGATGAACTGTGCAAATACATACAGTATGCTTTTGTTTGTGTATGTTTTGCTCTACAAATAAAAGAGGAAAATGAATGAAATTTAAAAAGAGAGAGAGAAAGGAAGGGTCACAGCCTAAAAACATCCTCCAGACTCCTTACCAATCAGACCTAAGGCCTAGTCTGAGTAGTTGTAAATGGGAAAGTTGTAAAAGGTAAAATGGAAATGGACCTAAAGTTTTTCGTGATGCACAAACTCGTTTCAAACAGACAAACAAAAAAGAACAAAATCTAGAAGAATAACAAGAACAAGAACAAAAACAATCTCCCTTCAGCAATATCTCTTAGGAAAATAATAAAGCTTTTTTTCCAGGACTTCTCCTTCAGCATTTGAAGTCTCATTGGACAAAATTGCATCACAGTCCACCTTACAGCCAATAGCCAACAGGTGACTATGATGATTAAGCTACAACCACACCAGGGGACTCAACCTAGATCAGGAAGTATATTGACACCCTTTTCAACAAACGGTACTGGAAAAATTGGATCTCCATCTGCAGAAAAATGAAATAGGACCCATACTTCAACCCAGGCACAAAAAAACGTGAATTCAAGATGGATGAGAGACCTAAAGGTAAACCCCAGAGCAATCCGTATCATCAGTGGAAAAATTGTGACCAACTGAAGGCCCGATTGCAGGGCATACCTCGACGATCAAATAGAATAAAGGAAGCACCCATGTGGCGGAAGACAAAGCTGGGACCTATTAAAAATAAAACACTGATGTACATCAAAAGACTTCATCAGAAGAGCAAGAGAGAGCCCACGGATTGTGAGAAAGTCTTTAACAGTGACATAAAGGCCAAGGTATTAGTGAAGTTTATAGAATTCTGAAGCATCTTCAGTAAGAAAAAAAAATAGGCCAATTAAGAGGTGGACAAAGGATGAATAGAGACAACACAGAGGACGGCAAAGGTCGGCAGAAGACAACACTCGAAGGAAATGCTCAGGAGCCATAGCCGTGGGGAGACGCGAGTCAGAACAACGATGAGATGAGCACAGCCCCAAGAGAAGGAGTCTTGCCGAAGAGGGTGTGGAGACAATGGACCCCTTATCCCTGCTGGCGGGCTTGGAAACACAGACACCCACTGTGGACGGTGCTGTGGCAATAGCTAAACAACTAACAATAGAAATAGCACATGGCCCAGCAATGGCTTTGCTACTCATGTACCCCAAAGAAAGAAGAGACAGATGCATGTTCTACCATGTTCACTGAAGTACAGTTCCCAATAGCAAGCAGCTAGAAACAGCCCAAATACCTATCAAAAGAAGAATGGATAAAAAAAACAACAATAACTAACCACTGCTGGTCTATACACACAGTAGAACTAAGCATCCCTTAAAACAGCTATGAAAGCATGAAATATCTCATGACATGTAGAGATCTGGAAAGCATTATACTGAGTGAAGTTAGTCAATCAAGAAGGACAAATATTGCATGAGTCCACCAGAGGGATAAACACTTGGATGAAGGAAGGCTTCTGCTCCCAGGTCATGGATTCTACCCTGGTTTCCCAAGCAATGTGAGAGCAGCACGGTAGAGAGGTTTTTACCTCAACTCACCTGTAGCCCTGGGACATAAGGCTGAAACTCTTTAGTGGGAGACAAAGGGTATGGGACTAGTAGTTATTGGACTTTGATGTGGATAACTTGCCTTGAGAGTGCCCAATGAATGGTGGGCCAGGACTGCCATATACTTACTATCCTTATATTGTTATAACATGTATTCATTTGGTAGGCGTGGTTCTGGCCCTGTCAATGAATATCATTGACAGTCTTACCTATCACCCTGCCCCATTGTTTGTATAAATAACAATTCAACCTGTACAAGTCAGAAACTCGTATATTGTGGTGTGTATACTTGTATAATTTCCTTTTCTCAAATGTTTCAAATTCTGTACCATTGGCTAAATTAATGAAATTATCAATAAAATTAGCTTATGCTGCAGAAGATGATTGATAATGCTTCCTAATGTAAAATGTCAATGATGGTTTCAAGGTGAACCAGAGACACGTATAATCCATAGATATATGAATGGCTTTTGGGACCACACTTAATTCTATTCCCAGTCTAAGAACAATTAGTTCTTATGACATGGCCCTGCTTGATGCTCACCTTCATGAAGACATCACCGAATATAACGGTGTTTTAGCAAAGTGTGGTGAAGAAACTAGAATGTACCTAGCTATCAGGAAAAAAATCTCTGAGGTCTTAAAGGCTTGTCTTAAAATAAGAAGCCACCTCAGTGAGGAATCAGCTAATCACACACAGAAGAAGTACACTAGCTTGTGTGACCCAAAGATTGTAAATAATCTAATCTAATCCAAAGGAGGGAATGGTATCAGAGGCTTACATGGTGAACGCTTGGTATGCAGAAGGCTATGCACTTACAATGGAAGCCCCAAATCCATTTGCAGTCCATTCACACATGGTGAATCCCTTCTGACCATAGTTGAAGGATGTGAAAAGCCTTGTTATCAAACAGAACACATTTTAAAGTTGATTATAGCAGAATACAGTTAGGTTAAAATGTAATATCTTATCATTTGATCTCCCTTTTGACTCATTTAAAAGTTGCTTCTTTTTTTTTTAAGTGAATGAGAAATACACATCGATAAGTCTCTGGTGAACCCCTTACCATAGATCAGGGATGAGGATAGCCTCATTATCATGCAGCATAGATTGGAATGTGGATTACTGCAAATGTAATTAAGGAAAAATATAGCATATTATCATTTGACAACCCTTTTGACCCACTTTAAATTTGTTCGAGTTTTTAATATTTTCTAATTACCCTTTTTAAAATTGTTTTAAATGATTTTATTAGGGACTCATACAACTCCTATCACAATGCACACATACATCAATTGTGTAAAGCATATTTGTACATTCATTGGCCTCATCATTCTCAAAACATTTGCTCTCCACTTAAGCCCCTGGCATTAGCTTCTCGTTTTTCCCCCTCCTGCCCCGCTCCCCC
>NW_022111373.1:50724614-50742789 GCF_000313985.2 Echinops telfairi | reverse complement strand
ACAAAGCACAACAAGAAAGAAAAGCTTATAGTTAGTTCAAGGACTGTTTGTTGGCCTTTAACAATGTTTTCCAGTCGAGTCTGATGGGGCGCCAATCCCTGGTCCCAATCTACTTACCTTTATTTTTTTTGTTTGTTTGTTTTTTTTTCTACTTACCTTTAAACTGAGGTTTTTCTTTGTTGTTGTTGTTGTTGTTTGTATATTTCTATATATGAAATCCAGGATAGGTAAAGCTATAGGAACAGTAACTGGATTAATGAATTTTTGGGAGTAGGGCAGGGAAGGTTGGGGGAAATATGCAGTTAATAACAATGAGTACAAGAAAAAAAATGTTGTAAAATTGATCATAGTAATGAATATATAGTACTTTTTTATTATTGAATTCTATGATATGTGAATTATGTGTCAATAAAGCTCTTGCTTTTTGTTTAAAGTAGCTGTTGTATTGAGGTATATTTAGCCAGGAGCTTATAGACTCACCAAAATGTAAAAGACATGTAGGAGAGGGTATGCAAACCCAAGTCCCAGAGACCAGGGTGTAAATGATGGGACAATTGTGAAAATGTTCATGACAGGGCATAATAGCTATTTATTAAGTATTCATTTCATGTGTTCACATTTCTAAGACCTTTTCCATTTAATCTGCACAAAAGTCCAATGGGAGAATTCCAATTTTATGAACATTTTCAGATGAATAAATGAAAACTCTGAGATGCTAAGTAATTTATTAAAATCACACAGCTAGGAAGTGGCCAGGCTGTTATTCAAATTTTGATGGTCTAACTTCAACACTCAAATGTATTTAGTACCCTAAAACTGCGTTTCTTACTTCTCCAGTGTACACGGAGGCAAGGAGATGTCACCCAGTCAGAAGAGACTAAAGAAACAGTAGAGTTAGGTCCAGTTAATTAGCAGAACTCCCTCCCTACCTATGCTTTAGTCAAAAACCGCCTCTCCTAGCAACCATGGTTGCTGGCCCCCTCTGCTTTCATTTACACCTCCCCTGAAACCGGAGGAAAGGATCAGAAGGTGAATGTGATTTCCTGTGAATAGCATCACCACAGGACAGGAGTCACCTGAAGAAGAAGAAGGAAAATGCTTCAAGTGTCTTAGAAGATGAAGATGCTAAGAACAAAGGCTCTCTTCAAAGCATTATGATTCTGGCTGCTAAGCATAAGGTCAGTAGTTGGAACTCCCCAGCCACTCCAGTAAAGATTTGCGGACTTTGAAACCCACCAGTGCAGTTCTACTCTATCTTATATAGTTTTTCTATGTGGGAATCTACCCAATAACCCTGTGTTCGCTTTTGGTCTTCAGTCTTAGCAGTCAATTTCCCTTGGATGTGATCAAATTAAATCTCATTACTATAAAGAATTAGAATACTATAAAGAAATAGAAGAATAACTTTTCTGTACAGTTACATATTGCATCTCAAAAAATGAGGCAAATTAGTAATTTCTAGGAATTTTCCCCTTAACATTAAGAATTATAGCATGTGAGAAATTTCATCCCTGTGATAGCTCCATATAGCAAGCCCAAGTGATTATTTCTAACACAAAGAAATAATACAAGATCTGTGTGGTGAGGAATGGACGAGCAAAAGGTCACACCCAGGGTCGTGAGTAATATCTGATTCTGTCAGTTCTTGGAGCTTCTTTCTCCATATAACCTCTATTGTGATTCTGTTTCTTTCCTGAATAAGTGGGAGTCTGGAATCAAGCCAAGAATCTGTAGCGGGACGATTGATATACACCTGATGTATATGGCCCCTACTGACAGTGAGATCCTCTAGCTCAGTTTGATCTAGCTGAGACCATTTTATTTGGCAGGTTTAGAGAAGAGAAATATGTGTTAGTGTCTGCATTTCACAGGAAGCCTTGTCTCTTTATTATTCCTGTGTTCTCAGGTGGCACCATGATTCATAATTCATTTTGAACTGAATATCTGTGGACCTCATCAAACAAGTCATTTTAATTTCATAAAGTTGGGTCAAGTAAGGATAAAAAGAAAAGGCTGAGAAAAATTATTTGGAGTTATGAGCCTATATATATTGTTAAGACTCCTTCAGAAGTTGATATATGTCCATTAAAAGGTAATTTCAGAGTATTTTGGTGCTTGTAAGCACTAAAGATTTAGGTTTTAATTGAGCCAAGTTTTCAGATTTCAAATCCGTTTTTAACAATTACAAAGCAATCAGGTGAGTTTTCCTAGTAATTGTGAGGTCTAATTTAGGCAATTTTCAGGTGATTTGTCTAGCAAAGCTTTTTGAGAGCTAAGCACTCATCTTAAACTGTATCAATTCTACACATATTCAGTACATTTCTCTGAAGCACCAAGTGCCAGAATTGGAAAACCAGTGATCCACCCAACAGTACCTGAAGTGAGCTTCACTATCTGATAAGAAAGATGGGAAAAGGGAAACAAAATAAATAAATTCAAATTTGAAGACTCCTGTAAGGATCAAAAATAGAAGGCTGAGAGAGAAAATCGTGGGCGGACAAGAACAGCTTTACGTGGGGCAATCACAGAAGGGTTCTGAGGAGGTGACATAGAACTGCAGCCAGAAGGAGGAAGAGAAACTAGTCAAAGATGAAAAAGAATCAAAAGTACTTCAGGAAAAGGAACAGGATGTGAATCCATTTGGGAAGGTGACGGATGTCCAGAATATGGGTTGTCATCAATCAACATTTCACAGCCACATGCTATTCTCTTAAATCAGCCATCACGAAAAATGAGATCTGAGCAAAACTGCTTTTATGAAAAAATTCACTGTGACCACAGAGAACCTTCCCAGGAGACACCACTGGTTGCACTAACCCAAAGGGAGTCGCTAGATGCTTGCCAAGCAGATTTAGCCTAGGGCATCTGGGGGTATCCTGGTAATCCAAACTGGGTGCCATGGAGCATGGGGTCACTGAATCCTGCATCTTTGGGGCAAGCAGATGCTCCAGAAGCTGCATTGGTGAGACTCTTTGCAGGAACCCCACTGGGTTCACTGGACTCTACCTTAGATACCCTTGAAACCTGAGGACTTAAACCAGAAAACCCAGGTGTCTGAGGAAACAGAAGACAGTTGAACCAAGAGTGGTTTACTGTTGGCTGGTGGACAAACAAGGTATTCCATATTAAGAGACTCATTATTCAGGCAATCTTGTGACAGACATTCTGTTATATTCTGTTTATGCCTGTCCATATGAGGGTGTATCTGAGAGGTGTGCCGCCATTGAGGGTTACCCTCTTAAAGCTATGTTATTTGTTTCTCTGTTTTTTGGTAAATGAAGGCCAGGAACGTTGAGGGGTCAGACAGCACTAGAACTGATTGTGATTGCACAACTTATCTTAAAGATGATTTCATTGGGAGGGGGGAGGTGTTCTAAGACAGATGTGGTATTGATTGTAGGATTCCCCTTGCTATGATTAAATGATTGATCTATTCAATTGTATGATATGTAAATTATGTGCCAATAATACTATTGGAAAAAAGATATGACTGAGGAAGAGCTGCCATCTCAAAGTAAAGTCAACCATAATGATATAGATGCAGTAAAGACTTTGAGAGTAAAGCCTTCAGGACCTTCCCTTGCTAATGGGGCATGACTCACTATGAGAAGAAAGAGCTGCAAGCATCCATTAATGATTGGAACTTGGGGTGTACAAAGTATGAAACTAGGAACGATAGAAATCATCAAAAGAAAAATAGAATACATATAAAACTATTTTCTAGGCATCCGTGAGCGAAATAAACTGGGATTGGCCTTTCGAATCAGAAAATCATATGGTTTACTACACTGGATTGAAACACTCAAAAAGAATGATGATGCATTCATCATCAAAATGGACGTTTCAAAATCTAACTTGAAGTATAATGCCATGACCAAATAAGGTCTATCTGCATAGAAGGAAATCCAATCGATACTAATGTTATTCAAATGTATGCACTATTAAAGCTAGTGTTGTAGAAATTGAAGAATTCTACCAAAGTCTTCATTCTGAAATTTAACAAACATGCTATCAAAATACATTGATAAGTAGTGACTATTGGAATGCAAAAGTTGGAAACAAAGAGACATAACAGTAGTTGGAAGTCGTGATGAACTGTGATGACATCAAGAACATTATGTCTTGGTGATAGGAATGCAGCTGAAAATCTCATGAGAGAATTTTGCAAGACCTTTTTTCAACAACACAAAGTTGACTATACACACTGACTTCTCCAGATAGAATACACAGGAATCAAATGGACTGCTCTGTAGGAACAGAAAATGAAGAAGTTCAGTATCAGCAGCTAAAACCAGGTCATTGGCTGACTTTTGCACAGACCATTAATTTCTTATATGTAAGTTGAGGTTGAAGTTGAAGACGAAAAACAAATTAAGTCCACCAGATACAGGTCAGATAAACCCCTCAGGAACAGAAATGGGAGTGGCAATATCAGGAGGGCAGGGGGAAAGTGGGGGAAGGAGGGGAGGAAGGAACTGATCACCATGATAGATGCATAACACACCCCCGGGGCCCCCAGGGAGGTGAGCAACAGAAACATGGGTGGTAGTTATAAGATATGAAAACAATAGTAATTTGTCATTCATCAAGGGGTCACAAGGTGGGTGGGTGGGGAGAGGAACTGATACCAAGGGCTCAAGTAGAAAGAAAATGTTTTGAAAATGATGATGGAAACATATGTACAAATATGCTTAATACAATTGATGTATGGAATGTTATAAGAGCTGTAAAAGCCCCCAATAAAATGATTTTTTTTACAAAGAACCAAAATACAACTTTGAAACTATCTCACCTGAATTTAGAGAACACTTCAAGATCATATTTGCTGAACATCAGTGACAGAAGTCGTGATGAACTGTGATGACATCAAGAACATTATACATCAAAAAGCAAATGGTCATTAAGAAGACAAGAATGAAAGGAAAGATCAAAGTGGATGTCAGAGGAAACTCTGAAACTTGTACTCAATAATAGAATAGCTAAGGAAAATTGAAATACTGACGAAGTAATGGAGCTGAACAGACAATTTCAAAGGGCAGCTTGAGAAGACAAAGTAAAATATTAGAATAAAATGTGTAAAGACACAGAATTAGAAAACCAAAATAGAAGACACTCAGCATAATTTAACCTGATTAACTTAACTAAAGAAAAAATTAAAACCTCAAGTTGCAATATTGAAATATTTGATCAGCAAAATATTGAAGGATTCAAGAAGCACCAAGAGAAGATAGAAAGAACACAGTCAACATTCAACCATTTCAAGAGATAGTATGTGAGCTAGAACCGATGGTATTGAAGGAAGAAGTTCAAGCTTAACTGAAAGCATTACCAAAACAGAACTACAAGGACTACCAATAGAAGTGATTCACCTAGCTGATAAGGCACTGGAAGTACATACTTGTCTATGCCAAGAAATTCAAAGGCAACTACTTGGCCAACTGACTGGAAGAGAACCATATTTGTACCCATTCTGAAAAAGATGACTCAATAAAATGTGCCAATTGTAGAATAATATCATTAATACCATTTGCAAGTAAAATTTTGCTGAAGATTGTCCAACTATGGTTGCAGCACTATATTGACAGGGAACTATCAGAGATTCGGGCCAGATTCAGAGGGTGGCATGGGATAAAGGATATCATTGCTGGCATTGAGTTAGGTGGACATTGGCTGAAAGCAGAATACACCAGTAAGATGTTTACTCGTGTTAATTATTAACAATGCAAAGTCATTTGACTGTGTGAAACATTACAAATTACAGATAGCCTTGAGAAGGATGGGAATTTCAAAACACTTCATTGTACTCATGCCAAACCTGTACATTAGTCAAGAGGCAGTTGTATGAACATGTATGGTTTAAAATCAGGAAAGGTGTGCATCAGGCTTGTATCCTCTCATATTGATTTAAATTTTATGCAGATCAAATAATCAGAGAAGCTGATTGTATGATGAAGATTATATGAAGAAGAATCAGAATTGGAGGAAGGCTTATTAACAGGCTGCTGTATGCAGATGAAACAATCTTGCTCAATGAAAGTGAAAAGGACTTGAAGTACTTGCTGATTAAGATGGAGGACTGCAGCCTTAATTATGAGTTACAACTAAATATAAGGAAAACCAAAATCCTCTGGACCAGCCCAATAGGTAACATCATGATAAATGGCAAAAAGATTGAAGTTGCCAAGGATTTTGTCTTGCTTGGATCCACAATCAAGGCTCCTGGAAGCAGCAGTAAGAGAGTAAATTACACATTTTATTGGTAAATTTGCACTACAGGCCTTTTTAAAGTATTGAAAAGCAAGGATGTGAATTTGAGGATTAAGGTATGTCTGACCCATGGCAGGGTATTGTCAATGGCCTCATATGCACTTAAAAGATGATCATTGAGCAAAAAAGACCAAAGAAGTATCTATGCATTTGAATTACAGTGCCTGTGAAGAATCTTGACCATACCACGGAATGCCAAAAGAACAAACAAATCTGTCTTGGAAGAAGTACAACTAGAATGCTCCTCAGAAACACGGCTGGAGAGACTTGGTCTCACTCACTTTGGACATGTTGTCAGAAGAGACGGCACCCGGGAAAGGCCATGATGCTTGGGGAAGCAGAGAGGCAGTGACAAAGAGCAAGACCCTCCACCACATGTATTGACACAGTGACTACAATAATGGTCTCAACCCTAAGGCCAGTTGTTAGGACGGCGCAGGACCTGGCAGAGCTTCATTCTGTTGTTCACAGGGTCGCTACGAATAGGACCCAACTCACCAGCATCTAACAACAATAACAACATGTGATTACAATGCCCTTTATAATAGTGTGTATAGTTTACTCTTTTGACATTTTATTTTGCTTGTTAATAAACGACAGTGGGTAAAATGGCTTGTGAATAAATGATGGTGGGCAAAAAGTGTCTGACCATTGATTAGTGTGGGAGCAACCAAATTTGACTAGAAGTCACCGAATTCTTCTCTGCCATGAACACCACAAGGCTTGGTAGTGTTGTGGATTAAATGTTGGGCTGCTAACTCAGAGATCCATGGTTCACATCCACCAGGAATTCTGTGGCAGAAAGATGAGGCTGCTTGCTTTCTAAAAGATTTACAACCTCTGAAACCACAGAAGGCAGTTATCCTGGGTTATGAGGTTTCTATGAGTCAGACTCAACTAGACATCTTAAATATTATATATGACAAAATGAGAAGCATGAATGAATACTTACTCTATCTTCTCAAATATGGTAGTGCTCTTTGGAATAGGCGCTTGTGTGACTGCTGTAAGCTCAACGAGCTGCTTTTGTCATGAGACGCCACTTTGACGCAGACTAGCTTGTAGATAAGCTATGACTATTCAAACACACAGAACTTTTGGCAGCCCTCTCCAAATGAATAAAATGAGTTTCTCCTGTCAAACTCATTGCCATTGAGTTGATTCTGATTCATAGCCACCCTATAGGAAAAAGTAGAATTGGGTTTTCCAAAACTGTAACTCTTTAAGGGAGTAGAAAGCTTATTCTTTCTCCCAAGGAGCAGCTAATGGTTTCAGACTGCGGACCTTGTGGATAGCAGAAAGGCATAACCACTATGCCACCAGGGATCCTTTCTTATCAAAGACTACTAGTGTTTACGCCCATGATAAAACACAAACTCTCAAGTAGAAATCAGACTGTTGGAAAAGTTGTAGCTACCATTATGAACTTGACAGCTTCCCAATACTTAAAAGCCTTTTCTGATGGGATCAGGGATGATATTAACAAATATTATTTGATACTGTAAAATGTCCCCATTTAAAGAATCCACAGAGCACATTGAAACAATATTTTCCATATAACAACGCATGATGTTACAAGATCTTTTTCTTAGGTGCCATGGAATTGTGACTCATGGCGGTCCTGTGTACAATAGAAAGAAGCACTGCCCAGTCCTGCACCATCCTTACATTGTTGCTAAGTTGGAGCCCATTATTGCAACCACCGTGTCACTCCGTCTTCTCAAAAGTCTTCCTCTTTCTCACTATCCCTCTACATTCCCCAGCATGAGATCCTTCTCCAGGGACTAGTTTTTTCCTGACAACATGTCCAAAGTGAGTAAGACCAAGTCTCTCCACCCTTGCTTCTAAGGAGCATTCTAGTTGCACTGCGATCAAAACAGATCTGATTGTTCTTTTGGCAGTCTTGGCACCTTCAATATGCTTCACAGGCACCATAATGCAAATGCATCTATATTTATTTGGTCATTCTTAATAGATGTCCAACTTTCCTTTTTTATTTTAATTTTTATATTTCTATCCAATTTTATATATTTGTCCAAATTCACATGCACATGAGGAAATGGTAAATACCATAGCTTGGGACAGGCATAGTTTAGTCCTTTTCAACATTTTTTAGAGGTTTTTTTTTCAGCTATGGAACAAAGACAATTCATTTCATTCTTATAAACATCAATTCCTACATAATTTTTGTTGTTGTTGTTGTTGTTATTTTTTTAATCATCTTATTTGGGGCTCATATAGCTCTTATCAAAATCCATCCATCCATCCATTGTGTCAAGCACATTTGTACATTTGTTGCCATCATCATTTTCAAAACATTATCTTTCTGCTTGAGCACTTGGTATCAGCTCCTCATTTTTTCCCCTCCCTTCCCCACCCTCCTTCTCAAACCCTTGACAATTTATAACTTGTTATTATTTTTTCATGTCTCACACTGACTGATGTCTTCCTTCACCTACTTTTCTGTTGTCTGTCCCCCAGGGAGGGGGGTATATGTAGATCATTGTGATCGGTTTCCCCTGTCTCCCCCAACCTTACCCATACCCTCCTGGTATCACTACTCTCATTATTGGTCCTGAGAAGTTTATCTTTCCTGTATTCCCTGTGTTTCCACTTCCTATCTGTACCCATGTACATGCTCAGGTCTAGCCAGATTTGTAAGGTAGAATTGGGATCATGATAGTGGGTGGGAGGAGGAAACATTAAAGAGCTAGAGGAAAGTTGCTGACTGGTTCATCTCTTCCTTGTGACCCTACTTTTTTTATTATCCAAATTGAATGTTTAATGAGGAAATATTCTAGGACAATAAGCAAAAACAGAAACTGTTTCAGGCAAGCTTGGACATGTGGCCAAACTATTTAAAAGGGCTGCTATTGAACTCTGTAGACCTCTATGGATTCCAAAGCTCAGGTAAAACTCATGACAATGATCTCATGTGGAGGGATGGTAACCCATGTTTAAGGTTCACATACTCTAGTGGAGTTTCTTTTTCAACTATCTAGGCGTCTACAACCATGTTTGGTTATCTCCTACCAGGCTTTTCTGACAAGAATTTTCCAGCTAAATGCCCCCCCCTGTGACTCTTCTGTAAGGGGATGTCCAATTGTCTACAGATGGGCTTTGGGTCTCCACTCTGCACTCCCCTCATTCACAATGATGTGATATTTTTTGTTCTGGGTCTTTGATGCCTGATATCTGATCCCATCGACACCTTGTGATCACACAGGATGATGTGCTTCTTCCATGTGGGCTTTGTTGCTTCTCAGCCAGATGGCCGCTTGTTTATCTTCAAGCCTTTAAGATCCCAGAAGCTATATATTTTGATAGCCGGGCATCATCAGCTTTCTTCACCACATTTGCTATGCACCCATTTTGTCTTTGGCAATCGTGTTGGGAACGTGAGCATCACAGAATGCCAGGTTATTAGAACAAAGTGTTCTTGTGTTGAGGGATGTGTTAGTATGGGTGGACTAGAGATACAAATTCAGAGACACACATATGTCTATAAGGAAGAGGTCTGAGTTAGTTAATTGTGCTAACCTGGCCAATAAACACATGTGGGGCTAATTGAAAGGCGGAGGGATAAATGGGTGGTGAGCCTCACCTTTCTAGTTCTCGGGTCTCTTGCTTTGTGACGGTCCCACCAGGGTGCAGCTCCCTTAGCAGTTCCCTGCTTCAGCTTGCAAGATTGACTTCCTACAAGACATCCCCAAGGAGAAGCCGCATGCAGCCCTAGGTGCTGGAGCAGCCGTGTGGAGACCCCTGCTAGTGCTGAGATGCTTATTCGTTCACTGACTCGGCTTTCCTCCTGCAGTCGGCATCATTGCCTCTGTTTTGTGAGGTGGAGGACTTTGTGGACTGGTGTTGGGTTAATGGGTTAATGTTGGACTTGTGGGCTTGGGCAGCATTGGGTTGGTATGTTTCCATGATGCACACTTTCTTTACATAAAAGTCTCTTATACATGAGTTGCTGGGGATTTGTTTCTCTAAAGTACCTAGACTAATACAGGTTTATATACAAGAGCAATTGTACATTAAGGAAACATCCCAACCCAGTCCAGTCCAAGGCCATAAGTCTGATATTAGCCCATATGTCTGATGGCAATCTATAAAGTCCTCTTCAGGCTCACGAAACACGTTCAATGAAGCCAAATGCAGGGCGATCACAAGCCAGTGGGTAGAAAGTCTTTGGGTCCAATGCGTTGTAAGCATCTCAGCGCTGGCAGGCGTCTCTCTGTGGCTTCTCCTGCTTCCGAGGTCTGGTTGCATCTATGTGGCTTGTCTTCTGCAAATGTCTTCCATGGAGTGGAAGAGAGACAGGAGTGTCTTCCCCCTCCAAGGAGGAAACCATATTTCCCAGAATTCTCTGAAGAAGGCCATGCCCACACAGAAGTCTCATTGGCTATCTCCAGATTGACAGCCTAGACTCCACCACTACACTCTTAATCCTTAAATTGATACCAGATTAGGTGACTACCACAAGGGAGTACTTAAGTAGAGGCCCAATGTCTGTCTGCTACCTTGATACTTAACATATAAATATATGTACATGGATCTATTTCTCTATCGTTATATGTAGTAAAGAGGATGAATCCTAGGCAATTTCAATTTTTCTCCATTTATCGTGATGTTACTTATTGGTCCAGTTGTGTAAGGATTTTTTTACACTGAATTTAATCCATACAGAAGACTATAGTCCTCCATCTTCATCAGCAAGTGCTCCAAGTCCTCCTCACTTTCAGCAAACAAGTTTCTGTCATCTGCATAAAGATTGCTGATTTATCTTCCCCCGATCCTGATGCCACATTCTTCTTTATATAACCCATTTCTCAGATTATTTGCACAGCATAGTGATTGAATGAACTCTGATGCATGCATTTCCTGATATTATACCATGCAGTGTTCCCTTAATCTGTCCATATAACTGCCCCATTATCCATGTGCAGATTCCACATGAACACAATAAAGTGTTCTGGGATTTCCATTCCTCTCAAGACTATCCGGAGTTTGTTATGATCCTACAGTCTTTGCATGGTCAATGAAACACAAGAATTCTTTCTGGAATTCTCTGCTTTCAGCCAAGATGCATGTGATGTCAACAGTGACTCCAGTTTGAATTTCTGGCAGCTCCTCCTCAATGTACTGCTACAACCACTGCTGGATAATCTTTAAACAAAATTTACTTCATATGATATTAATGCTATTGATCTATAATATGTGCATTCTCTTCAGTCACTTTTCTTTGGAATGGGTTCAAATATGCATCTCATCTAATCAATTGATCAAGTAGTTGCCTTCCAAATTTCTTGGCAGAGACAAGTGTGTGCTTCCAGTGCTTCATCAGCTCAGTGAAATATTTCTATTGATATTCTATCAATTCCTATAGCCTTGTTTTTGGCTAATGATTTCAGCGCAGCTTGGACTTCTTCCTTCAGTACCACTGGTTCTTGCTCAAATGCTACCTCTTGAAATGGTTGAATGTCGACGAGTTCTTTTTGGTATAGTGATTCAGTGTGTTCTTTCCACCTTCTTTTTAATATTTCCTGCATTCAATATTTTCACCATAGAATCTTTCAACCAGAGACTTAAATTTTTTCTTTAGGTTTTTCCGTTTAAGATGCTGAGCATGCTCTTTTCTTTTGTTTTATAATTCCAAGTCTGCACATTTTATTATATTTTACATTTTCTTCTTGGGCTGCTCTCTGAAATTTTCTTTTCGGCTCTTTAATTCATCATTTCTTCTATTTCCCTTAGCTACTCTGTGATCAAGATGACATTTCAGTCTTTTCTGGCACCTATGATGATTTTCATTTTTGCCTCTCTTTTTAATGGGCTTTTTCTTCCTTCTTCCTTTCTGTCCTTGATCCCACAGGTCTTCTGTCATTAATTCAATGCTCAAATCTGTTCTTGAGATGATTTCTTGAAATATAGGTGCACTCAAAGTGTGAAACAGATTGATAAGTTTTCATATAGTAGAATCTGGAAACTAAAATAATATTATTTCAGCTTCCATATTACAATTAAGTTTTAAAATTGCTGCCAGTCCAGTTTAGGTGAAGTGTCAAAGAAAGATATTCACAATTATCTTTAAAATACTATTTAAAAACGCTCTTTAAAGTACATATGCATTTAAGGCCAGATTTCCACCAAAACATTATACAAAAAGCACATTCCACACAGAAGCAGACAGAAACAATCTAATAGCCCTCTATTAAGGTAGATTTTTAATCGTTTTCAAAAGTTTAAAATCATGTCACTGTTATCAATAAATTACTTGTAGTTTATAAAATAAAATGTTACCAAAAGATATGTGTATGTCAATATTATTTCTGTTTTTATAGATTAATAAAAATATTTAGATTTCTTCATTTTAATTCATAATATATTAAATAACAGAGATATGACTCATTAAAATTTCTAAAAAGTCCTTTGGGATTCTGTGGTAGTTACATAATCTCTTGTCAATTTGAGACTTAAGAGTGAAGGGGTGGAGTCTAGCCTGTCAATCAGGTCGCAGCTTGATGACCTCATTTGGAGGTGCTAAGGAGATAAATAGTTCACTGGAAGCGGGACACAGGCTCACTTCCTGTGAGACATTGCTGAGAAGATACATGTTGAGAAGATACATGTTGCTATGCTTGAGCCCTGGAGCTGTAGGAGTCACGTGAAGACCCCTGCCTGTGTTGAGATACTTCTACTACCACTGGATCCACAAGACTTTCCATCCAGTGGCCTGTGATCTTCCTGCATTTGGTGTCATTGCATGTGTTTTGTGAGTCTGAAGAGGAATTTGTAGATTAGTATCAGACATATGGGCTAATATTGGACTTATGGACTTGATCTGGACTAGGCTAGGATGTTTTCTCAATATTCAATTGTACTCAGTGCTGTTTCTTAAGCACATATGAGTCTCCAGGATTTGTTTCTCTAGTCTACCCAGACTAACACAGGTTCCCAATAATTTTTTTAAATGTCAATATTTTCCTGAGGCCAATGTAACTCTTGATGGGGGTGGGGGGGGAGCTTAAAGAATATATTTCCTGCAAATAATGTAAGACAAAAAGAGCAACTAGAAAATACAAGAAAATCTGATAAATAAAATTTAGCCATAGGGATTACTGGTTCATCATTGAGTAATATTTACAGTCACAATTATGTAAACACTTTATAATTGTTAGAATGAACTTACAGACCTACATTTTGATACACACTAAATAATTAGCGATATCAACTTTATCAATATAATATGTCAAGGACCTAAGAAGTGGGAACAGTAGAAGGTATGTCAGCTAAAGGAGAAGTTTGGAGCACTATCTCACCCTACAAGAAATTTTTTAAAATTATCTGTAGTTTATGGAATACGAATTTGAATGTGTTGGTGTTTTACTAAATATAATTAACTACAATTTCCACCAGAAACCAAACTCACTGTCATTGAGTCCATGTTGACGTATAGGGACCCTGTAAGGTCAGAGTAGAGCTGTCCCTGTGGATTTCTGAGACTCTAATTCTTTATGACAGTGGAAAGCCTCATCTTTCTCCTGAGAAGTGGCTTGTAGTTTCAAACTGCTGACCTTGCCATTAGCAACCCAATGCATAACTACTATGGCACCAGGACTCCTTTAAATTAGCACTGTATGTATAAATTCCATTGTGGGAGTGAGGAAAGGAGGAAGAGGAATGGCATAAGTTAAATGTTCATTTATTATTACAGACATGAATAGCTAATGCTTAAAAGCAGGAAAATTTTTATATCCATATAGAAATATGGAGGTATTTGCTAGACGGAACAGCTTTTTAAAGTTTGGAAATATTTTACCTGGGGAACAAGATAAGGCATATGACATGGTGGAATAGATAAACAGATGAAATTCTGTTTGTCTAGTTATATTTCAATTTTGTATAAACAACAACTTTTTAGTATAAGTGTATACCAAGTACTGCACAAGCCACATTTATATTAAAAAATTGTCCTAAATTTTTATTTGCTAAACCTAGCTAAGTAAGGGACTGTTTTTCCATATGTGTGATGGGCCTTTTGGTCATTTTTGTTAACCTTTTAGCCAGTGAGGTAACTATGTGTTGAATATTTAAGGTTTGTAAAAAGGGTGTGCATGTGGCCTCTAGAGATCCAGTGTCAGTGAATAGGTGAGTTTGTAGATGTGCTCAATGGATTTGGCCACAGAGCGATCAAAGTGCCTGTGGCAACAGTAATTTAGTATGTAGTGGAGATAGACACCCTAGTGACATGGATTAAAGAATGCATGGAAAGTGAGGAGGGAGAGGAAATAAAAGAAATGACAAGAAGGATAGTATGGCATAATTATTGGTTGTGAGGAAGATCCATGGATTTCAGTAATGATGATTCATCTTTATTCTCTATATCCATCGCATATCTGAGTATCTTTTATTGAATTGTCATGTAAAATGTGTGCAGTATTTTGAAGAATGTGAAATGCTAATAATAATTTGGAATAATGCACAGAAAATGCCTCCCCTCCCTGAATAGCTCAAAAAGCCTGATGTTTTGAGAGAGGGACATTTGTAACCATATAAGCATGCTATTTATAAAAGGAAAACTCACTGCCATGGCATCAATTCTGACTCAGAGTGACCCAAGGGAACTGCCCCTGTGAGTGTTTGAGACTGAGTAATTTTGTGGGTTCAAGCAGCTGACCTTGTGATTAACAGCCCAATATGTAATCACTATATGACCAGGATTCATTAGAAAAGAAAGCAAGTAAAAATATAGTAGAAAAACCCCTAATGGCACCATAGATTGAATGTTGGACTGCTAACCATAAGGCTGATGGTTGAAATTCACCAGCCACTCTGAAAGAGAAAGATGAGACTATGTGCTGCCCTAAAGATTTAAGAACCCTGAAACCTCTGTCAGACCTCTAGGTGAGCTCATCAACTAGGGCAATACTGCCCAGCACCACTGCGTCCCTGCATCAAAAGAGCCCACCCACCTGTCATTGTAAGGCAGGATCTAAACCCTTTTGGCCCCACATACAAGTAATCAGCTATCTCTTTATCCTTTATTTCCCCCTTTTCATTCTCCTCCCTCTTTGTCATCACAGACAATCTTAGAGAACACAGTTAGGTTTTTGTTGTTGTTGTTGTTCTTGCTCTTCCGCCTTCCTTCTCCTTTTTCTCTTTCTCTCCTCTTTCTATCTTTGTTCTCTTCGCTTCTCTCACTGCTTATATGATTATCTCTTCTCCCTCTCATTCCCTTTACATACCACTGCTGGTTCCCAGAACCCTACACTTTGCCTAGGGCAACCCTGTGCTCCCAGGGGGAAGCCTGGTTCCTAAGACAGGGCCCCACACAGGAAGAGTGAGTGCTACACACAGCACAGCAATGGGGTCAGCTATTTCTCTATCAATTTTGTCAGTTCTGTCTCCCTCTCCTTCCTTTTTTCTTCTTTTTTACTTTATTTGTGTTTTTTCACTTTTCTTCATCCCTGTTGTTATTAAAACACCTCTCTCTATCCTATCACAACCTCAGCAGATTAAGTTAGCCTTTCTTATTGTTTTCTTCGTTCCTTTTTTTTTTTTTTTTTACTGTTTTCACTTTTGTTTACTCTGTGGAATATAGTTGAGTGTGGGTGAGGGGGTGTAAGTTTGCTAGACATTGTGGCTCCAGTCTGTGTCTTCCTTTTTCTCCCTTTCTCCTCTCCTTTCACTCTCTTTCCTGTCACAAGCAACGGGTGGCCACCAGACCACTCCCCTCTGCCTAGGGAAGCTCTGAAGGCCCAAGTGGGGGAGCTCCAACCCGCATTTATAGGCCTGTCTAACAGCTAGGGAATTAAAGCTGGTCCTCTTCAACACACCAAGCAGCAGGGAGTTCACCCCTACAAAAATTGGGCGTATCCCCAGCCTAAAACCTGAGGCCCTACAAGTGACTGGGGGAAACGCCTGGCCACAACTAGTGGGGCTCCAGGCTACTGAGGGAACACCCACCCAATCTCAAAGGTGATCTCTCTGTCTACAGTAATCCCCCTACTAGCTACGGAGATCTACACCAAGATGGGTATACCCACACACCCTCCTCAGCACTTCAGTCGCAGAGGAAAATACCACAAGCAAGCTGAGGTGCTCCAGGAACTATGAAGGCTACTTAGAGATCAGCCAGTGAAGCAAGACCATCGTGGGCCCACAACAACCCAACCAGTGTTACACGAGAGGACTATCCAACACACATTCCAAGTAACGGAATATTGGATGGCAAGGACAAGAGTGAAACCATAGGAAGATATAATGAAAGCCAGACCCCTCAGTACAGCTACCGGCAGGTAGTTCATAGAAGCTCTCATATGAATCCCCCAAGAGAGAACCCAGGGCTCTTTGATTCAGGAAGATGGCTCCAGGCTCCTATAAAACAACACGTAAACAGCAACCAGTTCTAAAAGCTTCAATGAGAAAGCAGGAGAAACAGAAGACAATACCGGAAGAAGTCATGAACCTAACGATGGGCATAGAAGAAGGAGATATTGACCTGCCACAAAAAGAAATTTTCAAAATGCTGCTTGAAGTCATAAAGGATATGAGGGAAGCAATACAGAAAAAAGACGAGATGATAGAGGAGATAAAGGCAATACACCAAAGGGAAATACAAGCGTTAAGGGATGAAATAACAAAATCCAGTGACAAATTGACAGATCTTGCCAATAAGCTTGAGGAGGCAGAGAAGCGCACCAGTGACCTAGAGGATAACCAAGCAGACCTCAGAAAATGGGAAGAGTAGTCAAATAAGACAATGAAATTAGCTGAAGAAAACTTGAGAGCCATGTCTGATGCTATGAAAAGAAACAATATTAGAATAATTGGGGTACCGGAACAAGACACAACAAAGAAATAAACAGCGAAAATAGCAAGGGACTTCTTAGAGGAAAACTTCCCCAGCTTAATAAAGGAAAATCAGGTAACCATTCAAGAGGCTGAAAGAACACCAGCCAGACTGAATCCCAAGAAGAAGTCACCAAGACCCATAATTGTCAAATTATCCAACTTTGAGGAAAAGGAGATCATAAAAGCAGCTGGGGAAAAGCAAACAGTCATGTAAAAAGGTACCCCAATAAGAGTATGTTCAGACCTATCAGCAGAAACGATGAAGAAGAGGAGGGAATGGAGTAACATATTCCAAAAATTGAAGGAAAACAACGCAAACCCAAGAATACTTTACCCAGCCAAGTTATCTATTAAGATAGATGGCGAAATAAGAGTCTTCCCAGACCAGGACAATCTCAAAAAATACACAAAAATAAACCCAGCCGTACAAAAGATCCTTGATGGTCCAGTATGGGCAGAAGACAAACACTCACTGAGGGCAAATAAGAGACCATCACATAGAACAACTCCACCCATAGGACGACAAAGAGGAAACAGCCCCCAGGATAGCATCAACTCAATAGTGGAAATAAGGCAAACATAAACCACACACACAACACAAGCGGATAAGATAGGTACATAGGAAAAAAAACAACAAAAAAGGTACAAGATGACATCACAGAGACCACAGATAGATATAATAACACTGAATATCAATGGCCTGAACTAAGGCGTTAAAAAGCAGAGGCTAACAGACTGGCTGAGGAAACATAACCCATTGATCTGCTCCCTCCAGGAGACTCATCTCAAGCTTGCAGAAAAGAACAAGTTGAGAATTAAGGGATGGGGGAAAATATACCAAGTAATTGGTTATGAATAAAAAAAGCAGGGGTAGAGATCTTAATATCAGGTCAAATTGACCTCAAGATACAGGCCATAACAAGAGACAAGGAGGGGCACTATATAATGCTCAAGGGAACAATAGACCAAGAACCAGTGAGCATAATAAACATATATGCACCTAAAGAGAGACCAGTGAAATTCGTGAATCAAACACTCAAAAAGATGAAAAAAT
>NW_022111373.1:50706449-50708368 GCF_000313985.2 Echinops telfairi | reverse complement strand
TTTTTAAAAATAGGAATGTATATTTGCATATTTGCATATTGAACTAAACTATTTCATGTTAGATTTGCAGAGGTATTTTTTTAACATCAAAAGCCTTTGACTTTGTTTAGTATGTTTTATGTGTCTATTTAGATAATTAATACTTTTTTGCATTAATTGCTATATTACAGTGCTTATTTTCTTATGTTAAATCAACTCTGGGGCAGATTCCAATTAATCATGGTATATAATTATTTTAATGTGTTGTCTGACTCAGTTCCCAATATTTTCAAGAAATGTTTCATGTAGATCTATTATAACTATTGGTCTACAGTTTTTTTGAAGTATTATTATCTGACCTTGTAAACAAGATATTACTGGTCTCATAGAAAATGTTAGTAAGTGTACTCTCACAACCATTGTTATGTTTTCAACCAATAACTTGAACTTAAACAAGGAAAATAAAAACCCAAAGTTTTATTCATACTGTGTGAATCCTCTGGTCTTTAAGCTGTTTTACATTTAGCCTTGAAGTTTCTCATGGAATTTAATTATGATTCAGTTGATTGTAGACCTTCTGAGCATCCTGAAACCCACTTAACTCATAGATTACTTGCTCTGGCTGGATCCTCAGGTCTTGCAGCTGACCCCTCAGTGTAGAGCAGTGTTTCCCAACCTTCCTAAAGCTGCGACCCTTTAATACAGTTTCTAATGTTGTGGTGACCCCCAACCATAAAATTATTTTTGTTGCTACTTCATAACTGTAATTTTGCTACTGTTAATGATCGTAATGCAAATAGCTGGTATACAGGATGTCTTTTCATTGTTACAAATTGAATATAATTAAAGCATAGTGATTAATCACAAAAACAATATGTAATTATATATTGTGAAATATTTATTTCTAATTACAAATAGATGAAAATTTGTCGTGAAAAAAAAGATTTAAGAACCCTAAAAAACCGTTCCACTTGGTCCTTCAGGGCCCTTGTGAGTCACCATTGACTCCAGAGCAGTGGGTTTGGGTTCCATGCATTTAAGTGATAGATGAGGCTTCGATGGAAACTTCTGGGTGGTTTAATACCTTTTCTCAGTGAGAATCAGGAGGATAAAAACATGACTAAACTAACAGACATAGTTCTGTTTTTGTGAATGAACATTATTGAAAGAAGCTTTGCCCTGTATCCAACCTTCATTGTTTGCATAGTGTCCAGTCACTTAAATTTTTATCCGTACAAGTCAATACTCCATGTGCTTTATTTTTAAAAATTGTCCTATATATGTATGATTTCCCTTATTCAACAGTCTTTTAGCTTTTATACTACCTTCTAAATTAACGAAACTATCAATAATATTATCATAGGCCCCTAGGGATGATCTATAATGCTCCCCAATAAAATTGTATTGTTGTTCTAAAGTGGACTAGGGTCATATATAAACCATAGATATAGGAATGAACTTAGAGCTTGAAATTAATTGTAGCCCCAATTTAAGAATAATTAGTTCTTATGACATGGACCTACTACTCTATCTGTGCCCTCAAAGATATATCTGAAGATATTGGTGCTATAGAAAAGTGTGATGAAGAAATCAGATGGTGCCCAGCCATCAGAAAGAATAGCATCAGTTTGTCTTCAAACAAGAGGTCATGTAAGTGAGATGTCAGCTGAGTACACATGAGTGAAGCCCGCCGGCCTGTGTGATTCAAGGATGGTAAATAATAAAATCCAAAAAACAAACAAACAAACAAAACAACAACAACAAATAATAATAATAATAATAAAATCCAAGACCAGAGAAGGAAACCATATCAGAGCTTAAATTCTGAATACCCAATTTTCAGATGGCTATAGATGACAATGGAAGCCCCAAATCCATTTATAGGGTATCCAAGTAGATTAAGGCTCCAGCGAATACTCTTGACTATTGAGTAGGGATGT
>NW_022111373.1:50701559-50704868 GCF_000313985.2 Echinops telfairi | reverse complement strand
TCTTAGGGTTATGGCATGGGAGGTTGAGAGGAAGTGGGGAGCTAATCTGAATACATGAAGAAAATGTTTAAACCACTGAATTGCAAGATCTATGAATTATGTCAAAATTATTAAAATTTTGAAATATAGCAAAAGCATAAAACCTGATCTAAAGAAAGAACAGTTATTGATATAGTGGGTAGACTGTATCCATTTCTTCTGTCTACTCTATTGTTTTGATAGCTTTGTGCCAGATTGAAACCCGTCCCCACTGAGCTTTGTGCTAGGAGACCTTTCACCCAACTCTGCTCCCTTTTCACTGCCCTTGGAGATGCCTTCACTCAGAACTGAATTTGAAAAGAGATGTTCACTGGCTTCTTTACTGAATGATTTAAAACTAACCTGCCTTCTTTCGGCATATTTCATAAAAATATCTGAATACACGTTCCTGTAGCTAAAACAAAATACAAACCATCCTCCCCTCCCTCCCCCTTGAAGTTTTCCAAGTACTCTTTGTTCCCCTTCAGTTGCACTATCGTTTCTATAAAAAGCCATTTAATTTGGATAGCTAGAACCACATGTGTGTATGATGAACCATTGATAGCCTTGAGATGAAATCTTGTTATTAAAACACTTCAGGCATTATATTTCAGTGGGCAACACTGGAAGGGTAAAAAATATCCTTATTTTTACCAACTCTTGTGGCAAATGACTCATCATATCCTCTCCATGGAGGTTAACCTCATCTCAATTCTCTCTCCGCCATGGCACCTCTCAGCAATCTGCCATGGTTAGAAGCAGCAGGAAAATAAGAGTAGAAGCAGAGTTGACAGAGTGGATAACTTCCTCTTCCTTTAGTTTGGAGGTGATACAATCTGATGTCAGAAGGTCAATCGCAACACATTTCCCCCACCAAAACGTTTGATATCTGTCATATAATTTCAGTGATTTTTTAAAAGTTTATAGTGAACATCATGAAACAAAAGCTTACTTAATGTTTAAAGTGATCATATTTCAACTCTTTCTGAAATATTTCCATATAGAAGATTCCACTCCAACCTCATCTTCCATTTAATAGACAGGTTCTCTTTTATTTCATTAACCTATTAGAAAGCTCCAATCAGATCATGATCACTATATACCATGCAAACACTGATTAAATAACAATGTTTAAAACAGTGTCCCCTGGTATTCCTTAAGTTTTTCTGAAGGTATCTTCTTTCCATTCATTATGTAGAATAGTCTCCGGTTCTATGAATGATTCTTGGAAGGAGTACAAGTTGCAGTTAATTTTAAAGATTTAACAAAGGTAATAACTGAATGGTAATTGATACAAATATGAAATTTTCTGATGATATAAGACTGTAGTCCTTATATCATACCATTTAAAAAGCCACTATTACTCCTTCTGTATTTTAATCTATTAGAAGAGGTATTGTTTAGAAAATCTTTTGGAACACTTACTTTTTTGAAAAATATTTATGAACATATAAATTAATAACAATCAGCAATGGATCAGCAAAGTACATGACCAATTACCTAAAATGCTTGAAAACTATCATTAAACTTTAGAATATTTAGAATATTGAATTTCTGAATTGACAATACACTCAAGAGGCAAAATAATAGCCATTAAAATAGCTATTAAAGGTCTAAAATTTACTTCAGTGTTATATTTTTTAATATTGACCTTTTAAATAAAAGGGCATGTGATAGAATTTATGTCACTTTAGGTGGATCAGGAGTCTCAGTGGTTCGGCACCAAAGGCCAAGTGATCCCACAAAATGTTATATAGCCCGATGCAGTCATTTCCAAAGGGGTCTGCTGTGAGGAAGGAGCAGTTGTAATAGAGTGGAGTGTAACCCGTTTACCCAGATTACAGCCCTGATGAAACTGAACGGGAGTTTCCTTAGGGATGGATCCCAATTCCAATTTACATGAACACTGTAGGCAAACTAGCTTGATTTTCATTGGGTCAGGATTCTGCATCTTTCTCATCAACCTCCAGTTCTTTAGACTTGAACCAACAGCATACCATACTGCCTGAAAACCTTCGGAGTCTCTCATCTGATCTGCCATCTGACCTGCTGACCTTGAGTTCGCCTTCCTTAACATCCACCTACCTATGGGCTCCTGCCTCATCTTCTGCCTTCCTGGTTTGTCTTCTTGTTTCCTGAATCATAAGTCACCACAGTTATGTAACTCAGGAGAAACCTCCAGCTTAATATCTGACCAATGGAATTAAACCAGACTGGATTTACTCAATTCTAAATTACTTGAGCCATATTCTTGATATACTTATCTTAGTCTCTCCTCTCTCCCTTTGTGTGTGCATGTGTAGTTGTTGCTAGTTGCCCTTAACTCAGTTACAACTCATAGCAACCTCCGTGTTCTCAATTGCTGTTATTTTTAAGCCCATTGTTGTAGCTACTGTGTCAATTCATCATTTCCAAGATCTCTACTTTTCACTGACCTTCTACTTTCCCAAGCATGATATCCTCTTCCACGGTCTGGTCTCCCCTGATAACATGTCCTAAGTGTGTGAGACCAAGGCTCACCATCCTTGTCTCTAAGGAGGATTCTAGTTGCACTTCTTCCAACACAGATGTGTTTGTCCTTTTGACAGCCCACAATATTTTCAATTTTTTTTACCAACAACATAAGTCAAATGCATCGATTCTAGCCTCTGCTCATACCCTCCCTCAATACAAGAACACTTTGGTCTAACCAATAGGCATTTGTGGTGTTCACCCTACTGGCACAATCACTGAAGACAAAATGGGTGCATAAGCAAATGTGGTAAAGAAAGTGGATGGTGCCCAGCTATTAAAAGATATAGCATCTGGGGTCACAAAGGCTTGAAATTAAGCAAGCAGCCATCTAGCAGAGAAGCAAAAAATCCACATGGAAGAAGCACACCAGCCAGTGTGATCATGAAGTGTCATTGGGACTGGGTAGCAGGTATTGGAAGACCCATAACAAGCAAACAAAAGAAACCATATTGTTGAGGGGGTTCAGAACAGAGACCCAAATCCCATTGTGATAGACTGGGTACTTTAGAGAAACAAATCGACAGAAACTCATGTATAAGAGAGAGTTTTATATAAAGGTTAAGTGTGCATGAAGAAAACATCCCAACCCAGTGCTGCCCAAACCTACCAGTCCAACATTAACCCATATGTCCAACACCAATCCACAAAGTCCTCCTCCATCTCACAAAACAGATGCAATGATGCCGACTGCAGGAGGAAAGCCAAGTCAGTGAATGTGTAAGCATCTCAGGGCTGGCGGGGGTTTCCACATGGCTGCTCCAGCACCCAGGGCTGCAT
>NW_022111373.1:50699162-50701047 GCF_000313985.2 Echinops telfairi | reverse complement strand
GAAGGTGGGAACAGGAGGGGAGGAAGGGGAAGCTGATCACAATGATCAAAACATAACCACACACACCCCTCCAGGGGGATGAACAACAGAAACCATGGGGGAAAGGAGACAGCGGTAGGTGCAAGATATGAAAATAATAATAATTTATAATTTATCAAGGGGTCACAAGGGTGAGGGAGAGGGAAAAAGAAAAGTTGATACCAAGGGCTCAATAGCAAGTTATTGTCTAGAAAAGAATAATGGCAACATATTTACAAATATGCTTGATACAATTGATGTATGGATTGTTTTAAGAGCCCCCAATAAAATGATCTTTTAAAAATAAATAAATAAATAAAAACCACATCGATTATTTTTTCAGTTTTTCTTGTGCAACACAAAACTTCCACATGCATATGAGGAGATTGGAAATACCATAGTATGAGTAACATCAAAGTAACTTCCTTGATTTTTCAACACTTTAAAGAGGTATTATGCAACAGATTTACCCGATGCTAGGTAACGTGTGATCTCTTGACTGCTGATCCCATGAGCATTGGTTGTGGATCCAAGAAAGACGAAATCCTTTGCAATCTCAAACTTTTCTCTATTTATTATGATGTTACCTATTCATCCAGTTGTAAGGAGTTTAGAATGGCTATTGCAATGGATCATGAGACCCAGTGGAGAAGTAGAGTGCCGTGGTTGGTTGATGGTTGATGCCAGGATAGGGTACAATAAGGATGGAGGGTGGAGGTTTGACTGACCTCTGCCTCATAGGAATCATCCTCAGGTAGGTATGACTTCGCATTTCTTTCCTCCATGTTTAGTCTGAGAAGGTTAGTCATGGTCCCCACATTGTTTCCTCAACAATTTCCTGTTCTTCAATTCCCATTCTTTGCAATCTTGTCCACAAATTTTTATTAGTTACACAGTCAAATACTTTTCACAGTCAATAGCTTTGCTTGTCTTCTCACAGGTTTGGCTTGTTTGCTTTACTAGTTCTTCCATTTCTCTTTGCTACACTATACTCAAGAGCAAGGTACTGAGTCTTTTCTGGCATCCTCTTTGGTCTTTTCCGTCTTTTTAACTATCTTTTGATTTCTTCATGTAAGATGTTCCTGATGTGATCCTGAAAGTAATCTAGTTTTCAGTCATTAGTGATAAATGCACCAAATATGTTCATAAGAGCGTCACTTAATTCACGTAGGGTATAACTAAGGTTGTATTTTGCCTCTGTGGACTTGTTTTCATTTTCTTCAGTTTCAACCTGAACTTCCATATGAGCAATTGCTAGTCTGTTCCATAGTCAGTCCCTTGCCTTGTTTTGGCTGCTGATACTGAGCTTCATCATCATCTTTCACATTGGTGCAGTCAATTTTATTCCTGTGTATTCCATCTGGAGAAGTGCACATGTATGGTTGTCATTCTTGTTGCTGAAAAAGGCATTTATAAGGAAGAAGTTATTTGTCTTGTAAAATTCTATAATACAACCCCCAGCTTTGTTTCTATTGCCAAGGCCATATTTTCCAACTACAGATTCATCTTCTGTTTTCAACTTTGGCATCCCATTAATTAGTAATTATCAATGTATATTAATTGCTTGTTTGATTAATTTTATATTCTAAAGGTTAGTAGGATTCTTCAGTTTCTTCATAAGTGGCTTTAGTGGCTGGTGTGTAAATTTAAGTAATGACTATATCTATATACCAACCGTGGTTGGTATATAAATATTATCCTATTACTGGCACATTGTGTATCAAGATAGATCTCAAAAAGCCCTTTTTTTGTAATAAGGTGACACCTTTCCTCTTGAATTTGTCATTCCTGGCATGGTAAACTATAAGATTACCCCATACAAAATAGACAGTATCAGTCTACTTCAGCTCACTGATGCCTATAATGT
>NW_022111373.1:50696399-50697275 GCF_000313985.2 Echinops telfairi | reverse complement strand
AAAAAGCAAGCAAGTTTTTCCATGGAATTCACCTATATAGGAAAAATGCCATAACCCCAGAGAAACTTCCTTTCAATTGCATCAGAGTTTTGACTTGAGTGAGGAGGTTGCATTCCACTCTAAACTTCTTACAACCGATTGGCTACTCACAGTAGACTCCATTATGGCGTTGATTACACTGGGTTATGTAACATCACGGGGGGTTACTTGGCCTTAACTGTCACATCACTGAAAATCCTAACCATCTAGTTGACACAAAATTCAACTGGCACAGAGTTGAACAATTCCATTAAATATGCAATATTGTTTTGGGATTAATTACTATCATGGTAGAAATGGAAAGAAAGTTTTAGGACCTGTGATCCAATGTGGGAATTCTGCCAATGATCTACTCAATTATATATTTAACATCTAAGGACAGTCAGATTTGACTCTTACTATAACACACCACCATAACTACCCACACTGATTGGTAGACCACAATGGCATTTGGAAATCCTCAGGCAATTTGAGTCAGCGTTTCAGAATAACCATAATTCTGAGTATTTCTCCAGTGAACTCACTGGAGGACCTCTGGGGAAGGCTATAGAAAGATTTATAGCATTGTCTTAAAATCCCGGACTCCTCTTTAACCAAGAAGTTTGGGACTTGAGAACAGACTAGATCTGGAAACAGAGTTAGAGCTTATGTATGAGAAATGGAATGATTCAAGTCAGGTTTTTGACAGCATAAGTAGAGTTTTGTTTGCTTCTTTGTTTTCCAATTATATAAATCAAGAAATACTGTAGAAAATTTTGTTGCTGGGGATCTCTAATCAATTTACCATCACCAGAGATCCTACAAGACAAAGTTTTCTGGTTACCAGTACTTCCCTGA
>NW_022111373.1:50694240-50695609 GCF_000313985.2 Echinops telfairi | reverse complement strand
CTTTAATTAACTGACATAGATACAATTGGTGACTTGTGTGGTACTAGTACTTGCATGTATGTAGACACTACTCAGTGGAAACAGATTCAAATCTCACAAAACAGCCAAAATGCATTCTGATAGCTGTTGTGGCTGTTGGGTGCCATTGGGTCAGCTGGTTCTGACTCACAGATCCTTGTTCAAAAGAATGAAGGCATCTCCCACTGTGCCCTACCCAGGAGGGTTGCTATTGCTGAGCCCATTGTTGCAGCCACTGTCAATCCATAGGAAAGGTCTTTTGTTGTTTTTCTTTTTCTTCTACTTGACCAAGCATGTTGCTCTTTCCTAGATATTGTTTTCCCCCCTTATATTTAGTATATGATAAATCAGGTATTAAATTTTCAGGAGAAAAAATGACTTTTTTTTTTTTAGTAATAGCATTGGAAAAACAGAAGAGACACCTGTTAAAAAATGTTACAACTGTACTTGATTTATTACACTAAAATTCTAGGTAGATTGCAGTGTACAGGTTTAAGAAACAAAATATAAATATATCAGAGTAAAAATTCATTTTTTTATTCATAGCAGACAACCAGCATCTCGTTGGGAGAAAAATAAGGCCCTGTACTCCCATAAAGAATTATAGTCATTTGGAAATGATTATGGAAACATATAAACAAATGTGCTTGATACAATTGATATATGGATTGTTATGAGATCTGTAAGAGCCCCCCCTCCAAAAACGATTTATTAAAATTAAAAAAAAGTTTTTAATTATATTCTCAGAAACTCACAGGGGCAAATCTGCCACATATGGTCACTGTGAGTTGGAACCATCTTGATGGTAGTAAGTTTGGTTTTGGGGGTTGAGAAAACTTAAACATTAAAGAAAAATTTTCTATTCTAAAAAGCAAAAATCTTTATGATAAAAAATTGTTAAAGGGGAGAGTTCTGGGAAGATGGTGATGGAGTAACACAGACCAGAGGGACTCCACAGAATTCGGCCCGGGAGGATTGCTTGGAGGGAAATAAAGCACTGCTGGAACACAGAAGGAGCATCATAAAGATAAGTAGGCACAGACCCACAAGGTTTTGAGGGGATGGGGGGTTTGGGCTTACCACAGTGGAGGCCGGCTAGGGATTGACCTTGGCCCTGCAACTGTCTCTGCCAGAGCTGGGACCATTTGGAGCCTGTGAACGGGGCCTTGATCTCAACACAACCATGGTTTGCTACCACCTGCCTTGGGTCAGGGACTAAACCCTTGCAGCTCCATGGGCAGGGATGGGGTTCAGCTACATTGTCACTTTTGTACTTTTGTTTCCCTCTCTTCTCTATATGCCCCCACAGTCACGGCTGGGCAGGGGCTTTTTCTCAACACAGCCACGGCTT
>NW_022111373.1:50678019-50685558 GCF_000313985.2 Echinops telfairi | reverse complement strand
TGCTTTACACAATTGATGTATGTATGGATTGTGATAAGAGTTGTATGAACCCCGAATAAAACAATTTTTTTTTTAAAAAGAACTAAAAAAAATTGTTAAAGGACAAATGGCAATGGAGGAAAAATACATGCAACTGTATGTAATCAGAGCTAAATGAATAAGAGACAGGAACATACCAAAGTATTCACAAAATCCCATAAGCAAATACATATTTCATAATTAACATTTAACATACTCAGCTTCATTTATATAGTATAGAAGGCATACTAATTAACATACTATATTTTGCCTTGTAAACTCAACACTAAGGGAAAATGTATGACATATTGTGATAATAAAGGGGTGGGGAAAACAATTATCTCTCATTCATATTTATAGGGAATAGAGAATCACACCACTTTAATCACAGGTAATTTTACAAAATCTATTAGAATTACATGTACACACACTATTGCACTCAGTGATTGCACGTCTACAATTTACATTGCTTTTCTAGTGTACTCAGGTGTGGTATGATATATGCCTAAAGATATTCATTGTACTAAATGAGAGTTAATGAGGGCTAACCAAATGTTGGCATGGCAAACCCACCTAGCAGCTCCCTCGAGGAAGATCTGACAATCTGGTCTCCTGAGATGACAGCCTAGGACCTTCTATGAGGTGGTTTTATTCTGTCCCGTGTGGTTGCTATAATTCTAATATCTACTATAAGGCACCTAACAACGACAACATTTGAAACAAGAAAAGATTGAAAACCACCTCCAATGTCCATTCTGAAAATATTGGCTGTTGTGAAACTCTGTTCAGTGGAATATTATACACTACATTAAAGTGTACTTACAATAAATATAAACATATACATTAAAATGTACACATACAGTGAACCCTCGCCACTTCGCGCTTCGACTTCCGCTGCTTCACTCTATCGCGGTTTTTGCGTAACAGCGCATGCTCTGTCATTACTGCCACTGATTGGTTCATACTGTACACGCCTCTGTCTGCATGGCTACGTATCGGAGCTACGTATCAGATGCATTTTTGCTTCTGTACAGTGTACTGTAATTGTTTGCGATTTTTGAGAAATTTTATCTAAGCCCTATGATGGCTCCTAAATGAGCTGCTTCTTCTAAGCCTTCTGACAATAAAAATAAGCGCCAGAGGAAGATGCTCACCATCCAGGAAAAGATAAAACTTTTGGATATGGTCAAAGATGACAAGAAAATCGTGGAGGTTGCACGCCATTTCGACTTGAATAAGGAATCCTACTTCGCGGAATTTCATTTATCACGGTAGGGTCTAGAACCGATTAACCGCGATAAACGAGGGTTCACTGTATGTTAAAAAAGACACTACTCATCTCAGCCATGCTGTGGTGGCTTGTGTGTTGCGGTAATGTTAAAGGTTATGTCACTGGTATTTTGAATATCATGAGGGTCACTCAAAGTAAACAAATTTCAGCAGAGTTTCCAGACTAAGAAAAGAGTATGAAAAAGGATTAGGCTGCCACTTATAAGGAATTAGCATTACAGACTGTGTAGCATCCAAACATTGTACAAAACCAAGAATCTCATAAATAGCAGCAGATAGTTGATGACGGCCTCCTCAGGTACAACTGAGGAAGAATTGCCCTCTCAAGATAGCGCCAACCATGATGACACAGATGGAATAAAGCCAGAAGGACTAAGTCCTGGAGACCTTCATTTGATAATGGGGAATGAGGTAAAATGAGGAGAAACAGCTACAAATATAAATTAATAGTTATAACTTGGAACGTAAAAAGTATTAATCTAGGAAAATTGGAAATTGTTCAAATTAAATGGGATGCATAAAGACTGATGTTCTCAGTGTTAGTGAGCAAAAATGGACTAGTATAGGCCACGGCTTCGAATAGAAAATTGTATAGTACTATGTATGTACTATGCCAGGAATGATAGGCTCAAGAGGGCTGATGTTCTCTTCATCATCAAAGGGGCACATCAAGCTCTATCCTGAAGTACAATGCTATCTGTTATAGGATAATGTCTAATTGCATACAAGGAAATCCAATCAATACAACCATTACTCAAATTTGTGCACCAACCACCAAAGCTAGTGATGCAGAAAGTGAAGAATTCAACCAATATCTTCAGTCTGATATTGACCTAACAGGCAAGCAAGATACATTGAATTGATAATTATTGGCGATTGGACTGCAAAAGTTGGAAATAAAGAGGAAGGAACAGCAGTTGGAAAATATGGATTTGCTGATAGAAATGAAGCTTACAAGTGCACAATAGAATTTTGCATGATCAACGGCTTGTTCGTATCAAATATCTTTTTTCAAAAGCACAAATGGTGACTATATACGTGGACTTCTCCAAATGGGGTAGATGGAAATCAAATGGACTACATCTGTGGGAAGAGACAATGAGAAGTTCTATATCAGCCAATAAAACCAGGCTATGAATGAGTCTGGAACAGATCAATTTCTTACATGTAAGTTCAGGTTAAATTTGAAGAGACTTAAAATAAGCCCATGATAACCAAAATATGACCTTAAGGATATCACTCTTGAATTTCAAGACCAGATTTGATACATTAAACACTAATAACAGAAGCCCTGATGTGCTGTGGGAGGATACCAAGAACATCAGGCATGAATAAAGGAAGAGATCATTAAGAAGACAGGAAAGAAAGAAGAGATCAAAGTGGATGTCAGAAGAGACACTGAAATTTGCTTTTAATCAGAGAGTACCTAAGGCAAGTGGAAGAATCATTTCAAAAAGAAAATTCGAAGGGTGGCTTGAGAATATAAAGTAATATTATAATGAAATATGGAAATGCCTTGAGTTAGAAAGTCGAAAAGGAAGAACACAACCAAGAAAGCAACGTCAAGCCTCAAGTTACCATATTGAAAATTCTATAGACAAACTATGGAAGAATGCAGGATACATCAAAAGAAGATCCCACCGTTTTAAGAGGTAGCATATGAACAAGAACTCGTGGTACCTAAGGAGGACGTCCAACTTGCACTAAAGCATTAGCTAAAAACAAGGATTCAGGAATTGATGAAATAGTAATTGAAATGTTTCAACTGCTGAGAAAGCACTGGAAGCACTCACTCATCTATGCCAAGAAATGGGAACAACAGCTCCTTCTCCACCTGACTGAAAGAGATCCATATTGATATCCATTCCAAAGAAAGGTGACCCAAAAGAATGTACAATTATAGAACAATATCACTAATAATCACATGCGTGTCAAATTTTGCAGAAGATCACCCAAAAACAGTTGCAGCAATACATTGACTGGGAACTCCCAGAGGTTTAGGCCAAATGCAGAAGAGGATGTTATGCTAGGCCAGGTTGACTAGAGAAACAAAGCCAGGGACACACATATATGTATAAGAAAGAGCTTTATTTCAAGAAATAATTGTACATTAAGAAAGCATCCCAGCCCAGTCCAGTCCACTCAAGCCCGTAAGTCTGATATTAGCTCATAAGTTCGATGCTAGTCCATAAATCCCTCATCAGACTCACACAGCACATGCAATGAAACAAAATGCAGGAAGGTCACAGGAGAATGGGTATAAAGTCTTTTTTTTAAATCATTTTATTAGGGGCTCGTACAACTCTTATCACAATCCACACGTGGGTGTAAAATCTTGTGGAGCCAGTGGCAGTGGAAGCACCTCCAGAGCTCTTGCAGATCTCAAAGTGTCTCCACATGGTCTGTCAACCGGAAGGTGAAAAGAGAGAGAGGCCAGCCTCCAGAGAGCCATTTATCTTGGTCACATCCACCACTTCACTCTTAATACCTTCAAGTTGACACATCCTCCCCAATCAAAGCTTGCCCTTACTTTTCAAGGACACTTGTTCCACAGTGTGGAACAAGAAAGGTCATTGTTTATGTCAGATGGATCTTGGGTGAAAGCAGAAAATATCAGAAAGATGTTTACTTGAGTTTGATTGACTAGACAATGGCATTCGATCGTAACAAATTTTGGATAGCCCTGAGAAGAGTGGAAATTCCAGAACACTTTATTGTGCTCATTTGGAACCTTTACCTGAATCAAGACATTTGTGTGAACAGAACAAAGGAATACTGTATGGTTAAAATCAGAAAAGGTGTGATTCCGGGTTGTACTCTTTCACCATGCTTATTCGATCTTTTTGATGAGCAAATCATCAGAGACACTGAATTATAGGGAAAAGAATGTGGCCTCAGAATTGGAAGAAGACTTACTAACAACCTGCTATATGCAGATGACACTATCTCACTTGCTGAAAGTGAGGAAGACTTCAAACACTTGCTGATGAAGATCAAGGATTTGTAATGGCATTTTGCTCTCTTCATGAAGAAAACGAAGCAGTTAATGGGTTGGAAACTCTGACCTTTCAGTGAGCAACTGAGTGCTTATTAAGAGTATTACCTCCACAAAATTGTAAGCATTCCTTTAAAAAAATTAAAATACTCTGACCTTCTGCTACTGATGGTCATTGTTGCAATTTCTGGATTCCGTTGTCAATCGGATTTTAAGGAGCAGAGTTTTGCGGGAGCTTCTTCCCCAATCCAAGCTTGCCCTCTCTCTCCAAGGACACTGGGCAGGCCTCGCCAGCTTGCATGGATCTCACCGTCCTGAGCTCATCTGCAGACACTGTGACGCATCTGTTTCTTGCTTTTCGCTGACCATGTTGGCAAGCCTCTCTGCTGTCAGCATGCTGTGGTGAGCATTCATCTTAGAAGGAGCTGCATGAATTTCTGAGCTATGTAGTGACGCAGGTTCTGGAGGAAAGGACTTTTCCTCAGCCATTACACATATCATTTTGTTTCCGTAAGGGACCCTGTCCCGTGATATATTACATAAAGAACCCTGGCCTACAAAATGATTTCATTAGGCTGATGCTTCTCCACGAATAATGCTTGATATGCTGGAGCGAGATCTGCTTTTAATAACTGCACGGGATCACCAAACACCTTGGTTCTAGAGGGAATAAATGCCATACAGCAGCCTCTTAGGTCCCACGAACCATAGAGCATAGGACCCTTCTGTCCACGATCTTTTTGTTTGCTTCAGATACTCACAATGTGTCTATTTCAGACTAACTGAGCACAATAACTTCAAATCTCCCTTTTCACTCAGCTTTGTTCTAATTCCTCAGACTGTTTTCTAAAAGTTCCTTGTTTTCCAGATTTTTTCTCTATTTTCCCAACAAAATCCCATTCTAGTCACTAGAATATTTTATACATTCATGAGGATTAACATAAATGTAAAGAGTAAGCCCACCACCCATCTGCCATATTGTGGCGACTGGTCCTGTTAGATCGGTCGTTATATCAGCCAAGACACCAGCAGGAGCCCCCATAGTGGACAGGTGTTAGTGGCGCTTCCAGATTAAGATTAGGAAGGCCTGGAGTTGTGTTTCTACACATTCATCAGTGAGAACCCTATAGGTAACAACAGAGTTTGGTCCAATCTGGAAGTTACGTTCCCTAGTTTGGAAGGCATTCGTGGACATGATCAAGACAAGGCATATTTTGTTCTGTCACACAGAAGGTCCCCAGGGGTTGGTGCCAGCTTCACAGCAGCTAACAACAAAAGCAAGCATCCAGACAATGAAGAACAACAAATAAAAGTCAATAGCAGCAATAAGCAGGCATTTTGCAACAACAAGTCCTTCAAGCTAATCCCAGCTCTGAATCACTGAGGCATTTGCCTGAAGGCTTCAATGGTAAAAGTCATGTCGTCTGCGGAGTATCTACTAACTCACCCAAGCAGTCAAGCTCTCCTTCCTCCAAACTTCCAAATCATGCCCAGAGCTCGGTGAAAACATGTACCACATTGGATACTAATCATTCGTGTATGTGTTTTCCTTTCCTTCTTCTTAAGGAGACAGGATGGAGCAGTGGTGAAGCTGCTTACTGAAAGTGGGACAGTTGAAGCCACCAGCCTGCTCCACAGGAAAGAGATGGGACCATCGCTCCCCAAATTAGACAGCCAATGGCCAATTAGGCTGTGAATGGACAGAATTTAAACCAGAAGCCTGCTGCTTAGCACAATGCTTGGCCCACTGTAATTACTCAGTAATGAATAAGTGAGTGAATAAATGCAGTGGTACTGAGCCAACTCTGAGGAAGTATTTAAATAGGTGGCCCACTGGGGGAGACAGGGAGCAGATACTGAAAATAGATTGCCTGATTTTGTTCTGGGATCAACCACCCAGCCAACCTAGAGACTGTGTGGAATAAAGCATATGAGGAACACACTGTCCCCATGAAACACAGTATAAGGGAGTTCCTGCCCTCCTACAGGATAATGGATGATTAAATCAAGCATAGAAGTCCTATCTTCATCCTCCACTTTAATGCGAGACTCTCTGCCTGGCTAGAATTTAAACAGATATGTGTCCAGCTGACTTTATTATCATGACCCAGATATAAATATCCTGGCAGGAGCTCAGAAGGTGGGCTTGCAATGCCTCCTAACTGAAAATAGAGGCGGAGAAGCATCAGTCCCGGTATCCCTGATACTAGAGTGGGGTTGCCATAGAAACCAGCTGAGTCACTAATGAAAAAAGAACACTTGCACTGTGACTAGGCTGACATTCTGTGACATTCTCTTATTTTACTGTAGCTCTAATGATGTCTTCCGTTGGAACGACAGAAAGAAAAGGGTCTGACCTCTCTATTAAACCTGCAACTGGCATGGCGCGCTCTGCCGTTAGCCTAATGAATGTGCATGTCTGTGTGCAAAATCCCCCCTGGGGAAAACACTTCAGAAACACATCTAATTCACATCTCAGACTTGTTGATTCCAATGTTCCTTTAATGCAGTTCCTTCTCTCCCAAATTAAGATGGCAGTGAAGCAGATGAGCCCCAAAAGCAAAAGAAGAAGGAGGGAAAACATAATGTGAAGCCGTGACAGGGTAATGTTAGCCCACTGGGGATGGTATAAAATGGAAGAAAGCAGCTAGATACAGCTCCTGCGCCTTCTTCAAACAGGTTGAGTGACAGGAAATTAAGCCAGAGCTTGAGGAACCTTTGCAAAGACAGGGGGCACTCGCCAAAAACCGATTTTGAAACCTTCATGATCCCCAGCTCTCGCTCGCATCTCACTACATCCAGAACACTGGGCTCGGTATATTGTCCCGTTACAGTGACTTAAAATGTAAAGTTGAAGGAGGGAAGCAGGATTAACTGAAATGCCTTAAGAGTCACACTTGACCTCTACTCGAATACAACTGCCGGGGAATATACACAGAAACAGCACTCTTCCCCGTGAGCTTTCCAAGAATTCAACAAATAAGATAGAAAACAGCCACAATTTTAATTGAGCATAAAAATAGAATTTAAAAGAGTTAACCAAGACACTGTAATTGAGTTTGTATAATAGTGACTGTTGTTTTTATATTTTGCTTTTTAAAATGTGTGTGTGTGTGTGTGTGTGTTTGCAAACGTAGGAACACGTGTGAAGTCCAACAGTGGACTGTTTTCATCTGCAAAAGAAGAGCCACACGACGGGAGGAAAGTCAAGGGAAATAGAGGAAAGAGCTGGGAGG
>NW_022111373.1:50672148-50676745 GCF_000313985.2 Echinops telfairi | reverse complement strand
GAATGATGAGGGCAATGAATGTACAAATGTGCTTTACACAATTGATGTATGTATGGATTGTGATAAGAGTTGTATGAGCCCCTAATAAAACGATTTTTAAAAAAAGAGAGCCACACAACTGGTGTCAGCCTTTGCCACAGACAATGTGGGAGTTTCTGAATTTGAGTGTAGGCCTGTGCACCCCCTCATCAGCAGGGAAGCAGGGAACCCATTCATTATTTAAGCAACCTCCTAGCTACTCTTTCGTCAGCGTAATACTGCTAGACTGAGTCTATCACTTGAATCATTTTATTTCTCTACTTCGGAGTTGTAACTTACTCTTTCATCATATGGCTCTCCCAGCTGAGAACGAAATTAATGTTTTCCATAGCAAGTCAAGTCCCACCTAACTGTGCTCCTTGCTGTGGAATGCTCCCCACAGTTTGCCCTGGCACATATGTATTCATCCCCTGGGACGGCCTGATATAATTTTTTTTTAAGACAAACAAGAAGTGCCTCAAACCAGGTTGCTTTTAAAAACAAAAGTGTATTCTCTCCCGTTCTGGAGGCTTGTGGTATGAGTTCAGGACCTGGGTTCCCAAGTTTATTTGGCCGAGTGCCCCACTTCCCAGGCAATTAAAACCATTTGCACTTTAGCCCATAATCCAGGATAAAATGTAGTTATCTGCATTTGCAGCCCGCCCCCTTTATGGATCATCCTAGCACCCCACCAAAAACCAAGCAAACAAACAAAAAGCCAAGCGCTTTGCCATCAGATCAATGCCTACTCACAGCAATCCTGTAGGACAGGGTAGTGCTGCCCCTGTGAAATTCTGACACTTGAACTCTTTGCGGGACTAGAAAGCCCTGTTTCTCTCCTGCAGAGAAGCTGGAAGTTTCGAAATGCCAACCTTATGTTTAGCAAGACAACGAGTAGCCACCATGCCACCAGAGCTCTTGCACACACCCGAGGGTGGGAGCAGTACTGTGCACTTGGGGAAGCAGCCTTCTTTTTCTCTTTCAGTTTGTGGGAGCCCCAGACATTGCCTGAGTTTTAATAGCACAACTCTAATCTCTCCCTCTGTTGTCATGTGGCTCTCTACTCCAGTAAAGAGTTACCGTCTCAGAAACCCACATGGGCAAGTCTACCCTGTCCCATAGGGTCGCTATGAGTAGGCACCAACTAAATGCCACTGACTGACTGTCGTTACATGGGCTTCTTCTCCCTGGTACTTTGAGCTTCTTCTCAGGGCACCAGCCATAAAAGGATTGGTGTTCACCCCTATGAACCACTTTTTACTTAATGAATTAGGCCTTCGATGAACTAGTGCCAAGCAAGATAGGATTTGAACAAATCTTTTTGGGAGGGAGAAACAAATCAAACCATGCCATCTATCCCCCCACACCTTCAATTCCTTCTTATGCCAGTCCGTTCTTCCTGCCAGGCTCTCTTCCTCGGCCCCCAGAAGACATCACTAATTCTCACCCCCACTTATTTCCACTAACTGTTAAGCTTGCTCAATACCTAAGCAATCCTAATTTCATCCATTAAAGAGTTGCAAATACTCCTTCCTCCAAAAAAGTGTTCTTAGTAGTTTTTACTTTTGTACACAGAACCTTCCATTTAGTTAACTACTTACTGTTTGGTTAACATATATTTATTTTTTTCTGTCAACAAAGTCGTTTGATCCTTGAGAGCACGGTCCATATTCTATCTCTCTTTTCAAGTACATCCTCCCATCACTCAGGCATACAGTAGTGTATTCAGGCAATAAACCTCGAGTGAGCATCGGGCCAAGGAATATATAAAAGTCCATAGGCGACTCCATACAAGATATTTGAAGTGCATCCAGTGTCAGGAATAAAGAGAGAAGATGATGATGATACAGGTAGGATAGTTCAGAACCAAACAATGTATGTGGCTCAGAGTCACCTAAGGACATGGTCCATTATCAAAACCTGCTTTGGATGAGCTTCAGCATCCCATGTTGGTGAAAAGGGGCAAAGGGGAAGGCAAGTAACCTTCTTTTGACTACTTTAACCAGAGAAGCTTTGGTTCTTATCTTCTCTATGGGTAGAGATTTCTTAAACTTTGGGTTAAAATTCCTTTTGAGGAAAGGATACTTTTGATAGAGTAAAATCTGAAGCCTTCTGTTCTGAGCAATGGAGAGCCTTCAGCATTTTTGATGAGGAGAAACAAACAGGTATTTAACTCCATAGGAGACTTAGTTCACATGGGAAAGTTGGTGGATTTCTTAATGCACCAGGCAAAGTCCCTTACACCATCGTACATCACTGTCAGGTGCTGTTTCATCTATGTGTTTGCTATTAAGGGGCAGAAAGTTAAAAGAGTTGATTTAGACCTTGAACTCTGAGAAGGTTTAGGAGTATTCAAATATTATACTTAGTCTCCAGTGGCCAACCAATCTAGGTGCTACCTTCTTTCTGTGCATGTTTCTTGTGTTTTCAGGGAAAGATTTATTTTTGTTGCCTCATTGGACAAGGGAGTCAATAAAGGGTTGGTAAAATACAATTCAAATGACTGACTCACTACCAACAAGTGTAATAACTGAATCAATAACTGTGTGGAATATTATCAAAGAAAATAGGTGGAAAGGCAATGGAAGACTTCAGAAAGAGGATAGTGTATGTGTGAGAAATCAGCATAGGAACGGCCTTTGCCACTCTGTCAGAATCCAAAATAGAAAGTGAGCTGGCACGAAGAAGCAGCTCCTTCCCTGGACACCGCCACTCTGGGAACACAACCTATGGCTGCCACCTCCTCAGCTGTGGCTGTTCTGCGTTTTAGGATAATGAGCTGAAGAAGCTCTCTGAGGGTTTCTAGGTGTCAAACCAACAGAAGCAAACTTGAATTTATGCAACTCCTCTCTGCTGAACTAGACCTTCAAACAGCTTTCCAAACAGTCCAGCTTTAAAAAGAAAAGGGCATAATGACAGGCCTTTCCCTGTTTCTGCTACAAAAGTGTGGCATGAATGTTAACTAATATATCTATACTATAGAACATATATCATACACACATATATGCAGATACATAGAGTTTACATGTACAGACATGTATGTGCATGTTTTAAACAAAAATAATCCTTCCAAGAAAACACAAGTAACATTATTTATATGTGTGTGTATTTATATGCACACACACACACACATATATATATATATAAAATGTTTATCACAAGATAGTTTGGCCCAGTTGCTACAATGGGCTCAAACTGAAGAACAATTGTAAGGATGAACCAGGACCAGGTAGTGTTTGTTTGATTCTGTTGTACAGAGTTGCTATGAATTGAAACCAATTTGGTGGCACCTAATAGCAACTACTGTATATATATATATATATTCTTTAATTTCTTATTTGTGATCTTCACCACTTTAGTTTTACTGCCAATATGAGAATATTAGAATCTTGGAATAAATTCCTCAAAACAGCACCATATGTCAGCATTAGTGACAACACCATCACTAGCATAATAATATTTCCTGGTACCCATAAAAGTTCTTACCTGCTCTGAGGGGCCAGCACCAATCCCGAACTACGTGGACAGCCCCCATTCCCTGCAGAAGAATTCACTTCAAAGGACAGCACTGAAGCTACATACAGCTCAGGGAGAGGGACATGTCTGATCAGAGCACACAGGAACAAATGAAGGGGGAGGAAGAGAGAGTGAAATACATTATGGCTCACCAAGCCCTGAGGACAATATCCCTGCTCAGAGAAGCCAAAGCTTAGAGATAACTATAGGGTGGGCCCTACTATGAGACACGACATCCTCACTGAGCCATAGCCCTATGGGGAATAACACTGGAGACACAGTACAGGAATTGTGCCCGATCTGACCCCACCGCAGAGGCAAAACACTAAAAGCGTGCAACAGAACAGCAAGAGGAACAGAGCAATGAAGTCCCCAGGGAATACCAAAAATAGATTTTGGGGCCAGGGTGTGGCACCCCATCAGACTCGACCAGAAAACACTCCTAAAGGCCAACAAATATACCTTGCACTATTTACAGGCTTTTCCTTTTTTTATCATTGGTATTTTTAGTTGTTGTTGCTGTTGTTGTTTTGTTGCTTTGTTTTGCTCTGTCTTTTTTTTCTTTTTTAATTATTTATTTGTCATTGGTTTTGGGGTTTTTTTTACATTTTATTTTTGTGTATATTATTATCTTGTTTTGTGCATATTATTATCTCTGCAGGTCTATCTAGATAGAACAGGCTGTATAAACAATCTGGAGGACAAAACAACTGGACCAATTGTTCCAGGGGGATATAGGAGAGGGGGAAGTGGGGGAAAGGAAGAGGGTGTTAACAAACTCAGGGCCAAGGGAACAACAAGTGATCCAAAATTGGTGGCGAGGAGAGTATAGGAGACCTAATAGGGCTTGATCAAGGGCAGTGTAACCTAGAGGAACTGCTGAAACCCAAATGAAGGTTTAGCATGATAGTGGGGCAAGAGGAAAGTAAAAGGAAATAGAGGAAAGAACGAGGTGGCAAAAGGCATTTATAGAGGTCTAAATAAAAGCATGTACATATGTAAATATATTTATATATGAGGATGGGGAAATAGATCTATATGCATATATTTATAGGTTTAGTAT
>NW_022111373.1:50654401-50669285 GCF_000313985.2 Echinops telfairi | reverse complement strand
AGCCCCCACTAAAATGATTTTTTTTTAAAGTTCTTACCTCCTTGGTTTAGATACCCTTCAGCACTGGTTTACTGTTGTAAATGTTTACTGCCTGCCTACCTTCTCACATATCCACATGCAGTTTCTCCTGTGTCAATAAACTACACATATGATGATAGTCCTGGTTTGACATTATGCTATACCCATTGTCTTAAAGCTCGTGGCTCATTGCATAAATTTCATAAACTCAGTCTCATTCCATCTGTCTGATGTCACAGTGACAGGTTATATCCTCAGATATAACAAAAATAAATCTACACCTTGATTGAATACTGGTAGTAGTGGTGAAGTGAAATTGCTTGCTTTGATGGTTCTGTCCATAGTCTTTGGAACTCCCACCAGCGGCTGAGTGGAAGCATGCCAGGAAGGTGTAGAGGACACTGGAGGATTGTCGGTTTTGCCATTCTACCGGGTATAAAAGTGAGCATCTCCGAAGCAGGGCCAGAGGTTAGCCCCCAACCATCAAGAAGGAAAAGTCCCCAGAGAAGCACATGCAAGATCCTCACCTAAAGGGACTGAGATAGACAAGGCACTAGAGGCCACCGCACCAAGACCTAAATGGCAGAGCAGTAGATGTCCTGGCCCAGAGAAGGAATAAGACTAGTGCTTTCAGCCAAGAAGCTTGCTTACAGAGTCGGATGCCCTTTCATCATTTTTTGGTGCTAAAGGCTCCTTGGCGCACTTATACCAGAAGGGCATTTAAGAAGTCAAGGGGTCAATTGGCTGAGACGTTGAAACCCAGAAAGAGTTGTGCCTGCTGGCATACATGAGGACAGGTGTTGTTGTGGACAAATGGACTTCATCCTTCGTGTCTTCTGATCCTGACTTGTGGAAACCTGATTTCCCTAACAACCCCGCCTAATCTTGAGTGTTCTCTATGAGTTCTGTGTCGGCAGTGCAATGGATGATGTAAGCCAGCAGAGGAATTGAGCGTTGTGGGAGAGATACCTGCTGACAGCATAGGGTATCTGTTGGCAGTTGGCAGGTAGAGGTTCATTTGTCCTCTGCTGTCTAAGAGTCATCCATGAGCAGATGTGGAGTTGGATTTTGCTGCTTCTTTGTGTAGGCAGAGTGTGACCCCATGCCATTTTCTCTGTAGTTCCACAGCACTGAAGCGGAGAAGCACAGGTTAATAAATATGTCTGTGAGTCATAAGACAGTAAGATTCTTGCAATCCTTGGGAAAATGTCCGGTGTCTTTGTTTATCACTATATATGTCCTGGGCTGAGCATGGCATTTCAGAAGCAGGAAGAAAGAGCTCCTGGGAAAAAGGAGGATGGAAAACCTGCAGAGGAGCACTTTGAAATCCCTCTCTGAAGAAGCAGCAGAGCCGGGGCCACACTAGGACAACAGACTAAGGCAAGGAGACAGGGAGTGAGTCAGAGCAAAGGAACAGTGCAGAGACCATATGGGCGATGAGACAGAGCAGCAGGTGGGCTTCCTGGCCTCCAGAGGCAGAGGTCAAAGGCTGAGAGGCGGAGGAACAGAGAATGGAACTTGGCTGTGGCCTGGGGAGAGGTGTTGCTGTGGACCAGTGACGGTATCCATATTGTTTTCTGATCCTGGCTTGTTAATTTCCTTAACAAACCCCCATAACGGAAAATGTGGTCTGAATTCCGAGTGGCCGTGGCACTAGGTTATCAAAGCCAGCAGAGATTTAACGTGCTGTGGCTGAAGAGACAAGTTGGCGTCAGAACAGGGACAAAGACACGTGGAGGGTGGAGTTGTGTCTGAACCTGCCTGGTGGCAATCGGCCTTGGGCTGATTCTCGTTCTCACCTGTGTGGCCAGAGGAGGGTAGATAGGGCCCCACATCCTTTGGGTCCCTCTGTAAACTAACTATTCTCATGAACCAAAATAGTCGGTGTCAAAGGTCCCAGCTTTTTCTTCACAATGCCTGGTAAGCCCCGATTATTTTGAATGACGTTGTGAATTTGGGGGCTTTCGTGGATAACGCTCCCGTGGGTGAAGCCAGGTAGAGGCAATTCTCATTATTCGTAGAAGGAGTAGTTATGGTCTAAAAGCCACCGAACACACACTTCTCTGAGTAACCTCAGCAAGAGAGCTTCACTTCGGGTGACAAGTTTTTCCCTGTTCTGTGCATGTGCCTGGCCGCGAATAACTACAAAATGAGAGGAAGTATTTATTTGGAAATTACAAATAAATGTAGTGCACAGACAAATTGCAAATGCAGAATGTACAAAGAATAAGGATAAACTATGTATTTGGAAGAGCAGTGTCTAGCCCGAGGGCTGAATTCTGATAAATTATTAGTGAATTGACCTCTGATACTGAATATTATTATGCGCTGAGTAACAACTTAAGACAAATTTGTCTTGGAAGAAGTACAGCCAGAATGCTGTCTAAAGCAAAGATGGCAAGTCTTCTTGCGCACTTTGGACACGTGCCTGGAGAAGGACATCACATTCGGTGGACCAGAGGGGAAAGGAAAGCGAGGACAGCCCTCAACAAGATGGATTGGCAGAGTGGCTGCAACCATGGGCTCAAACCTAAGAACAACTGTGAGGCTGGGGCAGGACCGGACTGTGTTTGCTTGTGTTGTACACAGGACTGCAGTGAGTCCAACTGATTCCATGTCCCCGAACAACAAGAGTGAAACGCTATCGTTCTTCACTGTCACAGGGAACGAGGAACTGGAGGGAGTGTAAAGAAGTAGCTGTGACATTTGGTGTTGAGAATGCCTGCAGAAGGCTGAGCACTCTTACAATCCATTAATACCATTGCACACTGCGTTAGACAGGGTTCTCTAGAGAAACAAAACCAGGACACTAAGAATTTTGTATATATTTATATAGCTAGATAGATACAAAAGATATAAATAGTTAATTAATCTATAAAGCCCTACAAATGGCTCAATGCAACTCACTTCCATGAGACAGCTAGTACACCGGCTGTCCTTCAAGTCTTGAGGGCCTCAGGGTAGTCCTCCATGGAGCAATTCGGGCTATCCGGCCACAGGCAGCAAAAAGCAAGCAGGTCACCAACAGTCAGCCAGTTGACAGGGTCCAACAGTCCTCAGCTCAAGAGATGGACCTTCCAGTAGCGTGGTGAAGCAGGTCTTGAAGGAACCTCAAGTTACAGGGACACAGTCCACAGGTAGGCATCCCACAGATAGTGTAGCTTGCAAATGGATCAAAGCGCAAGAGAGAGAGAGACGAGGCTTGCTGAGCTATTTATCTCTTCTCCCTACAACCAATCTCACATGTGTCCATTGGCCGTGTTGGCACAACAAACCTACCTATCCCACATGCTGACCAGGAAAAGGGTGTGAACTATTCTCCCATAGTTCTCACGATCGTTCTCTGCGCTTCCTTTCCTGTTTTTATTTTTGATATCCAGTCTGTTCATTTTGACAATATTCCATGGAGTTGCTACTGAGGCTTGTGAGAGGAGTGGATAAACACACATGTGGGGTGGTCTGATCTAGGTCCACTTCTTACGGAATGACCGTCATTACCTGAGTGTGTTTGATACATTTTCTGTATGAGGGATTATTTCCTAAACAGGTATGAGGGTGAGTCATATATTTCTAGTAGCTTCCTCCCCAACATCCATCAAGTCTCTCAAGTATATGCTCCTCAGAAAGTTTTTATCATAACTATTTTTTAAAATAATGTCTGTGCCACCTTCTATACCCCGGTCTTTATTTTCCTTTATGACTCTTATCACTCCCACTCACTACATTAGACACTTCCTCACTTATTTATGACACGCCTTCCTCAATGGAGTATACATTACATAAAGGCCGGAACTTTGTTGCGTTTACTATTGTTTCATGAAAACCATACCTGCAGTATATTAGTAAGAGCCCTGGTGCCACAGTGGTTACCCACTGGGCTGTGATCAGCAAGGGTGGCCGTTCAAAAGCACCAGTGCCTCCGTGGTAGAAAAAGGGGGCTTTCTACTCCCATAAACAGTTAGAGTCTCTGAAACTTACCATCAATTTTCGTTGACTTTATTAACTGACCTGTTGGTTTGCTCTGAGTCGTAATTGACTCATTGGAAGTGAGTTTTAAAAGTATATTGTGTGCTCAATATAAATTATGGAATTAATTAATAAAAGAATCAATTTATGGGCATTTATATGCATCAAGAAGTCCTAGTGGCACAGTGGGTTATACATTGTTGGTGCATCAAACCCACCGGCCACTCTGTCAGAGAAATATGAGACTTTTGTTCCTGTAAAGATTTATAGCCTCAGAAGAAATCTACTCTGTCCTATAGGGTTGCTATGGGTCAGAATGACTAGAAGGCAGTGAGTTCGGGTTTAATCATGTGCCATTAATTGAGAAAAATGTTATACAATGTTTATAGTAAGTCTTTAAATTCACATCAACTTTGTCAGGTAACTGTTGTTTTCTAGATTTGACTGATGTGGAAACTGAGACTCTGAGAGATAAAATAATCTGCCTGAAGGAGACATACACAGTATGTTGATGATCTGGTATATGAAATGGTTCTACCCAATTTCACAGCCTGTGCTGTTTTTACTACACATCACAATTTACAAGCGCTATAGATCCAACTACTTTAACATCCTTCAAAGCTACAGTGCTAAAGACACTTGTTAAGGGAACATTCTTCACGGTTAATTTGATAACTGATGGGCCTGAAGTTCAAGCCTACCCACCCAGTGGATTCTTGACAGAAAGATGAGTCCATTTTCATAAAGATAGTGGGTTAGACAGGGTTCTCTAGAGAGACACAACCAGATTGCTAATAATTATATGTATTTAGATAGATAGATAGATAACACAAGAAATAAACAGTTAAATTATAAGACAGTACAAATGGCTCAGTATAATTCAAATGTGTTAGAGAGTTGTGAGACACTGGCAGTCCTTCAAGTCTTGGGGGCCACCAGGGAGTTCTCTGTAGAGAGATTCTCTGGGCAATGGCAGCCAACCAGCAAGGCAGGTCACCAGTAGTCAGTCCCCAGCTCAAGAGATATAAATTCCAATTGTGTAGCGAGGCAGGTCCTGCATTCAGTGTCATTGCTGTGTTTCATGAGACCGAAGAGGAATTTAAAGATTCGTATCAGACTTGATCTGGGCTGGGCTGGGATGTTTTCTCAATGTTCAATTGTTCTTGTATATAAAGCTTTTTCTTATACAAAAAAAAGGGACCTCAAATTACAGTGACACAGTCCAGAGGTTAGGTGTCCCACAGGTAGTGTAGCTTGCTAATTGAGGCACAGAGCAAGCAAGGCAGCTGCACACTGGTCCAATGATCAAAGAGCGAGAGACAAACAAGGCAAGGCTCACCAAGCCATTTATCTCTCCGCCCTTCAATTAATCCCAGATGTGTTTATCGGCCAGGCTGGCACAATAAACTAGCTATCTCAGATAGCATCCTTGGAAACCCTATGGGGCCATTCTACTCTGTTCTTTTATTTCGCTGTGATTTGAAATAGACTCACCAGCAATTGGAGTTTATGATACTTAGGTGGTGTAGTGGTTACACATTGAGCTGCATTCCACATTGTAGGCAGTTCAAAACCACCAGCAGCTCCAAAGCAGAGAGACTGGGCTTTCGACTCCTTTAAACAGTTACAGTCTCGTGAACTCACAGAGAATCACTAGGAGTCAGCATTGACTCAGTGACGGCGAGTCTGGCTTTGGTTTGGAGGTCGTGTGCCAACTTAGTGCACCTGTCTAGAAGTATGGGTGGAGTCCAGACTCTCAAGCAGGACACAACCTAAAGACATCTCCTGGGGTGTATGGCTGATTAATGCAAGATGGTGTGCAAGACTGGCCTTTTTCCCTTGCCCCTCTCCTCCCTGCTTGCTTAAATCCTGCAAATGGCTCCTGGGCCTGGCAGTCCACGTGGCATACCAACTGTAGAAGCTGTTGGTATCCTGTCATATTTCTGTTGATTATGGACCCACGTCCCTCTTCATCCACCAGGCTCTGATCGCTCAGCTCCCCACTGTGCCTAACTGCTTCATTAAGTGGGAGCTGTGTGGGTCTGGAGGAGTGTCCAGCTAGCTTCTGCCCCATGGACTTGAGCTGGACTGGGCAGATTGCTTTCTTGGTATACATTTCTTTGTTATATAAAATCTGCCTTATAAAGATATGATTGTGACTGGTTTTGTTTCTCTAGAAAATTCAGCCTAACAGAGTATCCAAAATTATTATTGTGTTGGGCCTGGGATTCTTCTGGTCTCCCCTTCCACCTGCCACTCCCTTTAGCTACACCTGGCTTGGACATAAAAACAAAGTTTGCATGTGTCCTTTGCTGCTGATGTCAGTATCTTGGACAAATAGTGTCTTCCCCAAGAATGTGCCAGCCTTGAAAGAGCTGGGGGAAATTCTGCTTTTGTCTGCCAAGTGCAACCCTACATGGTGTGTCTCAGAGCTTCACGCACAGCCTGGTGGAACTTAGCAGGACAACAGGATGGACGCTTAAGTGAATAACAAGTGGGTTCAGGACAAAATACAAATGAAACAGGCAGAGAATCATGACTATTGGAAAGAAGCACAGAAGCTGTGATACCGAATAACACAGAGGAGCAGCACGTAATGTAGGCAACTGCTGCAGATAGACGCTGATCCATCCCATATGGTAATTTCTTTACCTTTTATAGCTTGTGTCCTTGGACTGTGTACTGGATGAGATGACTCAGCTGGGTAGGAGCTAGATAACTTTCATACATACCTTTAGGGGAGCCTCTGAAGGACAAAAGTTTGAATTTAAAGGCATTATTCAGGAAATGTGATGCTTAATATTCTGTGGTTGGTGTTTGATTTTTTAAAGGATCTACCATTTAAAGCAAACTATAGTAACAGTTAGATGAATGTTGACAAACGCCTGTATTGAGCTTTAGTTCATTACTTAATATGGCCCTCCTAGCCATAGTTCAAATCCCAGCAGAGGTACCCAAGATGAATAGCTTTTAGTGGAGCTTCCAGGCTAAGAACAGATTACCATAAAGTAGTAGGCTCTCCACTTCTGACAAATTAGATGGATTCAAAAGGAATGACATCACATTAATCACAAAGAGGCTATTTCAAGATCTATCTTGAAGTACAATGCTGCCTGTTAAAGGACAAAATCCAACCTATACAACTATTACTCAAATTTATATACCAAACACTAACGGTATGCAAAAATAAAGAATTCTACCAATGTCTTCCATCTGAAACCTATGTAACATGCAAGCAAGATATACTGATAAGTTTATTGGTGACAGAAATGCAAAAGCTGGAAGCAAAGGGGAAGGAACCGTAATTGGAAAATATAGCCTTGGTGAAAGAAACAAAGCTGGGGATCACAAGATAGAATTTTACAAGACCAATGACTTGTTCAGAGCAAGCACCATTTTTGCAACAACACAAAAGGCAAGCATCCATATGGATTTCTCCAGGGGGAATACACAGAAATGCATTGACTACCTGTGTAGGACAAGAAGCTTACTATCATCATCTAAAACCAAGTTAGGTGCTGACTGTGGAACAGGCCATCAACTGGAAGTCCAGGTTGAAGCTGAAGAAAATCAAAACAAGTCTAGGAGAGACAAAAACAAGTCTAGGAGAGGCTATCCCACCTGCATTTTGAGAACATCTCAAGAACAGATTTGATGCACTGAACACTAGTGAGGGACCACCTGTGAGCTGTGGGAGGACATCAAGATCATCATACATGAAGAAAGCAAAAGGTAAGGAAGAAGAGATCAAATAGGATGTAAGAAGAGACTCTGAAATGGATTTTTAATCATAGTTAAGGCAGATAGAAGAAAGAATGAAGTAAAATAGTTAAACAGAAAATTTCAAAGGGCAGCTCGAGAAGAAAAAGAAAATATTACAATGTAATGTGCAAACACCTGGAATTAGAAAGCCAAAAACAAAGAATATTCTCAGCATATCTTAAAATGGAAAAACTGAAGAAAACGTTCAAGCCTTGAGTTGCAATACAGAAAGATACTATGGGGAAAATATGGAATGATGCAGGAAGCATCAAAAAAGTGGAAGGAATGCAGAGTCACTATACCCCAAAGAACTAGTAGACAGGCATCTGTCCCAAGTGGTAGTAGATGTACAATTGAAGGGAGAAGTCTAAGCTGCGTGGAAAGCATTAGCCAAAAGCAAGGCTCCAGGAATTGATGGAATTCCAATTGAAATGTATCAAAAGTTGATGAAATGCTGGAAGGACTCACTTGGACGACTACTTGGCCAGCCAATTGGAAGAGATCTATATTTGTACTTGTTCCAAAGAAAGGTGATCCAACAGAATAGTCAAATTATGTAACAATATCACTGCTATCACATGCAAGTAAAATTTTGCTGACGATTATTTAACAACGATTACAGCAGTCCATTGATAGGGACCTGCCAGACATTCAGTCCAGAAGAAGACATGGAACAATGGATACTATTGCTGACTTCAGATAGATCTTAGCTGAAAGCAGAGAATGCCACAGAGATGTTTTCTTGTGTTTTAATGGCTATACCAAGGCATTCAACTGTGTGGATTATAGTAAACTACGGATAGACTTGAGAAGAATTGGGATCCCAGAACACTTCATGATGCTTATATGGAACTTGTATATGGATCTAAATGTGGTTGTGTGAACCTAACAAGGGAATACTGCATGGTTTGAAATCAAGAAAGATGAGTGTCAGCATTGTAACCTCTCACCATACTTCAATTCAATCTGTATACTGAGCAAAAAACCAGAGAATGGATTCTATGAAGAAGAGTGAGGCATCAGGATTGAAGGAAGGCTTATCCACAACCTGCCATACATAGATGACACGACTTTGCTTGGTGGAAGTGAGGAGGACATGAAGAACTTGCTGATGAAGATCAAGGACTGCAGCCTTCAGCATGGATGCCAACTCGGTTTGAGGCAAATAAAACTGCTCGCTGCAAGGCCTATAGGTTACATCATGAGAAAGGGAGAAAAGATAGAAGTTGTCCAGGATTTCATCTTGCTTGGTTCCACAATCAATGCTCATGGAAGCAGCAGCCAAGAGACCAAAGAATGCATTGCATTGGGTAAACCTGCTGCACAGACCTCTTTAAGGTGCTGAAGATCAAGGATGAAACTGTGAGGACTAGGTTTTTCCTGACCCGAGCCATGGTTTGTTATTGCCTCGTATGCTTGTGCAAGTTGGACGTTGAATAAGGAAGAACGTAGAAGAATAGATGCATTTAAATTTTAACGCTGGTGACAAATATGGAAAGTACCATGGACTGCCAAGAGAACAAACAGATCTGTTTTGGAAGAAGTACAGATAGACTGGTCCTTAAAATCAAAGGTGAGAATTTGTCTCATGTACTTTGGACATGTTGTCAGGAGAGACCAGTCCCTGGAGAAGTGCATCATGTTTGGGAAGATAGATGGGGATCGAAAGAGAAGAAGACTTTCAACAAGATGTATTGACACAGTTGCTTCAACAATGGGCTCAAACATACGAAGAATTGTGAGGAGGGTTCAGGACTGGACAATGTTTCATTCGGTTGTACATAGGGTCGCTATGAGTTGGAATGGAGTAAACAGCACCTAGCAACAATAACAACAGCCATAGCTGTCTCTTTTATGATGTATTATAAATTCTAGCCTCCACACGTGATGGCGATCCTGTTTTGGAGGGAGTCAGGATGAGATATAGTTTGAGTCTTGTACTAGAGAAGATGACTCAAATCACCACCATTTGTTTCCTTGACGGTATGGTCTGCAGAAGGCAAAACCTCACCTCCATTCTTTTTGTGATCTCAGCTTCCCAACTTAACTTGCGGAGAAGAAAGAAACCTTCCTTGACTGTGGGCCTTTCACATCTGGCTTGCCCCTGCTTGATCTTTGGTTCTTGGGACTTGTGTTCTGATTATCACCTGACCTAATCTCACCAATCTCAGCTGAGCAAGCCCCTGTAGACCCTCAGATTCGGGACTCCCCAGCTCCCACAGCCATGTAAACCATTTCATGAATTGTTCATCAGTTCTGTGAGCTGTCACAGTGGATTGCAGAACACTGGGTCCTGAGGGAATATATACTAAGAGGAAGAGTGGAGTGAGTTTAATATCAGGGAGAAGAGTGGTATAGCGTTTTGGAAAAGTTGGACATTTGGGACCTCTTTAATCTCTACTTATGTGATCGCTTTGTTTTATATCAAACTGCTTGAGCCGGGTTTCTCCATGGTATGATCTAACAGCGTGTGTTCAACTCCATCGTGAGATTTTCAGTGACGTGGACAAGTGTTTATGGTAAGAATAGGGTAGAGTACCAGCCTTGATGCAATTGAGGGTGGTTTCATTTGGGGTGGGGCCTCCTCTTTAATATGTATTGACATGGTGAGGAAGCCAGCACACTTCCTTGGCTGGTTCTGGATCCTTCAACTGGTTGGTCGATTTTCTATTTGATTGCCTGCCAGTCCCAGGAACCATCACTGGACTGCTGACCTTGGATCCATTGACCAACCTCGGATTTATTCAGCTCTGCAGCCAGCGGTCTGGTTTTCCTGCTTCATCTTCCTGCTTCCTGTTTTGTCAGCCCCTGCAGCTACCAGGGGCAGGAGAATCCTCCAGCTGAGATCTGACTCATGGACCTGAATCTGACGCGACTTACCTACTTTTACAACGGTGTGAGCCATTTCTTGGTATAAATCTCTTTCTATGGACATACACATACAAGCAACACTGGGTTTGCGTCTCTGAGAATCCAGCCCAGCCTCATTAGGTCTAGTTTTATATTTATTTTTCTTAAAGAAATGGCTGTTGCACAGGCTCACTGACCTCCATCACAAACAATAGAGAGAATATTTACACCCACCAAGAAGCTTGCTTTGTGTCCTCGACTAGACAAATTTCATCCACTGCTCCTTCAAGCAAGCCATTTCGCCTTCCATCGGGATTTGGGCCTGCTTTAGAGCACCCTGTAGATAGAACCATACGCCCCTTTAGTTTCCGGCTTCTTTTAATCAGTATAACATGCTTAAAATCCTTCAATGATTCATGTCTTACAATCTCATGTATGTTTGTGGCTCAATAGTATTTCATCATAAATATACAAAATTGGTCACCCAAACTTTTAGACATTCACTCATTTTTCTAATTTCAAGTTGAGTAATGTACTCCTTTTTCTAATTTGCTGAGAGGTTTTGTCACGTGTGAATGTTACATGTTGTCAAAGGCTAACAAGCTCCCGGAGATGCTGGTTCTGTTGGTTCATGGATGACACTGTGAGCAGCCTGGCCCTGCTCTGTGCAGACCGTTTCCAGGGTCAGATATTTCTGAGTATCACATCGAAAGAGAAGTGTTAAGACTATTTTTGTCAGAGGAGATTAGACAGGATACTCAAAAGTTATCCATCAGATTCCACGAGCTAGAGTAGAAAATCCAAACCTGGGGCTCTCTAGTTCATTTGGACTCCTCGCCACCTTGTAGGACAGGGCAAAGCTGCCTCGTTGGGTCTCCAACTCAATAATCTTTACAGAACCAGGGTGCCACCTTTTTCTCTTGTGGAGCAAGTGGTGGGTTCAGACCATTGGCTTTTCAGGTAGCCACTGAGTACGCAGTCTCTGTGCTACCAGAGGTTATCCTGGCATAAGCAAAGAGCTCTTTCCACTTGGTAATATAAACCATCCAGGGGCAAACAGGTAAAGCGTTGGCTGAAAAAAAACCCAACAGATGAAATGCAGATTATCAAATATTTGAAAAGAAGGTTCAACCGTAGGAGTGATTATGACATGCCAAGTAAAACAATAATGAGATAGCAACTCTTCAGTCAGCTCATAAGCAAAAAGTTTAAAAGTTTGATAAAATCTTTTTATCAAGACTTAGAGAACTCTCGATAATAGACACTGTCATATGGTGTTGAGGTAGGAATTGCCCTTTTTGGGTTTTTTTAGGCACTCAGCATTTTCTAGTAAAAGAAAATATGCACTCATACTTTGATTCAGCAATTCCACACGTGGAAATCTTTTCAAAAATTAAAGTGCCAGAATTCCAGATATATTTCAAAAGATGTTTACTGGACTATCATTTGTTTTGACAAAAGCTTGGGAAAAAACCTGCATGTCCATCTTTTCTTTTTAATTTAATTCTTTTAAGTAAGGATAGAGATAACACAATTTTTGAGGGCAACATTTTTCATATGTAGAAATCACTAAGATCATTCATACTGTACACCCATCACCAATAAATTTTTCCATCACCGTAGACAGAAATAATATGCCCCCCATCTCCTTCTGAGTGCTATATATTTGCCTACACAAAATATTTCATATTTTGGGGCTCGTATAATATTTTCCCCTTAATTAATCGTTGACTGAACAGCGGCACATGAATGTAGAAAGATCTTACTAAGAATTCCACCTTCCACGGGAGGCACGGCAAGGTGGCAAGATCCTTGTCCTGGAATGTGCGACCAAAGACGGTCAGAAGGCATCCGTGAGGATTCTTGGAAAGGAAGGGCTTCGGCCTGGAGGACTTCTAAGTGTTCTTCTGCCTGTAAAATTCTATGATACTATAAATTGGGGCCGATAACCCTGGCACAGTGAAGAAACGAATAAAGAGGAAAAGGAGCAAGTTGTCCATCCTATTTTTATTGGTGTCCCTCACGTTGGAATCGGGCTTTGGAGCAATTGTAAGGGGTGGAATGTTTTCATGTGTGACTCCAGAGGGTGCAGAAAAGCTCTTCCTTAGGTATATAATTAAGAAAATGGTTATTTGCATCTTTTTCCATAATTATTGAAATAAGATCCGTATTTCAGAAAATGCCTCCTTTATATTCACAGTCACTAACAGAAAGTGATTAATTTGGTGACTGGGCATGGACATAGTGACAAACACCCTGAGCATATGGATAAGTGACTCTGTGTGTCTAAGATCAATGGAGCCTGACGCCTACTCCCTTGCCAGGAGCGTGGGCCAGCATGAATGTTCTTTGGAAGGGAGACTGACAGCTCATTATAAGCTGGGGCCACGGTGAGCGGCTGGACTCCTGTTTTGGGGGATTTGACTTCCACAGAGGTATTTCTGAGGCTCACCAATTATGTGCTAGGAATGTGTAAAACATTTTAGGAGAATTACTTTTTAACTGTACTGAAAAACTAACCAGCAAACGCATTCAAGATCAGCCAGATTTTAACACACTGAATGTCACAAAAATTGAATTGTATGGTATGTGGATTAGATGCCAACAAAAATGTTTAAAAAAATGTACAGTCTCATTGATTGTTATTCATCAAATTACTTATTATGCAGCCAATGTATAGCATAAAGTCTGACTGAAGAATGCGCTCTACGTGCTTGGGCTTTAGTGGCATATTTCATCTGCAAAGGGAAATGACACAGTTGAAATTGTTGAAGATACTATCCAGGGAAAGACTGTTATTTTCTGTCATTTTCAGATTCTGCTCATTTCCTCCTTCATTCTTACGGTTCATTGTCTTTCTGTGGGGCAAGAGGGGTGGGGAGAAATTCATGCTGGAAGTTGAAGTTGAATTTCTGCTGACAAGTGTCAATGTGCTGGCTTGCTAGGCAGGGTCCAGCACAGGGGCTGGAGTTTGAGTACCTCATTCAAATACTAGCTCCAGGTGAGTCTAGTACCATCCGTCTGACAATTTGTCATGCTGTGATGCCCTGAGCATTGCTGTGTTGCCGGAAGGTATGCACCTGTCTTTCAAATACCAGCAGAGTCATCAGGTTTTAGCAGAGCCCGCAGACTGCGGACAGTCTAGGAAGAAGGAAGAAGCTGTCCGAGTTTGAAGGATTAAAAATACAAAAACAAACAACAGCAGCAACAAACAAACAAACAACTGCGATCAAGTCAATTCGGACTTTCAATGCCTCTATAGGACAGAGTAGGATTGCTCCCTGGAGTTGCCAAGGTTTTGCCTCATCTTTCTCCCAAGGTGCAGCTGGTGGCAAACTAGCCGTTGAAAACCTTTATGAATAGCATAGGCATATTCTCCGATCTCCTCTGTATTCCATTCTGTATGTTAGGGGAAAGAGCAGTATTGATATCATAGGGCTCTTGTGAGGACCAAAGGAGACAATACAGGTAAAGATATTTAGTGAGTCAGCATCAACTTGATGGCAGTGAGTGTGAGTTTTAAGCCATATGACAAGCTGTCAACAATTGCTATTGTCACTGAGGAATGGTACAGAGGCCATATCTGACTTCCCCTGCCTCCCAAGGACAATTGCTGTAAGGTAGAGGTCAGATAGGCCTCCGCCCTTCACCCATCTTTACCTGATTCTGACACCAACTGTCCCTCCCCCAACACTCTCTCTACTTTGCAGCTGGGTTCGATAATTCTTTGATATGACCACATAGAACTCACAGACTATGTTCATGATTATGCTGTTTATTGGGGAAGTTAACATGTTCAGGTGAAAAATTCTCAGGACACAGTTGTTTCCTCTCTCGAGACAGTTTCCTTTCTCACAGGCAGGCCTCTATGTGGCTTGCAGCCACTTGCTTGGCTTCTGTCCTGATCCAGTAATGTTATAAAGCTATTTTAGGGCTACCAATAAATGCCCAAATGGCATGCCACTCCACTATAAGCCTCAACCTGAAATTACTGTGGCTTGGTAAACCCAGGTCCCCGACTTAAACGTCAAAAGGCACCAGACTTCACATCAGCCTCCTGCTCCAAAGCACTCAGCTTTACTTGCTCGGTGAGCTGGGAGGTCCACCATACTCTGGCTCCTGGCTCTGCTGCTAATGCTCCTCTGGTGTCAAAGCTGTCTCATACATCAAGGAAATTCAATGTGCAGGGATCTTGGGACCCAAAGGATGTATGTCACTCCTGGCTCTTCTCTCTTATTGATAGTGAAATCCCCCTCTTCCTGCTTCTGAGATTGGTTATTTTAGACTC
>NW_022111373.1:50653210-50654217 GCF_000313985.2 Echinops telfairi | reverse complement strand
GGGGGGGGGGGTACTTAACATGTGCATTCAGTGATGTCATCTCCTTGTCAAAGATCTTCACATTTGTTATTTGCTGAATCAGTAGAGTGATCACCACATAAGACCCAGAATTCTGAGAATGTAGACCTCAAACAGTAAGTAGCAGGAGTGGTGGTAGAAATGGGTATTCAGAAATGAATCTTTTTTAAAAATTATTTTATTGGGGGCTCGTACAATTCTCATCACAATCTATACATACATCCATGTGTCAAGCACATGTGCACATTTGTTGCCCTCATCATTCTCAAAACATTTGCCTCCCACTCTGGCCCCTAATATCAGTTGCTCTTTTGGCTCCTAATCCTTCTGAACTTGGTTCTGGGGCAAACACTGCCCTCTGGATCCCAAATGGTTGATTATCTAAGGTGTTTGTACCTTTTAAGTATGATTGTTCCCTTTCTGATCTGCCTATTGTTTGGCTGAAAATTGAGCCAGGGGGCGGGGAGATGAAATTGCTTCTAGACCTAAAAGGTGATTAAGGGCTACAGCCTCCTCAGGCATCTCACCTGTCTCTATCTAACAAATAAACTTTGTCTTTTTTTAGGACTCTGAGTTTTGTTTCATGTTTTTCTCCCACTCTATCCTGGACTTTCTAATCTCCCTTTCAGAACAGTTGATACGGGTAGCCAGCATGATCCAGTGCTTCTCGGGCGTCATGGAGACTGTTATTCTCGTGGTCCACTTTATGTAAATATGTGAGACAATGGGTAATACCTACGGAGTTGAGCAAAAGAGAAAAGAATTGCATGAAGTTGTTGTATCAGTAGGAAAACAAAGCAACATCTCACCACAAATTACTTTCACAAAGTTTAATACATAAACTTGTATGTGTGTTTTATTTAAAACAGTTACTGGAGGGCTGAAAAAGATCCCTGAGTGGCATTTACTATGTGGTGGCCACTCATTCAGCTTTTGTTGATGATTGCTTCCTTGTCGATTTCAACACCAGGCAATCCTTCCGCCGCCCC
>NW_022111373.1:50646422-50653089 GCF_000313985.2 Echinops telfairi | reverse complement strand
TTTCGAGGTTGACATTTCAGAAGCGGATTACCAGGCCTGACTTTCCACACTGTCTTGCATGGTTTTGAACTGCCATTCAGTTAATAGTCAAACACCTAACTATTTGCACGGTGCAAGGATTCATTCACTCAGCTAAGCAATCTCAGCTGTGTTCTCTCATTAAATCTCAATCGACCCTGTAAGGTATTTTGTTTGCATGTGAGAGGCAAGGAATGGAAGCTGCAGTCAGCTAAGTAACATGTTCCAGAGCAGCACTAAGGTAGGAACCTGGCCTTCAACTCCTACTCACTAGGCGGTGCTCCTTCTACTGCATCATTGACGCATAGAGTTTCTGTAATTGCGCTGATTTTATAATCAATAGACTTTTTGTTTTGAGAAAGTGGTATCCCATATTCTCACTTTACTACAGCAACTAAAAAGGTTTGTACGGCAGTTCTTTGCTTTGAAAATCTAATTCAACCTTTATTTAGCAGCAATTGTAGCTGCTAGAGAGCCTTGGTCTATGTAACTCAAAGGGTAAATGGGCAGTAGGCCTGCAGTTGGCAAATCCTGCACAACATAATAATTCAATCTCTTATTCAAAAGCTAAAGAGCTGGGAGTGAGGGTGGGTAGATGGGAAAATAGGAAGAGATTTTCTGATTAGTGGAAGAATGGTCATGCCAGTCAGAGTAGGAAGCGCGGGGATATGACGTCTTGATTGGTTGCTACTCATGCAAATTGGAAATGAGAAAAGAGTTTTTGGCACACAGAAGAATAATTAGTGTTGCTTTGATTTGCAAACGGTATTTGGTTTTTAAGCAAGAAGAGGGGCAGATGATAGATAACTAATAAGAACCCTGAAAGTGATGAATCATGATAAATGGCAAGCCCTGGTTGAATGTTCCAGCTCTGCAGACCAGTTCCAAGAGGTGAGAACGTCTAGGAATGGTCAGTCATATTCATGTTTGGAGGGACTGCTGAGGGGGATCCACTGACTATCCATCAGTTCCCAGTACGATCAGGGTGAGCAGAGCCTTCATTTTTGTTCTAACTATTCCCATAGTTAAACAAAGGGTACTCTGGTACATCCGTTCAGGTATTTTACAAAATCTTCCTTTGTTATCGCCAATGGCCTTTCTAGGGAGTACTCATTCCTACACGATTGCACACGCAGGCACCAAGGGCGCGGCCGTCCTCATTGCTCGCCACATCAGAGCAGCTCTGGCTCTGTTTCCTTTAGTGGCGTCCTAGCTGTTCAGACTTTGTTCAGTGATCACCTGGGTGTAATTATGTAAACTATAATCACTTCTGAGGAAATAATAGCTTCTAGAGTACTATTATTTCTTTTCGAATCTGAAACCACACAATTAAAGTGAATATTATAACCTGTGTTAAATTTGTAGCTTTTTATAAAAATAAGATATCAGTTCAACAGACTTGTTTTCTGATAATAATCAAAAGATTATGGTCAAATCTAAATTTTCAAATACATATAAAGAAGGTATAATTTATAGGGGGGCACAGGGTGGAGGGGAGGAGCTACTCTTTACCAATTGGATGCAATTACAGCAAGATGGCCAGAGAAATGATTTATGGTCAGACCCTAAGAGGGCAATCAATTTATACGCTGAAGCTTAAAATCTGATTGCCCTTTCCTCTGATGTAAAACACCATGTGCTACAATTTATTGACCATGTAACTACTCACCCACAGTCAAAGCATCCTTGTCCAATGATTTCTGTAGGCACTCTTCGGAGACTGAACTGACATGAAATTGATCAACTGCTTTTTACTTCCGGTCGAATAACCCACTTTTGTTTTCAGCATTGCTTAGAACGGAGACCCCCATAAATTCATAAGGAAATTCTTCAGTTAACTTTAATAATTAACTTAATTTAAACTTGGGCTAGTTTTTAGACTTCCACAATTATGAATTTGTCTTCATATATAATTTTTTCCTCCAGTTATCAAGTTAGACATTTTCTCTTTGAGGTTTTTTGAGTATATTACTGCAATTACTTTTCATTCCAAAGTCATTTCCATTAGGGAAACAAAATCATTTCATTTCTATTACTTTATTGATAATAGATTTCTAAATAATGTTATTTGTTCCCATATTCAATTTATAATAAATGTATCAACTGATTCTGATAAAGATTAATAGAGTAAGTTGCCAGGTTTTGAATAAATATTTACAAAGAGGTTGAAGAAAAGTATTTAGGTTTTGTAGAAATAACTAGTATTATAAAGATGTTTGTGCTTTGAGATTTGGGTAGTGTTATGTTTCATTTTCTACTCATAGCATGCTAGTGCCTTCTCATCTTCAGAAACTGGTATATAGAAAGAGAGCTTAAGTTTTTATTTTTCAAATGTTTGAGTCTTGGGAATTCATTTCCTGTTTAAAAAGAAATTGTAACACCACTGAGCTTATTAAATGCCACTTTTAGCTTAGTCTGAAAGTCATTTTTACATTTGCCTTTAAATTCATTTCCATTTGGAAGTGGAATGTCTCACCTATACCCTGAGTCTGCTTTTATTGCCAGTTGTAGAGAAATAATAACAATTTCTAGGGCAGAAAGTTTCCATCACAAATTGAATAGAAGAGAATATTTAGTTTAAGGTCAAGTGATTCTTTTCAAAGCATAACTTCTCTACATCAAGGACTATGAGAACATAATAATTTTAACATAGTTATACTCTTTTTGAGTATGTTCAATCTAGCACAAAAGCCTTGCTAAATAATCAGTTATCACCCCTTTTTCACAAGGGTGTCTCTTTGATTACAGGGAAACCAAATTTAGTACTCTGCACTTTGGGCAAGTGCTGCTTATAAGCGAAACGATCCATTATAATTGCTTTAAATTAAGCTTTAGAGTGTTACCAAGAACAATTTGAAATTTCCAGTGTATTGCATGGGTAAAGCTGGGGCAAGGCAGAATAGTCAAATAAGAGGCGGGTTTACACTGTTTCTGAGATTCTAGTAACTAATTTTGAAGGTCATAGAATTTTCTGTGACTTTGGGTTCTTCATTTTCTCCAGAACAAGTTGTCTTAATAGATCATCGTGTTCCTTGTTACCCCAAGTGTGGTCTGTGAGCCATATTGGCGTTCACCTACCTGGGAGCTTATTAGAAATAAAGCGTGTGAATCAGAACGTGTGTTTTTAACAAGACCTCAGGTGATGCATAAGTCCATTGAAGTTTGAGAAGCACTCAACCAGTGAATGTTGGTACCTGAGTGAGTGAAAGATTTTTGGTGATCGTATCACTCAGCCTGTGTGCTGTGGTACCTGCTGGGCAGCAAATAAGTTGCAGGTGCACTATTGTAAGAACTCCTTCAGCTTTGGGAATTGATGGATGGGAATTGACATGACCAGAGCTCAACAGACCGGTGCCTAGCTCCAGTTGCAAATAACAAGTAACCTTGTCCATGAACCCTACACGCCCTAAAAATGTTGTCATTATGTGTGTGTGCGCTGCTACTTGAAAAATATTGCAAGGCATTACCCTGTTGAATTAAATTTAATGGGAAAATACTTTAATGGGGCAAGTAGAGAACAAATGGAAAAGGAATTAAGAAATCAAAGCCTGAGCACAATCAAATAAAAAATGAGACAGCCCGTACAATTTGCTTCAGTTCTCTGACTCCTGGCAAAGTTAACTAAAATGTATACACTTATTGGAAGTATCTTTCCTGGCTGGCAGATTAGTCATATTCTTTAAAAAGAGAAGCCAACCAAACCGATGGCATGTATAAAACTATTCAGCAGCACACCCTTGGCCATGACAGCAGAAGACGAGCACACCGGTAACACATGAGTACTGAACAGTCTGCCTTTTGCATAATGAGAGAAGCTCCAGCCTGGACCGGTGTGTCAGGCCAGGTGGACTAGAGAAACAAAATCAGGGACACTCATATATGTGTAAGAAAGAGCTTTATATCAAGAAGTAATTGCGCATCGATAAAATAGCCCAGAATGCAGGAAAATCGCAGGCGAGTGGGTGCCAAGTCTTGTGGATCCAATGGAGGTGGAAGCATCTCCAGGGACCTGACAGGTCATCAGAGTGGCTCATCAGCAGGAAAGTGAAAGCAGAGAGTGTGGGGTGGGGGTGGGGGATCATATTCCCAGGGTCCTCCTTATGAGAAGGCCACGCCCACAGGGAGGTACTATCAGTCTGACCTGATTTGACAGGCTAGACTCCATCCCTACCTACACTTTTATATATCAGATTGACATGGAATTATGTAGCTACCACAACCAGGATGGCAGTATATCAAAATGTGGGAGCTTAATATCATCTTCTTTCCCCAGGGAAAAGCACTGAAAGAGACACAATACCAATGACGAGCTTAGCATGCAACTGCTGCCGCTCAGTTGTGTGTGTGTGTGTGTGTGTGTGTGTGTGTGTGTGTGTGTGTGTGAAAGAGAAAGAAAGAGGGCGGGAGGGAGGGAGGGAGGAGGGGAAAGTGGCAAAGGAAGGGGCAGTGAGGACAAGAAAACAAAATAGAAGCAATATAGAGCCAGTAGCACTAATGAAATACAAAAGCCCTTCCTGAAGTAATCACTACTTGGCAGCAAGCATTTAGTAATATACTTTAAAGAAAAGCATTGCTGTTGAGAATGATTCTGTGCTTACCAAAGTCTGAATTTTGCAACAATTACCTAACCAAAGACTAAACGGTCACTTTAATCTGTATTGAAGGCCGTAATAAAGCATAACAAAGCCAACAAGTCATGGCAGATCGAAGGAAAAAAGCAGTCTAGAGCCCAGAAAAAAAGGAAAAGCATATGTCAACAAAACAATAAAATAGAGAGAGAATTAGAAGACAGTTCTCTCAGCTTTACTTATTGATGAGTCAGAATCGACTTGATGGCACTGAGTCTGCACGTTTCTCTTTTTGATATCTGTTGCTTCGTTTGATGAGTCCCTTAAAGAGAATAGCTTAGAGGCCGATTAAAGAACCAACTTTATAACTGCTGTCAACACTGCTTATTGCATTGTCCTTTAGCTACTTCTCAGTTACTATGCTGACTCTCGTTTCTTAGACTGGATCTGCCTTTCGCAATTAACTTTTATTATTATTATATTGGCACAAAATTAAAGAATGCTGCAATTCTTGTCACTTCTTTCCTTTAGCAAGGCGGTATTTGCACATTTATCTTCCGTGCTATAGTTGTTTTGTTTTGTCTTCCAAACCATCATCCACATCATTAACAGGGAGGCCCTTTGAAGACACAAAATCTTTAATGTCTTCTGCTTTTAGAAATAAAAGCTTTATGACATCATGTTGCTTTGGCAAAAGATTAACTCATCTTATTTGGGACTCCTTTAGGATTTCTAAAGGGGCTCTCATGGCTCTGGAGGTTTGATGTTAGGCTGCCAATCTCAAAGTTAGCAATGAAGCTGCTCCATGGGAGAAATATGACGCGGCCTCACCCCTTAAAATGTTACACTAGGAAACCTTATAGAACAGTGGTTCTCAACCTTCCTAATGCCGTGACCCTTGAATATAGTTCCTCATCTAGTGGTGACCCCTAACCATAAAATTATTTTTGTTGCTACTTCACCACTGTAATTTAGCTACTGTTATGAATCGGGCAACCCCTGTGAGAGGGTTGTTCAACCCCCAAAGGGCCCGCGATCCAGCAGTGAGAACCGCTGCTGTGGAAAGTCAGTATGGGTCAGAATTGACTGGAGGACTGAGAGTTGTCCTTTTAAGTCCCATTTGGCTTTGTGACCCCACACTCACCTGCATTTCAATCATATCAAATGGCTCTATTTCCCCAAGAAAGCAATGCTTTATCGTACCTCTGTGCCTTTCCACCTGCTTTCTATTTGAGTACTACCATGAGTTTCTCTTTCTTTGTGCACTTAGCGAATCTCCTTTCATTCTTGAAGCGTCCGCTCTAGTCACCTCCTGTAAAATGCCCTCCTTCCCTCTGTGTTGAGGAGGCCCCCACGGAGCCCTTCGCATGTTCACCCTGGGATTTATCTCGGGCTGTAGTCATCAGGGTTGGCTTGGATGCATGCTCTGCAGAGTCGTACAAAGCCCCACGTTCTAAAGGGCCTCACACACTTGGTGTAATAATATGCAGCCACCATCTTGAAATTCCTGGTAAGTTTCTCTTTGACTTTTAACTTTTCCAAGTCCTATGGGGCAATGGAATATGCCCATGTGCAGAGGAAGTATATGCAGCATGTGTGTTAGACGTCTCTTGTTGACCAGTCATCCAGCACAACTGCAATGTCCCTGGAGCCGAAAACCCCAGCGGATCCACAACGCGTGAGAGTTCAGCAAGATTCAGAGTGACTGCAGTGAAGCAGGTTATGTATAGTGCAGAGGAAGCAGCCTCAAGGGGGCATGCCTCCCATGGAAACTAGAATTTGTTTAGCATGCAGAAAGAGGTGGTAGGGTGAACAAGCATGGAACCTTGCCCTCCTTTCCTAATTGGATGACTTCCCTGCATTAGTCATCCCACGAGCACTGAAAATCACAGCGTAAAACATGTTGTGGCTTGAATTGTAGCCCTCCCCGCAATTTAAGTGGTTATAATCACTGTGGGGTTGAGTCGTCCTTGTGGTATTAATAAGGCGATATTAAGGGGTTGCGTCGTCCTTGTGGTATTAATAAGGCGATATTAAGGGGTTGCGTCGTCCTTGTGGTATTAATAAGGCGATATTAAGGG
>NW_022111373.1:50644301-50646322 GCF_000313985.2 Echinops telfairi | reverse complement strand
GCGATATTAAGGGGTTGCGTCGTCCTTGTGGTATTAATAAGGCGATATTAAGGGGTTGCGTCGTCCTTGTGGTATTAATAAGGCGATATTAAGGGTTGAGTCGTCCTTGTATTAATAAGGCGATATTAAGGGGTTGAGTCATCCTTGTGGTATTAATAAGGCGATATTAATAAGGCAAGGTGTAAGGTGCACCTTGAACCTATCTCTTTCTCTCTCGCTCTGTGTTTAGCTTTTTATTATGGATTAGGTTTACAGAGCAATTTATACACATTTGATCTCACATCATTGATTACCATCTCTGCAATGTAAACCCTCTCTCATCCCACTTCCTCCCTGAGTCCCCATTTCCATTCCTCCTTCTCCCATAGACCCTCCTGCCTCCTGAATTTTGTCCTTGGGGATGTGCTACCCTTTTTAGCATGAATAATCGCTTGTTCTAAGGACTACATGCCACCCTGGTGTTATTGTTCACCCTAAGCCTGTCAATGTTCTGTCTGAAATGTGAGCCCCAGGCACAAATGAAATGCCAGACCTGGAGAGTAACTGAGAGTCATAGCTTTGAGGTTTACGCCAATCTTCACCTAACCAGTAAGCTTGACCTTCTTATGATTTTGAGTTTTGTTCCACGTTTTCTCCTACATCCAGGACATTCTAATGTGATCCCTAGTAGAGAGGTCATTGGTGGCAGACAGGCACTATCTAGCTCTTCTTAGCCTCAAGGTCATGGAGCCTGAGGTTCTAGTGGTCCATTTGTCCTTTGAACTAATTCTTTCCAAGCATCTTTGATTTTATTTATTCTTCTTTGGTCCTGATGGGGACAGACAACGAATTTCACCTTAATGGGCATTCCCAGGCTTGGAAGACCCCAGTCAAGAACGATGTCAAACATTTTCCTCATGGACTGTGTTTTACCAATTGACCTTGGCATTCCCCAACACTGTTTTCCTAAGCCCCCATCCCAGTAATGATTACATCTCTTTTGATAATAAAAGAGATTTTATAAACCAGAGGAGAGATAGGTAACACTGATGCCAACACATGGGGAGATCTCGGGAGAACCAGGAATCAAACACAGAAGCAACAGAAACCTTCCTTCCACCATTTACATGGTGAGAAGTACTATCCTAGAGCCAGAATTCTGAATTCAGATTCTAAACCTTGTAAATGGTGAGCAACTATGCTTCTGGTTGCTAAAATCACCCACCTGTGATATTTCTGTTACAGTAACAATGGATAATAAGTAGGGCAGAAGGAAAGGGGGTAATGCTATTGCTTGAGAAAAGAAAATCACATTATTATCTCAACTGATACAGAAAATCATTTTTTAAAATAAAAAAACATTTCATGATAAAAAGCATTCAATGAACTCAGAATAGATGAGCGTTTCTTCAACATAAAAAAGACCATATAGAGGGAGAAACCATCACTACCTATATGTTCAATGATTAAAGACTGAAAGCTGTTCTCCTAAGATCAAAGATAAGACAAGGATGTGGTTTTGCATTAATATTCAACATACTACTGGAAGTTCTAGTCAGAGCAATTAGGCAAGTGAAATAAAAAGTCAAAGAGGATTGAATAAGTGAGAGAGGTTTCCTTGAGCAGGTGCCCTTTGACCTTGGTGTTAAAGGAAAAGAGACTGTGTGGGCAGCAGGAACATCATGAACTCAGAGGCAACTGCAAATAGGAGGGGTCCTTGTAAGGAGTTTGTGCCTAAACATGGGAGATAACGGGGAGAGCAATGTCAAGGACTGAATAAGTCTCTACAAATACATCCATATTCTAATCCCAGGGACCTCTAAAAGTTACCATCCATAGGAAAGAGGACTCAGCAGTGAATGAGGTATCAATATTGAGGTGGATCAAATTATCCTGAACTGTCACGGTGGGTTAGGAGTGTCGTCGCAATGGCCTTTGACGAAAGACACAGGAGGAGGCAGAGTCAGAGAAAGTGGTGTGTTGGTGAAAGCAGAGACTGCAGTAATGCGTTTTAGTGATGGATAAAAAGCCAAGTGGTGGAG
>NW_022111373.1:50638021-50643470 GCF_000313985.2 Echinops telfairi | reverse complement strand
CCCCCCTTAGTTAGCTGCAATACACAAATTAAGGACAAAAAAACAAATTCTTACCAAGACGGACCCAAACAGCATTAAAAGGAAGCAAATGGACCCGGAGGATGTCTTGGAAGTGATGGAACGTGTAGAAAAAAGCGCCACCTTTTCTCCTCCAGGTACGGCAGCGTTAGCAATCCCTGATTTCAACAGTCATGATCATGCTTCCTGTTCCTTCTGCGTGTGGTGGTGGTGGTGGAGGTGGAGGTGGTGGTGGTGGTGGTGGTGGTGGTGGTGGAGGTGGAGGTGGAGGTGGAGGTGGTGGAGGTGGTGGTGGTATTACTTGGCATGGAGTCGTTTACTCATGGAGCCATCTTGAGATACTCATGGAGACCCTGCCAGACCCGGTGTCTTCCCTATAAGTTGTTGCAGATCATAACATTGTGATCCATAAGGTGCCATTGGATGATTTCTGGAAATAGATCGCCAGGTCTTTCTTCTTAATTTGTCCTAGTCTGGACGCTGTGCTCAGACCTGTACAGTATCATAGCTGTGTGGTAGCCAGGTGTTGACTGGCTACATATGAGGTGGATTGACCAGGAACCAGACCAGGTGTCCTACATAGAAGGTGAAAGAGAACCCTGTTGGTGTTGTGGGTTGTTACGCAATTAACCTTAAGGCTGGGGGTTCAAAAGCACCAACCATTCCATAGAGGAAAGGTGAGGCTGTCTGCTTCTGCAAACACAGTCATGGAAACCCTCTCTCGGCTCTCCAGGAGTCAGGATTACCTCGATGGCAGTAGGTTTGGGAGATGATGGAAAAGGCAGGAAACCCGTTCTTCCCTCCGAGTGTCCAGAAGGAGCCAAGCCTGCCAACAGGACTTTAGCTCAGTCAGACTAATTTTGGATTTCTGACATTCAAGAATATAATAGAATAAGTGTGTCTTGTTTTAAGGTGTTAATTGTGTGGTAATTTGTTATAGCAGCAATAGAAATGAACCCAGGCAGTAAAAAAACATGGGCTCTTTGTGCCCGCTCTAACTGTGCCAATAAAAAATAATTGTGCCTGGAAGAGGTTTGCTTTTCCTCGGTTCTGTATAAACCACACACAGGGTGCCCGAGATGAACCCAGGGGAGAGGAGGCTCACCAGAACTCAGCGGACCGGAAGCAACAGGTTTGGGATGATGATGATCAGAATGACATCATCCTTTTTTCTTTCTTTCTTTCTTTTTTTTTTTAAAGGATCCATGGCCTGATATTTCTCTCTATAATGAAAGGCTTCTCAGGAAGCATAAGAGAAAATGCTTCCAGACCACTTTTTAATTCTTATGCCACTGTCTGCCCAAGAATTGGTCCGTCTGCCACAAAAAAAAAAAGGATCATCTTGAATTCTGTGGTCTTCTCACTCACTTATGCAAAATCCTAATTATAGAAATTATAATGGAGCAATGATTTAAACAAACAAATAAACCTGAAAACCCATGCAGCTGTCATCAGGATGTAATCATGCAGATTGGAATTGATCCACGGCAGGACCTGTAGGTTACCAGCCCAGCTACAGAAGGTGCCTAGGGAGCCTCTCTAATGATCACCGACTAGAGATTTAGTCTTACATCTCTTTCAAATAACGTCAGCAGCAGCCACCACGGAGCCAGCCTGCACCTTCCAACACCACACTCCTTCATTAGTTTACTCTGACTCATCCTTCTCATATCCTACCACCCAATAAACTTTCCACAGAGTGATTTATCTTCCCCTGTACCAGGAGGCACTTCAGCCCCTGCCTTCTTCCTCCTTCTTTATTTCCTACCAAATAATGACCGAGTGTCTGAATCCTCTCCGTGGGAGGACATTTCCATATGCTATTTTCTTCAGGTTTCCTTGTAACCCTGATAAGAGGAGAACTCCCTCTGACTGGGTAGAGCGGGGCTCAGAGCAGTTATGTGGATGGGGACAAGTATGACTTCCCCCCAGGGAGGATCTCAACGTTCTGCAGTCTCCTGAGGCAGAGGGAAGGGGGGAGGGGGATGGGCATGCAAAGGTGGGGGAACCTACAGGAGTGAGGGGAATACAGCAATGTCAACTCCTGAGCCCCACTTCTGCCTTCCTGTGGTAGTCACATAATTTCATGTCAACTGGATAAATAAAGGGTAGGAGTGGAATTGATGCTCTCGATCAGGTCACATCTTGATGACCTCATTTGTAGGCACAACCAAGATAAATGGCTCACTGGAGGCTGGCTCCTCTCTCTTTCTGATTCACCTTCCTGTTGACATGCCACTTGAAGCCATGCTGAGGGCAGCCAGAGCCCTGGAGATACGTCTACCACATTGGATCTCCAAGATTTTGCACCCACCAACCTGTGATCTTCCTGCATTCTGTATCATTGCATATGGCTGCGTGAATTTGAAGAGGGATTTGTGGACTAGTATCAGACTTATGGCCAATATCAGACTTGTGGACTTGATCTCTACTAGGCTGAGATGTTTTCTTAATGTACAATTACTTCTCAAAATAAAGCTCTTTCTTAGACATATATGAGTGTCCCTGGATTTGTTTTTCTAGTCTACCCAGTCTAACACACTTCCCTTGAGGCAAATATGGTCCTTTGTTTTCTCAGAGATTGTGTACTAGAGACTAATGGTATAGAAGTGGGTTGTAATGGAAATTTGCACAACCTGCTTGACGAGAATTGTTGGACTTGCTACCTAGATATAGCAAAACTATAGTACAATTCTATAAATAATCTCTAGCTCCTGATCCTAATGAAAGCTTACAGTCAGTCTCAGGGAAATGCTCATTGTCTTTGCCGTCAATATCCTTTTGTCCCAAGTACAGGCACGGAACCTTCTTTGGCTTTCCTCCATAGACTCTTCTCTGTCCCAGTTGGGAGAGGGCTCCAAATCTGGACATTAGCCAGTAAGACCAGAGTCCCAAAGGGTGGTTATTCCCACCTATCGAGACACCTCCCCGCCACCCTTTCTGGAAGGCTGCAGTGTGGACTTCCTCGGGGAGGCTTGCAGCCCAGCTCGTCTTCCTGTCTTCTTCTGTGCACTTTCTGAGTTGGGCGAACGGGACCAGAGTCCACACCACGAATCAGTGAGCATACCTCTTTTCTGAGAAAAACTGAGGATGATGGCTGTGGTTGTAAGGTGCCATTGAATTGGTTCCGAGCCACCGTGCCCCTGTGCACAACGGAAAGAAACAGCACACAGTTCTGGAGCATCCTCACAGTGGCTCCCATGTCTGAGCCCGTGGGTGCAGCCACGGTGTCCTTGAGAGCCTTCCTCCTTGACACTGCCCGTCTACGTCACCAAACATGATGGCCTTCTCCAGGGACTGGTCTCTCCTGACAACATGCCCAAAGTATGGAAGACAAAAATCTCCCTATCCTTGCCTCTAAGGGGTCTTCTTCCAAGATAGATGATGGGTTGTTCTTTTGGCAACCATGGCGGTTTTCGTACTCTTCACCAACACCATAATGCAGCGCATCAACTTTTCTTCAGTCTTCTTTATCCATTGTCCAATTTCACGTGCCTATGAAGCGATTGAAAACATCATGGTCTGAATCAGGCACACCTTAGTGCTCAAAGTAACACCCTTGCTTTTCAATATTCTAAAGCGGGCTTGTGCAGCAGCTTTGCCTAATGCATACATCTTTTGATCTGACTGCTGCTTCCATGAGCATTGATTATGGATCCAGTCAAGACAGAATCTTTGGCATCGATCTTTTCTCCACTTATCATGATGTCTAGTTGTGAGGATCTGGGTCTTCTTTATTTGAGGGGTCATCCTTAATGAAAGCTGCAGTCCTTGATCAGCACCAGCAGTTGCTTCAAGTCCTCCTCACTCTCAGCAAGAGAGTTGTGAGATCTGCATATCTCAGGTTGTTAGTAAGCTGTCTTCCGATCCTGAAGCCACATTCTTCTTCATATAAGCCAGCTTCTCTCATGATTTGTTCAGCACACAGGTTGGATAAGTATAGTGAGGGGATACAACCCTGATACGCATCTTTCCTGATTTTAATCTAATCCCTGTTCTGTTTGCACAACTGCCTCTTGAGCCATGTACAAGTTCTGCACTAGCACAATGAAGTGTTCTGGAATTCCCATTCTTCTCAAGCTTGTCTATACTTTATTACGGTCCACACTGTCAGATGCTTTGGCACAGTAAATAAAACACAAGAAAACATCTTTCTGGCATTCTCTGCTTTGAGCCAAGATCCATCTGACAAAAGCAATGATATTCTTTTCTGAATGCAGCCTGAACGTCTTGCAGTTCCCTGTCAATGTACTGCTGCAATATTTGTTGGATGTACTTCAGCTAAATTTTGCTTGCATGAAATGTCAATGATACTGTTCTATAGTTCTGTTGAGTAACCTTTCTTTGGAATGGGCACAAATAATGAATCTGTTCCAGTCAGTTGGCCAAGTAGCTGTCTTCCAAATTTCCTGGCATAGATGAGAGAGTGCTTCCAGTGCTTCATCAGCTTGTTAAAACATTCAGCATTTTCACTTCATTTGGTTAGGGTGGCTAAAAATATCAAAGGCCAAGCTTTAAATTTTAATGTGATTTACATCATTTCTTCTGACTTTGGGTTGGTTAGTAGATATGCAGTAGTTTAATTATTGAATGTATGTGTTTCAGGAGAAAAACACATGATGTTCCTGGTGGGTCGTGTATTAGTCAAACCAACTAATGTGTCTTTCCATTTTATTCTCTCCCTTTTAGGGCTGCTTGGTGGTGTGGTGTTTACAAGTTGGGCTGTGATCTGCACAGTCGGCAGTTCGAAACCGCCAGCAGCGCTGAGGGGAAAAGACTGGGCTTTCTACTCCCGTGAACAGTTACAGTCTCAGAAACTCGCAAGGGGGCTTTATGTGTCAACATTGGCTCAGTGGCAGTGAGTGTAGGAGTACTGCTGGGGTTACATGGTAAACGAGGAACCCCAAGGACGGCAGTTTGAAACCACCAGTTGCTCTGCTTTAGTAAATATTTCAAAGTCTCAGAAACCCAATGGGGCAGTTTTACTCTAGCCTTTAGGGTCAGTGCAAGTCAGAATAAAGTCAGTGCCGTACACACAGTCAAATACAGAAAGTTTCTTATCAGTACATTTTAACTCATGATCCTTCCACACTGATTTGAATTATTTGGACCTAAGTTAGACTCCTAAGTCAAAGCCAGTCAAACTCTGAAAATAGCCTTAAGCAAGAGCCCTGCCCAATAAGGACACGGTATAGTGGAAGGAACCTTGGGCTGCTAACTTCAAGGTCAGCAATTCAAAGCAACTAGTTACTCCATGGGAGAAAGATGAGGCTTTCTGCACATGTAACTATTAACCTTATCAGAAGCCCACACTGTCCTATAGGTTCACTAAGGTCTACATGGACTTGACGGCAATGAGTTACACTAGACCAGCGGTTCTCAACCTGTGGGACGCGACCCCTTTGGGGGTCGAATGACCCTTTCACAGGGG
>NW_022111373.1:50635178-50636755 GCF_000313985.2 Echinops telfairi | reverse complement strand
GCTTCAGGAGCCCTGTGAGCGACACATTGAACTACAGTCTTAACCCAGCAGCCACGCCCAGGGAGAAGATGAGGCTGTCTGTTCCCTTAAAGCCGGGCAGCCTCGGAAGCCCCTCGGGAGATGCTCTACTCTGTCCTACAGGGTCCCTCCGAGCTGGAACCAACTCCGTGACTAGGAGCTCTGTCTGATTTGGGTTTTCAAGCTCCTTCAGCTTTCCTGTTCTGGTTTCTCTAATTCTGTAGTTTCTGTAATTACTGCCTGGCTCTGCTCCACTCTCTCTTTTTCTGATGGGACCCTCTTTGTTGCTCTACCTCTCCCCTCTCCTTTCTTTCCTGTGTGTGCCTGTTTATTCCTCGTTCTTTCTGCACCGCTCTTTTCCCTTCTCCCTTTTCACCCTCTCTGCCTCCCAACGGGGCTCTCCTCTTACCCTCATGGCACTGGTTGCTTTAGACCGCTCGTTGAAGATCATAAAATAAAAAGGAAGAAATCCATAAGAATTGGCTGTGCTGATCACAGCTTGTACTCTGTTATCTACTGCTTATTTGTTTGTTTTTACTTGCAGGCGACCTGAGCATCTCGTTTCTGTTCATAGAGGGAAAGACCTAACCAATCTGCTCTCTCTTGTGTCCAGCACTGGCTTCTTTTCCCCGGGAGTCTGTGGTCTTGGCAAAAAAGATCTCTCTCTCTACTGCTAGGAATCTGCACGCAAGACTCCCAGGGAAACGACACAGCCTCTGAGCAGCTTAGATGTGAAAGGAGATATATAAATATATAAACCCTCCTGGTGCTCCTCCTCTAAATGGAGAAGAAAAAGGGAAGAAATAGGCACAATCAATTATTCACTAAATTAGATGATTATCCACAAGGTACAGAGCTGGGATGGCAGAGAAGCAGTGTTTGGGGTTTCATTATACAGAAGATCTCTCTCTTGGTGGTACCCTGGAGCTGACATTTATCTTTCCACTAAATTAGTTTTTTAATGTTCCATGTTGAACATTTTCCTCTGGGAATCTGAAAGGAAAGTTTCAGAATATATCTTTTTCTTCCCAGACCAGGAAATGACTAAGGCCAAAGCACTTACTGTATGTCTTACCATCCTGTCCTGTCAAATGATTAAATTCTGTGTACACTTTGTATCAACAGATCAAGTTACCCAGCGTTTTATAAGCCCCCGATGATCTAGTTGGTTACTCATTGCTCTGTTAACCGCAAGGTCAGCAGTTCGAATCCACCAGCTGTTCCACAGGAGAAAGTTGTGACTTTCTACTCCTGTAAATAGTTATAACCTTTGAAATCCACCAGTCTTGTGTTGGCCTATAAAGTCACTATGAGTTGGAATTGTCCCTCCTGTTTATATCCCAGAGCATGGCCATCTGCCACCTTCCGTCATAACCAAAAAAAATTATACTGGGTGATCCATCCAACCAATGTCCTGAGGGCTCTCTCTGAACTCTTTATTGCACCCTTAGCTTCAAATTCTTTAGTTTCAATATCTTCTGGGTAGCATCAATTTCATTTGTGTAGTAAAACTCTCTCTCTGTCTCTGTCTCTCTCTGTCTCTCTCTGTCTGTCTGTCT
>NW_022111373.1:50632723-50633594 GCF_000313985.2 Echinops telfairi | reverse complement strand
CACAGGGAATCCAGGACAGATGACTCCTTCAGGACCAGTGGTGAAAGGGGCAATGCTTGGAGGGTGAAGGGAATGTGGGGCGGAAAGGGGTACCGATTACAAGAATCTAGGTATTGCCTCCTCCCTGGGGGAGGGACAGCAGAGAAAAGGGCAGGGGAGACGTAGGACAATGAATGTAACTTATGACAAAACTAGAATAAGTTGTGAATTATGAAGGGTTCAAGAAGGAGGGGGATAGGGAGGGAAGGGGGAAATGAGCAACTGATTATTAAGGGCTGAGGTGGAGGTCAAATGTTTTGAGAATGATGAAGGCAGCGAATGTACATATGTGCTTGGCACAATGGATGGATATATGGATTGTGATGAGAATTGTATGAGCCCCCAATAAAATAATTTTTTAATGTGCCAAATATGAAAAGACCAGGGAAAGTTATTCCACACACAGAAGGGACAGCAAGTCCAAGGGCCTAGAAGAACAGGGTCATTATGTCCAAGGAGCAGAGTGTGATTGAAGCTTGGTGAAAGAGGAATTGAAAAAAGGAAAAAGAACGAATACTGCCCTTGAGCTGATGCAGACTCACAGCCACGCCCAGGACAGAGTAGAACCGCTCATAGAGCTGCTGTGGCTGTGACGCGGTGCAGGGGTGGGCAGCCTCGCCTCTCTTCCGTGAGCAGCTGTCAGTTTGAACTTGGCAGTCAGTAATCCAACTGCTCCACTCGGGCTCCTGGAGCACGAGGGCAAATGGTGTTTATTCTCTCCCCACTGGTGCTTCATAACATCGAGGAAATAAATTGCTCTCTGAGATTTAAACCTTGAAATCACCGAACGCTGGATCATATATTGTGGCCTCTTAGGTAGCAAGAGACAGAA
>NW_022111373.1:50628261-50631457 GCF_000313985.2 Echinops telfairi | reverse complement strand
GAAAAAAACAAAAACCAAAAGATAAGTTGTTTAATAATATTAAGTACTATCCAAAGAAAAAGTGGGTTCTTTTGAAGGCGTCATTGAAATGACCCTTAGCAATTCTGATCCAAATGTTGTTCTGGGGGCTCAGGCAGGTGTTGGGGAGGGGAGGCTTGGCCAAAGGCAAGTGGTCACTGGCACCCATTGCCACGCAGTCCTTTCTGACCCTTAGTGAACTTGTGCAGGGTTTCTGAGACCGTAAAGCTTCAAGGACCTGAGGGACTGTGGGTTTGAATCATCAACCTTGCAGTTAGCTGTATAATGTATAACCCATCGCACCACCAGAAAGCCTTGTAGTCATTAGTAAGGGAGTATATATTAGTGATCTATGTTAATTCTCCATAAATCAGTGAGTTTCTATTTATTTATTTTAATCACTGAGTGCCTAATGCTAATTTGCAGTGCACCTTCCCAGAAGACTGCTAATCTCAAAGTCAGCAGCTCAAACCTACGGCTGCTTCATGGGCGAAAGCTAAGCCTGTCTTCTCTTGTTAGGGTTTACCACCATGAAAACCCTCAGGCTTGGAATCAGCAAGATGACAGTAAGTGGGTTTTTGAGTTTCCCTAATGCTAAAGATTGTCCTACTTCTTTTCCCAACTAAATTTTTTTTTTCATCCTATGATCCAGGTTCAGTTGATGTGCTTCTACTGCCCATACTGCTTCTGCCCTACATCAGTCCACTGGGAATTTTTGCTTTCTTGTAACATCACGAACATGGAAATCAAAGCTTGCATCTCTTTTACTATTTGCTCACCTTAACGTTAACATATTTATCAGTCATGTTCTTAAGGGGTCTTAACTTCTTGCTAAATAATTCTACAAGAGGCTCTCCAGCTGTTTCCTTTCCAGGAAAAAAACCAACATTTTCTATTTCAGTATATGCATGATGATACCGCACAGCGCCCGCTCTTGCTCTCTCTCTCTCTCTCTTTCTCTCTCTCTCTGCTGTGTGTGTGTGTGTGTGAGAGAGTGTGTTCCTCAACTCCTAGCCACTTTTTGTTTACCACAATCAGCATTTTGAATTGAAGAGAGAATTTTATATTCTAATGTTCTTGGCAGAAAAATTCCCATACAACTTGAGTCCCTCCCCTAAATGAATCCACTGTTAGACAAAATTTTCAATGATGCTAAAGAAGGAACCCTGACTATTAAACACACTAGATTGCATATGGTTTCTTTATAACTTTCTTTTTTGTTTTCCATTGATTTATTCACTCAACAAATATTTGTGAGCCTTTGCAATGTATTACACACAGGGGATATAAAAAGTGAATAAGAAGCACATGATATCAGTTCTTCTGATCGAATGTAATTTCTTAATTTCCAATAACATTTGGACTCTAGCTTATCTGGAATAAGGTGCTAAATGAGACTTGGATCGTCAGCAAGACCTTTTAGAAAATGTGAATTGCAGCATCTAAGCATGTGCACACATAACACAAGCTCAGTGCTCAGTGTCAACTTGTAAACACTGTGCCAGAGGCATGTTGAGGAGGAATCAATTTATGTAGCCATGTAGTCCAGGAAGGCAGAGGACGGTGATGTCATACATGCCCCTAGAAAGCCACTTTAAGTGTGAAATCCCAAGGAAATGCTCAGATAGAGCTGCCCAGCCCTTAGTTAAAAATCTAAGTCTTCAAGCACTTTAATGCACATACTAATCGCTGTCTTCCATAGTCTGCTCTATGCTATGTGTTAGGCTTCGTAACAACTGATCAAGAGAACTGTCAATAGCCACACTTTTCAGATTAAAACAGAGAGAGAGATAACTCAGAGGCATGAAGTTTAAACAAGTTCACGCAGCTAATCAGGGGCAACAGCAGAATTTGAGTACTGCTTTTCCCGACGCTAAAACTTAGCATCCTTTCCAATATATCTTGCTTTCTTCTGCCCATGCAGCATCTGTCCCTTGGGCATCCAGGGGAAATTCAGCTTACCTGTTTGAATTAGATACAAAAAATCATTCTCAGACTGATGAAATCATTAGGTCACTTGTTTCCTCCCTAATCGGAGGCAAAAAGAGAAATCACCAGAACATTCATATTCAGAGACATGCAGCAGACTTCTCCTTGGGAGTCGGAAATCTGAGCAATCACAGATCAGTTTTGTGAGCCCACGGGGCAAGGTGGATATTGTATTAATAAGAAACTTATTTACCGAAATTTTAATCAGCACCAATTCTGCGTTGAACTAGGGACTGTGTATAAAGGAATTTGGGGGCCTCTAATTCTGTTGCTAAATCAGGTTGTGAGCATGTAATCTTTCGAGATCATAATCTCCCCACTTGGTAATCTGTGCTTTCCAGCAATTTTGGGGAAAAGATCAGACTAAAGCGCTGCCTGCTGGTGAGATTCGAAACTATTCCTTTAGTCTGCAGCCGCTTTCACGCATTGCTGCCTGTGTTAGATTGGGGTCTGTAGAGAAGTCAAACCAGTGACACTTGGATGTGTTGTAAATGGAAAGAAATTTATATCAAGGAAGGGCTTACACTGTTCTAGAACTAGGTTAAGTCCAATCCGGATGAAGTCAAGCCTCTCCTGAATCATGGAAGCTCAGGAACAGGGAGCAAGACGGTGAAGGAGAGACAGCAGGAAACACAGAATAGTGGATGGAGAGGTCTGACGTCAGCTGAATTAGTCCACTCTTCATAGTCCACTGATGAATCCTGGGATCAGTAGGTGGTGAAAGAAGAGATGAAGGAACCAGATGGAAGATCTAGCCCTGGCAGAAGGCAGATGGCCAAAAAAGATTCAAGTCTGCTCAGATGTTCTCTCTATACAAAAAGGCCCATGACGCCAAGAAGATGTCATCGGGCTGCAGCACAATTGCTAGCTTGAGCTCTGCCCTGCGCATAGCCAGAAGAGTCGAGTTGACATCATCTCTCACTACCATGCTACTATACCCTTCAGTCCACTCAGAGCATTTGCGGTACAATATCAGAGATACCTGGATGGGTGATGCTGTGGGTTAGGAATTGGGTTGTTAACCACAAGGTTACTGGTTCAAACCCACCAGTCACCCCAAGGAAAAAAGATGAAATTGTCTGCTCATAAGATATAGGGTTTCCAACACTGTAAATACCGACCCTACATTTGCGATCGACTATTGAGCACCCCTGCTATATAGGAGCCCTGGTGTTGTGGCGAGTTACAC
>NW_022111373.1:50624957-50626594 GCF_000313985.2 Echinops telfairi | reverse complement strand
CTTTAAGTCCCCAGACGCTATAGGTCTCGATAGCCGGGCACCATCAGCCTTCTTCACCACACTTACTTATGCACACATTCATCTTGTCTTGGCTCAGTATATTCAAAAAATAAAGACTCTTCAAATGTTTGAATGTTCCCTTAAACCGTCCCTTCCATTTTACTTGCTAAATCTCTCAGAATACCTCTACAATGACTCGTTTACGTAGTGCTAGTGATACAGTTCCCAGCATGAATGCATGTTCTCTTATACGTTCCGATGTGTACGTATTCATTTTGTTGTCTTCTGCTCGCATTTTCCTTCACAATCACAATGCCTCTGTTGACTCTGCTGCTCTCCTCAAGTAAGCGTGTTCTTCAAATCCAGCTAATCTGTCGGTGATGAGCCTAATTCCTGGCCACAGTGCTTGGCTGGAGAGGCTGCTGTGACAGTAGACAAGCGCTGGAGCTCAAGAGTCCTTCAGAACCAGACCCCCTGCCATCGGGTGGATTCTGACCACAGCAACCCTGTGAATCAGAGGCTGTGACTCCTTCTGGGAGCAGATAGTCTCAGCATTCTCCCTCAGTGAGCAGCGCTTACTCAACAACACCAACTGTACCACCAAGGCTCAGGCCAAACTGTGATCCCAACCCTATCTTAACAAGTTTGGGCTCTTGGGCAAATTACTTGGTTTCTGAAACTCACTTCCTATTGAAACAAACTAGTGACAGACCAGAACCTACCTTACAGGCTTTTCTGTGAAACCTGCTATAGACTCAGTATCCTACCTATAAGACACAACAATGGAGAGGGATTCAGCAGACTTTCTCTGGCTTCTCTGTTGCCACGAGTCAGGAATCAGAGGTGCTTGTGCACTCCATCCTTCTTTACCTATTCTGACGCCGACCGTTCATCCCACACCATGCTAGTTCTGTGCTGGTTTTGATCCTTTGCAATGAACTCACCGACAATGCTCACAATTAAGTGTGTTTATTGGGAAGGCAATAGGTTAACACAAGTCAGGATCAGCAAACAGTAAGGATACAGTCAGCGGTCCCCAGCAACACCTCTCCTCAGTCAGCAGCCAACTCTCTCTCTGGACCTCAGCCTTTCTACCACATATTCTCTTGGCCTTGGCCTCCATGGACCAGGAATCCAGTCCACCTGTCACTCTATCTCACAGTTCCATCGTCTCTGGCCAAATGAGAAGACACCCACAACCCCCGCGCCTCTTCCCTGTGTCTCCTTGCCACAGTTTTGGGTGATTCTGGTCTCAGAGACCTTCACCACTTCAGACAGAGATCTGGGGAGTGCTCTTCTAAATGTCTCTGGGTCCTAGAAGACTCTTAAACGCTGAGGAATGGCTTTGGTGGAGGTGTAGTTGTCTTGGCAGACCATATCCCCAAAAAAGATGAAAGATGGTGTCTTAGGTCACAGCCTCTGATAGAGTTTGAAGATGCCGCCAAAGAAGCAGAGGTGTGGCTTGGTTTATACCCTCTACTAAGGTCAGGACTAGTTGTTGTTGCTATTAGAGGCCATCGAGTCATCTGGCAGTGACCCTGTAACAGCAGAACAAAGCACTACCCAGTCCTGAGCCATCCTCACACTTGTTCTTAGGTTTCATTGCATTATTGCAGCCAAAGAGTCCATCTATCTTG
>NW_022111373.1:50619243-50624518 GCF_000313985.2 Echinops telfairi | reverse complement strand
CTGCTGCTTCCAGAGCATTGATTGTGGACACAAGCAAGATGAAATCCTTCACAATTGCAACCTTTTCTCCACTTACCACAATCTTACATACTGGTCCACTTGTGAGAGCTTGTGTCTTCTTTACATTGAGTTGTACTCCATACTGATGGCTGCAATCCTTGATCTTTATCAGCAAGTGCTTCAAATCGCCCTCATTTTCAGAAAGCAAGGTTGTGCCATCTAGTTAGTCATGTTACTACTAAGCCTTCCTCCAATCCTCATATTGCATTCTTCTTCATATAATCCAAATCCTCTGACTTATTTTCTCAAAGCTCAGGACTTAACTCCACCGGAATCCTGTAATAGAGAACCTCTCCCAAAATGGGATCATAAATAAAATCTAAATTCAAAGGAGTGAATGGTATCAAAGCTAAAATTATGAACGCCTGATTTGTAGAAGGCTGTGGATGTCAGTGGGAGCCCAAAATCTATTTGCAGGGTCCACAGGGATGAAGACACCAGTGAATCCCCTGTGACAGTGCACCAGGGAGGTGAGTCGTCCTGCTATCATGCAGAGTACAGTGGGGAGGGGATGTTTTGCTTTGTATTTGCATTTTGTATGCTTTTCTGTATATTAAATCCAGGATAGGTAAAACTATAGAGACAGTAACTACACTGATGGTTTCTTGGGGGGTATGGCAGAGCAGTTGGGGGGCAATGGGGATTTGATAACTATAAGTACAAAAAAAGAAGAAAATTGATTGTGGGAATGATAGTACAACTCTTAATATATTGACCTATTTGTTGAATTGTCAGGTATGTTAATTATGTGCCAAGCACACTGTTTTGGAAGAGAAGAAATGACATCACAGGGCCAAGCAAATTCTAGAATTGTCAGACAGCACATAAGAAGGTATGACTAGACACTCCCTGCCATTGGGTCAAAGCTGATGCCGAGCGTCCCCCAGTGGGTTTCTGAGATAATAATTGTGTCACAGGAATCAAAACCACAGTCTTTCTCTCACCGAACTGCCGGTGTTTTTGAACTTTGGACCACAGAAATTGCAGCCCAACGCGTAAGCACCACACCACCAGGGCTCCATTAAGGTCATAGTAATTGATGCCATCACACTACCTATTGGTACTACGGGGTCTCTGGTGGCGCCATGGGTTGAGCGCTTGATTGATAACCCATCCATTTACTCTATAGAAGAAAGACCAGGTAATCTGCTTCCATAAAGCTGAAAGTCCAAACCAAGCTCACTACCATGGAGTCCATTGAGATCCCAGGCAACCGGTAGCACATGGTTAGAACTGCTCCAACCTAGGAAACCCCGTGGAGCAGTAACTTCCACCACACGGGGACGCTGTGACTCAGAAGAGACTCCTCAACACTCAACAAAGGCAATAGTGTGAATTCTGAAAGCCTTTGTTTATAATGTTAATTTGAAACACCTGCAAATTTTTCAAGTACAAAGACATGAAGTGCCTTCATAAGATTTATGTGGGCTTTAAGATTAAAGGATCATTTCCGAAACCTTAAAATTGATACAAGTCATCAGAGGATGTAATGACAAGGCAGGTACTGATCAAGTAAGTCTGAGATGGAGTTTGACATTCTGCATTTCCAACGAGCTCCCAGAAGATGCTAATGCTGCTTACATGTTTTGATTTAAAGCACTTAAGCTCATATTCCGAAACATATTAACCACTCAGTGAATATTGGCTATTGGTATGGTGACTTCTAGAAAGCTCTTAGCTGCAGATTTTTTAAGTAAGTGGATATTAACTGGTATCTATGCCTTTAGAAGCCAGGAGGTGATTACAGAATCCTGTAATTCTTAATTGCTTTGTTAGAGTTGGGTCAATGTCTCCCCATGTAAGATGGTAAGTCAAGAAATATTGCAACTAGGATTCATACTTACACCAGTCTATTTGAAAAAGTTATGTTTAAACCTCTCTCTGCAATCTGCATTCAGTGGATGGTTGCAGACAAGTTCTCTCAGCGTTGCACTTAGTCTTAGTCTTGTGCCATCAAGTTGGTTCTGACCCATAGAAACCCAATGTACAACAGAACAAAACACTGCTTGATCCCATGCCATCATCATGATTGTTGCTAGGTTTGAGTCCGTTGTTGTAGCCCTTATGGGGTTGGAGGGTCTTCACTTTTTTGCTGCCCTTCTACTTTATCCAGCATGATGTTGGAACTGTTGCCTCCTGATAACATGTCCAAAGTACATGACACCTTTGCTTCTAAGTAGCATTCTGGCTGTACCTCTACCAAGAAAGGTTATTTTGTTTTTCTGGCAGCCCAGGGTACTTTCAATATTCTTCCTCAGCTCTGTAATTCAAATGGATTGAATCTCTGTCTTCTTTACATTGTCCAATTTTCACATGTATGTGAGGTGATTGAAAATACCTGGCTTGGGTCAGTTGCACTTCAAAGTGAAATCCGTGCTCTTGAATACTTGAAATATGTCTTGTGCATCACATTTGCCCAATGCAATACATCATCTAATTTCTTGACTGCTGCTTCTGAGCATTGATTGTGAATTGAAGCAAGATTAAATCCTTGATAACTGCAACCTTTCATCTGTCTGTCATGACGTTATCTATCAGTCCAGTTGTAAGGAGTTTGGTTTTCTTTACATTGAGTGTCAGGCCACACTGAAGGATGTAGTCATTCATCTTCATCAGCAAGTGCTCACGTCCTCTCACTTTCAGCAAACAAAGTTGGGTCATTTGCTTATTGTAGGTTATTTTTAAGTCTTCCTCCAATTCTGATGCCATCTTGTTCTTCGTATAGTCCAGATTCTCTTGAGCCATGCATTGGTTTCATATGAGCACAATGAAGTGCTCTAGAATGCTCATTCTTCTCAGATTAACCCATAGTGTTAGCCGAATGTCTTAGAATAGTCAATAAAACATGAGTAAATACCTTTCTGGTATTCTCTGCACTCAGCCAAGATTTATCTGATATAACAATAATATCTTTTGTGCCATGTCTCCTATGAATCCAGCTGGAATTTCTGGCAGTTCCCTGTGATGTGCTGCTGCAACCATTGCTGACTGAGCTTCAGCAAAATTTTATGTGTGCGTGGTATTCATAATATTGTTCAAAGATTTCTGCATTCTGTTGGGAATGAATACTTTCTTTGGGAATGAGTACAACTGTGGGGCTCGTCCAGTCAGTTGGCCAGGGAGCTGTCTTCCAAATGTCTTGGCTTAGATGAGCAAGTACTTCCAGCCCTTTACCAACGTGTGGAAGCATTTCAGTTGGTATTCCATCATTTCCTGGAACCTTGCTTTCACTCATACCTTCAGTGCAACTTGGACAGACTTGTTCCTTCAGCGTTATTGCTTCTTTATCATATGCAACCTTAAATGCTTCGATGCTGACCGGTTCTTTATGTTACAGGGACTTTGTGTAGTTCTCCATCATCTTTTGATTCCTTCCGTATTGTTCAGTACTTTGCCCACAGAATCCTTCAATGTTATAACCCGAGACTTGAGATTTTTCTTTAGTTCCTCCAGCTTGAGATAATGCAGGCATGTTCTTCCTTTTTGGTTTTTCAACTCCAGGTGTTTGCACATTTCATTAAATATTTTGTCTTCTCAAGCTGCCCTTTGAAATTTTCCACTCAGCTCTTTTATGTCATATTTCTTTTTTTTCTGTTAGCTGCTCTACAGCCAAGAGCAAGTTTCGGAGTCTCTTATGACATTCACTTTGATCTTTCTTTTCTTTGGGGCTTTAAATGCCTTTTTTTTTTTCTACCTGCATGGTGGATGATATTGTTAATGCCATCCCTCAGCTCCCCAGAGGTCTCCTGTCATTAGTGTTCAGTGCGTTCTTGAGGAGTTCTCAGAATTCAGGTAGGATAGACTCAAGGTCATATTTTGGCTCTCATTGGACTTGCTTTCGTTTTCTTCTACTTCAGCTTGAGCTAACATATGGGAAATTGACAGTATGCCCCACAGGGGGCCCTAGCTTCGCTTGACTGCTAACACGGAGCATCTGCATCATCTCTTTCCGCAGCTGCAGTCCATTTGATTCCTGTGTGTTTCACCTGGAAGGTCCATGGGCACAGATGCCATGCATGTTGTTAAAGAAGTCACTGGTCTTGCAAAATTGTATCATGTGGTCTCCACCTTCATTTCTATCACCAAAGCCATATCTTCCAATAACTGTTCCTTCTTCTTTGTCTCCAACCTTTGTATTCAGATTGCCAATAATTATCAATGTATATTTATTGAATGTTGGATTGATTTCAGATTATAGACCTTGGTCGATATCTTAATTTCTTCATTGCTAGTTTCAGTGGTTGGTGAGTAAATTTTAGTAATAGTTGTATTAACTAGACTTCGATATAGATATGTAGATAGTATCCTCTCACTGATGCATCATACTTCAAGCTAGATCTTGGAACGAGGGTGGAGGCATGGAGGGGAAAGAAAAGAATCCCATTCATGAAGGGTTTAGTATGATATTGTTGATTTCATTTATGGAGATGGGCTGTGTAAATATCTAAAGTATTTTTCTTTAAAAAACAAAATCCTCCACCCACCCCCTGCCAAACCCCTCCAGATTCCTTTTCCCTCCCACCAACATAGTGGTCTGAGTGGCTGAGAAGAACAGTGCGTGTTGAGAGGGGTGGAAGAGGAGCCAAGAATAATTGAAATAGACTGGGAGTCTTTAGTGACAGACAAGTTCATCTTCAACAAACAAAACTAAAACAAAACAAACGCTCTTGAGATGTTCTTTGTGACAATGAATGGGATGCCTTTCCTCTGCAATGTGTCACACCAGCATAGTTAACTATCTGCCTGACAGATTCAAAATTACCAGTTCCAGTCTCATTAATGCCCAGGAGATTGATCCTTATGAGTGCCATTCCATTTATAGTCACTTTCAATTTTCCTAGATTCGAACGTGTACCGTTCATGTTTAGAGTAGTAATGGGTGTCTGCAGCTGTCTCTCCTCATCATGAGTCCTGCTCCATCAGCCAATGAAAGTCTCCACAGCTTTGCTTCGTCCACGTCATATTTTGAGTGCCTTTCAACCTGAAGGATTTACGTGTAATCATTATGCTCCTAGAGCCCTGGTGGCATAATGGTTATTTATTGGCTTGCTATTGCACTGGGCTGCTATCCACAAGGTCAGCAGTTCGAAACCACCAGTCACTTTGGGGGAGATAGATGAGGCTTTCTACTCCCTTCAAGATCTACAAGCAAAAAAAAAAAATCTACATGCATATATTTACAGGTTTAGTATTAAGGTAGCAGAAGGACATTGGG
>NW_022111373.1:50616642-50618045 GCF_000313985.2 Echinops telfairi | reverse complement strand
AAAAAAAAAAAAGACTTACAGTCTTGAAAATCCACAGGGGCAGTGCTACCCTGTCCTACAGGGTCACTGTGAGTTGACATCAACTCAATTGCAGTAAGTTCATTTTATTTGAGGTGTCTTATTAGGTACCCACTGCTGTCCATTCAATTCTGACTCTAATTTTCCTCTAGGACAGAATAGAATTGCCCAGTAAGATCTCCAAGGCTGTTCATCTACACAGACAAATGTCTACGTCTTTCTCCCATAGAGCAATTGCTGGGTTCAAACTGCTGACTTCTTGGTTGGCAAACAAGATCACTGTACCACCAGGACTTCTTTTTCTGTACAAAATGTTCCAATTACACTGTAAACCAAATGTACAAATCCTTTACTTTTACTGAGTTTTGTTTACTACATTTTTGCTTATGCTGAAATCAAAACTAAATGAATTTATATTTTTCATATTTCTCTATTCTACATTTCAAATTTCTAGTGTATATTTCCCCAAAAAAATGTACTTTATGCCTTTATACCTTTAACCAACCTGTAATTAATAACATTTGTATATAATATGAAGAAGATATTTAAACAGACATATTAATATGCATGTACAATTTTTCCACATGTACATTCAACTATTATAGGACTATTTATTGGTTAACCTGTCCATTTTCTATTGAACTTAAATGACATTTTTGTCAAATACCAAGTCTCTATGTATGTGTGAGCCTCTCTCTAGACTTTGATTCTTTTCCACTGGGCCATGTGTCCATCTCTGAGTCAACATCACGCTACCTTTCTGCTAAAACTTTGTAATATTGCTTGTTACCTGCGTCTTATTCTTTATTTTTCCCAGAATTATCTAAGATATTCTTAACCTTCTTTTCTCTATATAAATTTTGGAATCCGCTTGTCAAATTCAACAAGAAATTCAGTTGAGATTGTCATGTGAATTGCATTAGAATAATTGGAAAGGGATTGACAACTTTACCCATTGACACTTCCGATCCTAGAAAATGCTTTCATCTCTCCCTTAATTGAAGTCATTTCGTATGCCTTTCATTAAATTTTGTATTGTTTCTTCATGATTGCATATTCATTTTCAGATTTCATACTTGGCAATGTTATTTTTAAATTGCTGCTACCCATGTTAACTAGATTTTCTGTTTAAATCCTCACAGCCCTATGAGTTACATAGCATTATGTCCATTTTATGGTTTCATATTATTTGTGTAACCAGGGAAATTAAAGTTAGGGAAGATGATGCAACTCACCAAAAGCTATAAAGAAGTTGGGGCCTTCCTGACATAACCTCTGAAGACAAAGCGGGTGACATTTCTTCAAATGTCATGAAGAAAGCTAATGGTGCCCAGCTATCAAAAGATAGAGCGTTTGGGGTCTTAAAAACTTGAAGGTAAACAAGC
>NW_022111373.1:50604373-50615855 GCF_000313985.2 Echinops telfairi | reverse complement strand
ATTAAAATAAATAAATAAATAAAATTTTAAATAAAGAAGGTGGGGAGTGTTGGGTCTGGGACCCAAAATCATTTCTATCTAACACTAAATCCAGTGTTTGGAGCATCTAATAAGGGACATCTATCATAGCAAATTTTTTTTAATGATACTGCTTAAGGATTTTCAAAGGCACAATATAACAGCAGCTTCACTAATAATAATAAGTGTTTATGTCTCTGGGAAAGACATCAACATTAATGCCTCTTAAAATAATGTGCATATAACCAGTCTGGGCATCCTGTTAGAATGCACATTTTGATCCAGTAGACTTGAGGTGGCACCTGAGATTCTATTTTGGAAACAAGCTCCAAGGTAAACCCATTGGGGAACTGGTGGTTCACAAAACTGTCTTAAGAACCATTGCTTTACTATTTGCTAACTAATACGCTCAAACCAAATCAGCTGCCATCAGGTCAAATCGGACTGATGGCAACCCCATGTACGTTAGAGCAGAATGTTGCTCCCTAGGATTTTCATGGCTATCATCTTTTGGAAAATCATGTCACCAGGACTTTCTTCCAAGATGCTTCTGGTTGGGCTTGAACTTCCAACCTTTTGATGAGAAGCTAAACCATGAAAAGAAAAACAAAAAACCAACCAAACTCATGCTGTCACGTTGCTTCTGCCTCATCATGTTGTAGGACAAAGTATAGCTGCCCCATAGCTTCCCAAGGCTGTCATCTCTATGGAAGTAGACTTTCCCGTCTTTATCCAATCGAGCAGCTGGTGGATTTGAACCCCTGACCCTTCAGACACCAACCTAATGCTTAACTACTGCACCCTAGGATCCCCGAAAATATCAAAACCAAACTCACTGTCATTGAGTCAATGCCAATGCATATGGACCCTATAGTACAGAGGAGAACTGCCCTTGTGAATTTCCCAGACTGTAACTGTTCACGGGAGTAGAAAGCCCCTAGTTACACTTTCATTAAAAAACAAAATAGGCCTGGTAGGGTATGATCAAGGGTAATGTAACCAAGAGGAATTACTAAAACCCAAATGAAGGTTGAGCATGATAGTGGGACAAGAGGAAAGTAAAAGGAAATAGAGGAAAGAGCTAGGAGGCAAATGGCATTTATAAAGGTCTAAATAAGGGCATGTACATATGTAAATATATTTATATTTGAGGATGGGGAAATAGATCTATGTGCATATATTTATAGGTTTAGTATTAAGGTAGCAGATGGACATTGGGCCTCCACTCAAGTACTCCCTCAATGCAGGAATACTTTGTTCTATTAAATTGGCATTCTATGATGCTCACCTTCCTGACAAAATCAATGAAGACAAAGCGGGTGCATAAGCAAATGTGGTGAAGAAAGCTGATGGTGCCCACCTATTAAAAGATATAGCATCTGGGGTCTTAAAGGCTTGAAGGTAAACAAGCAGCCATCTAATTCAGAAGCAACAAAGTCCACATGGAAGAAGCACAGCAGCCTGTGGGATCACAAGGTGCCGATGGGATCAGTTATCAGGCATCAAAGAACAAAAAAACCATATCATTGTGTGCTCACCTCCATGATACGATCGCTGAAGACAAATGGGTGCATAAGCAAATGTGGCGAAGGAAGCTGATGGTGCAGGGCTATCAAAAGATATAGCATCTGGGGTCTTAAAGGCTTGAAGGTAAACAAGCGGCCATCTAACTTAGAAGCAACAAAGCCCACATGGAAGAAGCACACCAGCCTGCGGGATCAAGAGGTGTCAAAGGGATCAGGTATCAGGCATCATCAGAACAAAAAAGTCATATCATTGTGAATGAGGGGGGAAGTACAGAGTGAAGACCCAAAGCCCATTTGTAGGCCACTGGACATCCCCGTACAGATAGTCAGTCAGGGTGTGATGTAGCAACAATGAAAAATACAACTTTTCTCTAGTTCCTAAATGCTTCCTCTCCACCCCCAATTCTACCTTACAAATATGGCTTGACCAGAGGATGTACACTGGTACAGATAGAAACTGGAAACACAGGGCATCCAGGACGGATGATTCCTTCAGGACCAGTGGTGTTAGTGGCGATACTGGGAGGGTAGAGGGAGAGTGTGTTGCAAAGGGGGAACTGATTACAAGGATCTATACATAACCTCCTCCCTGGGGAACAGACAACAGAAATGTGGGTGAAGGGAGACATCGTACAGGGCAAGACATGAGAAAATAATAATTTATAAATTATCAAGGGTTTATGAGGAAGGGGGGAGCGGGGAAGGAGGGAAAAAATGATGAACTGATGCCAGGGGCTTAGGTGGAGAACAAATGTTTTGAGACTGATGAGGACAATGAATGTACAAATGTGCTTTACACAACTGTTGTATGAGCCCTTAATAAAACGATTAAAACAACAACAAAAAACCTGCCCTCAAATGGATTCCAGCTCATAATGACATTATAGAACAGAGTAGAACTGTCTCTGTAGGTTTCTGAGAGTAAATCTTTATGGGAGTAGAAAGCCTCATCTTTTTTCTCATACAGTGGCTACTGGTTTTGAACTGCTGACCCTGCAGTTAGCAGCCCAACGAGTAACCCACTACACCACAAGAGATCCTGGAGCTCCACCAGGTGGCAGCAGACACTTGTTATTTTTTCATCTGAAATGAATGTCCACTTCACTGTGGATGAAGTATTGCCAGCTTGTTTGGGGGGAGTCATCTGGGTTCCCTCACTCCTGCTGCTCTACATAACCCTCCTTCTCCAGGTCTCCCATGGGGACCATGAATTTTCATCAAAAGCATCTACATGGCGCAGGGTATCACATCCACAGCTACCTCCAAAAATAAAAGGTTTGTAAATGAGAAAAATTGTGTTTTTGTCGGTTCCTTTTCATCACGAGTTCAATTTAGGCACTTAACCAAGAAAGGGAGGCATGATTTCATTTGCTTGGCTAGAGATAAGAATAGAAAATGATGTGTTCACTAAATAGGGAGGGAAAACCATTCAGGTGGATAGACCTCAAACAGAGTTCAAAGATGCGAGGGAAATGCAAGGAAAAATCCCGTGGTCCCCGAGTCCAGCACAGCCCCTACTGAGGACTCCAGGTTACCCTTCTTCCATTCTACTTGTTACCTTTTTTATCTTAAGGAGGATCCTTTTTTAAAAAAAATAATAATGAGAAGGAATTCACAATGCACAGGGGTTAGTAAGATAATTGGGAAGTTTCTGCGTTGTGGACAGATCTCCTATAAAACCAAAATCACTCTCAAATTCTATTTTGAAAAATCATAACATTTTGAAAAATCATAACATTGTGAATGAGGGGGAGTGCAGAGTGGGGACCCAGGGCCCATTGGGGGAAATTGGACATCCCCTTGCAGAAGGGCTGCAGGGAGGAGAGGAGCAAATCAGAGTGCAGTGTAGCAACGATGAAATATGCAATTTTCCTCTAGTTCTTAAATGTTTCCTCCCCCCACTACCATGATCCCAATTCTACCTTATATATCTGGCTGGACCGGAGGATGTTCACTGGCACAGATAGGAACTGGAAATACAGTGAATCCAGGACAGATGAACCCATCAGGACCAGTGGAGAGAGTGGACCAGTGGAGAGAGTGGTGATATCTGGAGGGTGGAGGGAAGGTGAGGGAGAAAAGGGGAACAGATGACAAGGTCTACAGATGGCCTCCTCCCTGGGGAAAGGACAGCGGAGAAGTGGGTAAGGGAGGTGTTAGATGGGGTAAGATATGATAAAATAATACTAATTTATAGATTATCAAGGTTTCGGGGGGAGGGGAGCAGGGAGGGAGGAGGGAAAATGAGGAGCTGACACCAAGGGCTCAAATGGAAAGCAGGTGTTGTGAGAATGATGAAGTCAACATAGGTACTAATGCGCTGGACACAAATGATGTATGTACAGATTGTGATGAGTTGTATGAGCCCCTAATAAAATGAGTATTTTAAATAAATAAATAAAATAATCCTATTTTGAAAACCAAAAGGGCATGATGCTTGGTAGAAGGACAGCAAAAAAAGAGGAAGACCCTCCACGAGGTGGACTACCACCGTGGCTCTAACAGTGCTCTCAGGCCTAAGATGATAGTGATGGGACTGGGGGTGTTTTGCTCTCTTGCACTTTGGGTCACTATGAGTTGGAACCATCTCATTGCCACCTAAGAAGAACAACGATAGTCATCTCTTTATGTTCCCATTCTAAAGTGGAGCCAGGGCAAACACTGCCACCTCATTCCAAAGGACAATGCCCTTTGTCCTTTGTCATTCTAATGTGGAGCCGAGGGCATTGACTGGGCAGGCACCAGAGAGTGCTTTGAGCAGGTTCAAGTGTTTGGTGGTGTCCTTTGGCAATCCTTGGAAAGGCTCCGCCTCCTTTCTCCTTCAATCGCTCATCCTCCCCCGGAGACAGTGAGAACTGTCTGGGTTACACGCAGCCCTTTCCCAGGCAAGGTAGAGGCTTTCAGGTTGCTTGACAATGGGGCGTTGCTGAAAGGGAAAAAGAAATGAAAGGGGGAGTGGGGGCCCTTCATTGACCGACAGGAGCAAGGAGGAGACCTCTCCTGACCCCCCCCTCCCCCCGCGCTACACTGCTCCAAAGACGAAGGGTGCAGTCTTAAGTGAAAAATTGTGGTTGGAAGCCGTTTTCGTCCAGGTTGCTGCTTCCAGCATGTGCTCAATGACTTGTAATAGGACGTCAGGTCTCACCTCAGCCTCAAGGTATTGCATCGTCCTCTATAGCCCTCGGGAAGGGTTCGATTTAGCATGTGAGTAAAACTATGAGGTAGAGGAGCCCTGGTGGTATAGCAGTACCAGATTTGACTGCTAACCACAAAGTCAGCAGTTCAAACCCACCGGCTGCTCCGTGGGAAAAAGGCGAGGCTTTCTGCTCCTTGAAACCCGTGAAGCAGTTCTATCCTGTCCTATAGGGTCGTTTTGCATCTGAATCCACTTAATGGCAATCGAATTTGGTGAAGAGAGGTTGCTGTTAGTGCGTTTGTTGAAATGAGCTGTAAAGACAAAACAAAACCAAACGCGCGCGGGGGGTGGGTGGGTGTTCTCGTGTGTTATCTGTGCCCAGAATTCTTTTAACCTCCATGGACTCCTCAATTTGCTTCTGCCTAAATAAAAATAAACACACGGTTACCTAGGGGAAGCCCTCCCTACCCTTTTTCTAGCTTGTGAAGTCTTGCGGCAGAAGCAGAGAACAGGAAATGCTTCTAGACAAGAACCTTCCAGGTGTCGGGCCTCCCACCTCTTTTATCAGCCGTTCAGCACTGAGCAAGTGGATAAGGCACAGACTGAAGGCCACTAATCGGCTTACCTGTCTCACCAAATTGAGTCCTCCCTCTGGATCTGTGAACAGATCTACCTGGACAGATCAGGAGACTAAAGCTCAGAGTGGTCAAGTCCTTTCCCACAATCACGTGGCTGCAAGGTAGAGAAGTTGGAATACAGACCCTCAGCTGAGTTTGGGGCTCCAATGTATATAGGCTTTTAAATACTGGGTTAAAATACTCAAAAAATAAATGTTTAATTAATGGTTTCATATGATAGTTCTTTTTTATAAAAAGATAAAATGAAACATCAGTAAGCATCAGCCACCTAGACACAGGTTAGTGGCAAAAGAATAAAAATGTCTTCAGAAATCCGTTCCGTGCTGGGTAACCCTTTTCCCTGGGTTTGAGAATTCAAGGTGTGTCACTTCAGGGCGTGGTGGCCAAGCCAACCTTAGCTTTTACAGCACTTCCAGGTGACTGCAACCTCCCGTAATTTTATTCCTTTGATACACCCAAGTCAGAGCCTGATTCACAGGCAAATACACTGGGATAGGCTGCTGCCATGAATCATTTCATAAAACAAAGACTCCTTTTGTGAAAAGGAAAAAAATCTTCCAGGTTAACTCTTCAATTCTACGCTGGTGATTTTCAATCTGCTTCAATCACAGACGCTTCTGATAATCTAGTGAAAGCTACAGACTGCCCCCTTCCTGAAAGAACATACAATGCATGTATGTGCGCGCGCGCACACGGCTCTTAATGTTAGGGAAACTCACACACACCCTGAATCCTTCCCTGTTGCTGTTGTTAGATGCCATCACATTGCTTTTCGCCCAGAGCAACCCTATGTCTACAAGGGGAGAAACACGGCCTGTCCTGCACATCATCAGAATCGTGCGGGTGAGCCTACTGCTGCAGCCCTGAGTCCATGCATCTTGTGGAAGGTCTTCCTCCTTTTCTGCTGCCCCAGGGACTGGTCTCTCCTGATAACATGTCCAAAGCAAATGAGACCAATTCTTCACCGTGCTCGCATCTAAGGAGCCGCCTGGCTATACTTCATCAAGGACGTTTTTGTTCTTCATCTTATTGTAGTCCAAGGTACTTTCAATATTCTTTGCCAGCTCCGTAACTCAAATGCACCAATTCTTCTTTGTGCTTCGGTGTTAGGCTGGGTTGTCTAGAGAAACAAATCCAGTGATACGCATGTGTATAAGAAAGAACTATATAGCAAGAAGTAATCATATCTCAAGAAGGCAGCCCAGCCCAGCCCAACTCCAGTCCATAAGTCTGATGTTAGTCAACAAGTCCTTTTCAGATTCACGAAGCCTCATGCCAGCCACACAGACACAGAATGGTGAACCAGGAAACAGAAAGATCAGAGGCCGACGGGTGTGTACCAAGGTTGGTAGAAACAGACAGGACAGTGACATCACTCAGAGTCAGACATCCCACATGGGGCCACCCCTGAAGGCAGGCAGAATTGCTGGAAGCCGGAAGGCAGAGGGCCAGAGTCCCTCACTCTTATACTGAAGGCTTCTGGTATCAAGGAGGCATCAATGGGCTGCAACTTGATAGACAGGTTTGCCTCAACCCAGAGCCAGAGGTACTTACTTGACGTAATCCCTAACGATCACAGCTTCCGTATTCAATGCCCTGCCTAAGGGACTAATATTTGAGTTTATTTAAATTGCTAACAAACCTGAAAAAATCCACTGATTCCATTTAGTAAACAATTAGTTAATATGGAGGCAGTCTTGTTGTTAGTTTCCAGTGAGCCAATCCCAATTCATGGTGACACCAATATGCAGAGCAGAACTGATGCCCAATTCTACTTTCCATGGCGCTGCTGGGTGGATCTGAACTTCCAAAAAGTGTGTGACTAGCCAAGCACATAACCACTTGCACGACCCAGCCAACTGAGGTGGCACAACGATTATGTACTCGAATGCTAACTCAAATGTTGGTAAAGTGAACTCACCGAGAAGCTTTCTCCACCATTTGTCCGTGTGTTGTACTGTGGTGATGCGTGTTGCTGTGATGCTGGAAGTTAAGTCTCTGGTATTTCAAATGCCAGCAGAGTGACCCAAAGTGAGCAGGTTTCAGCAGAGCTTCCAGACTAAGAATAGTCTATAAAGAAGAAATTCCTTGGAACGATGGCACTCGGATGTAGTTTGTTGCTGTGAAAATACATGCAATCCCCTTCTCCCTGTGTCCTCTAGGGCCTTAGGACAATTATGAGGTCCAAACCTAAAATTTGTCATCAGGATCCAGATCCACGATAAAAATGGGATACCCGTAGAGCCAGTTTTCAGTTCTCCCTGTCAGAATTAGTTCCTTCTTCCCAGCCCTTTTCTTTAAATTCCCCAAAGGCACCTTGAGCTCCCCGTTTTTTTCCTCTCAGAATGTGCCCTCCAGCAAAGAGTTACTAAGAGCCATCTGCACTCTAAATGATTTAGAAAGGAACTCCTGAACATAGTGGCATTTTAAAACCCTGGTCATCCAGAGGAAAAGGCTGTGTCTCCTATTAAAGCGAGTTCACGCACCAGAGGGCCTGAGCGTTTGATGGCTGTATCGCTTGGACTATGTCCAGCTGCTTAAGCAAGATGGGGGTTTATTTCTCTCTCACATAAAAGACCAGCATGCCAGCTTCACAGTTAACATGGACAAAGGCATTTTGCTCTTCCTCATCCTCACCCTAGTGCTCACTTCCACTCTGAAGGTCACTTTTTGATGTCAGAAAGCTGGTGGAGGACCAGTCACAAGAAAGACTAAAGGAAGAAGAACAGAGGGGACAGATACCTGCCCGCTGAGCCAGTTCTCTGGAAGCAGCCTCTCTCGAAGTCCCATGCAACACATCCGTTCACATTCCTTTGGCCAGACCTTAACCTCCCCTGGTTACAAAAAGGCATAGAGAAGTGTTCTCTTTTTCAGGTACATTGCAGCCCTACATAAAATTAAGGTTCAGATTCTAAGAAAACGGAGAATACACCTAGAAAATGTATTAAACAGGGAGCCTTCACAAGTGAAAGCTTCTAATGTGTAGCCAGGATCAATGTAGCTCTAAGGATTTCTACCCCCTGTTTCTGGTGACAAACTCCAATTCAGGCATTCTTCAGTGACCTATCAGAGGAAAAAAATGGCAGGAATTATGTTAGCACTGAAGGGAGTTAAATTCAGTTGTTTGTTAGTGAGTCAGATGTCCAAGAGGAATTGTCAGTTCTCAGAATGCCCTGCAGAGACTGGGAAACGTGTTTATTTTTTCATGGCAGTGGAGAGTTCCAGAAGACAATTTATATAGGGTATTTTATGTCCCTACATAGAGCTGCAACATGTAATATTCTCATATCTGGGGATTTACAAATTGTGAACCACGATGTTCTCTGAAGCCTCTATTTATAGCTTTCTAGTTGTTCCCCAACTGCCTAATAAATTTAACTTCTGAAAGCAGTGAGGAACTCTTAAGAATAGAAGCTATTTCTTTTCCAGCCTTTATTGATGGTGACTCACATAGGAAATATGCAATGACCAAAAGACTTTCAACTCATGACTTAGATTTTGTATACAGCAGTGGCTGATTGCTGAGAAAACAATAAGTCTTATGGGACAATTTCTACTTTGTTCAACAAATGAAAAGTAATTCATTTCTATCTAATTGCTAGGTGTCAAAACTATCCACTGAAGTCATCTTTGAGCAGATGTATACTTATTTTAATATGTAAGGTACATCTTCTTTGGGCATAATTCTCTTTTAAAGAATTATCTGTGAGGAGTTAGGGGAAAATGGCGACCCGATAGGACACACCATCCAGAGCTCCTGCTGCCAGACCAGAAAACTGGGAGGTAAGGCGAAAGGAACGGGGAGGTGGAGTCCAAAATTTAGAACTAGGGCACTAGGGTCTCTCCTGAATCTCTTTTTTGTGTGTGATTTCCACTAACAAAGCAAACCAGGGGGATAAAAAAAATTAAATAAAAATAAAAGCCTCTGATCTAGAAGTAGGACACCAGCAGCCTAGATAGGACAACAAGCCCAGCTTCCCTTTCAGTGACTCTACACATAGCTGGGGAGGTCCTGCCGGCCCTGGGGCCCTAGACCGGGCTGTGGGAACACCCCGCCCCCGCCCCTGCTGTGGTGCTACATACCACACAAGGCAGGCATACCAGTGAAAGCCAGAGCTCAAAGAAGGCCTGGTCACAGGTGCGATCTAGCCTTTGCAAATAATCCCACACAGCATCCTTGGAACCCTACATAAAGCAAGTACAGCACCCCGCTACCTGGAGGAAGAGTTGGAACTCCTCCAGCCTCACAGGCAGGTTAGCAAGCCTCAGTTATCACCCTACCTACTACTCTATTTCTTCCCCTCTGCATTCACTAGCATTTCTATCCTTCCCACTGCAGTCAGTCTCAACAACCTCAGCCAGTCTCAACGAGCTGGAGTTATTCTCTCTCTTTCTTCTTTTTTCCTCTCTTTCCTCCTCTCTACCACTCTCTCCTATCATAAACCACTACTGACTTCCAGATCACTACCCTCCATTTAGGGCAAATCAACCCAAATAGCAGGAGGAACTCCAGCCCACCCTCCCTGGGACTGCTGAAAACCACACAAGGCAGCTGGGACAAGCACCTACACCACACTACGCTGCTGAGGAAACCTCTGTCGGACCTCTAGGCAAGCTCATCAATTAGGGCAATACTGCCCAGTACCACTGGGTCCCTGCATCAAAAGAGCTCACCAGCCTGCCATTGTGAGGCAGGGTCTAAACCCTTTTGGCCCCACATACAAGTAATCAGGGATCAGCTATCACTTTATCCTTTATTTCCCCCTTCTCCGTCTTTGCCATCACAGACAATCTTAGAGAACACAGTTAGGTTTCTTTGTTATTGTTGTTGTTTCTTTTTCTTTTTCTTTTTTGTCCTTTTGCCTTCCTTCTCCTTTTTCTCTTTCTCTCCTCTTTCTATCTTTGTTCTCTTCGCTTCTCTCACTGCTTGTATGATTCTCTCTCCTCCCTCTCATTCTCTTTACATACCACTGCTGGTTCCCAGAACCCTACACTCTGCCTATGGCAACCCTGTCCTCCCAGGGGGCAGTCTGACTCCTAAGACAGGGCCCCACACAGGACGAGTCAGTGTTACACACAGCACAGCACGGGGTTCAGCTATTTCTCTATCAATTTTGTCAGTTCTGTCACCCTCTCCTTCCTTTTTTCTTTATATTTTTTCTTCTTTCACTTTTTGTTCATCCCTCCTCTTATTAAAACACCTCTCTCTATCCTACCACAACCTCAGCAGATTAACTTATCCTTTCTTATTGTTTCCTTCCTTTCTTTTTTTCCTTTTTTTTTTTTACTGTTTTCACTTTTGTTTACTCTGTGCAATCTAGTTGAGTGTGGGTGAGGGGGTGTCAGTTTGCTAGACATTGTTGCTCCAGTCTGTATCTTCCTCTTTCTCCCTTTCTCCTCTCCTTTCACTCTCTTTCCTGTCACAAGCCACTAGCAGCCACCAGACCACTCCCATCTGCCTAGGGAAACTCTGAAGGCCCAAGTGGGGGAGCTCCCACCCGCATTTATAGGACTGGCAAGCATCTGGGGAATTCAAGCTGGTCCTCTTTAACACACCAAGCAGCAGGAGGTTCTCCCCTACAAAAAGTGGGGGTATCCCCAGCCTAAAACCTGAGGCCCTACAAGTGACTGGGGGAAACGCCTGACCACAACTAGTGGGGCTCCACGCTACTGCGGGAACACCCACCCAATCTCCAAGGTGATCTCTATGTCTACAGTAATCCCCTTACCAGCTACAGAGCTCTACAACAAGGTGGATATACCCACATGCCCTCCTCAGCACTCCAGTCACAGAGGAAAATGCCACAGGCCAGTCGAGGTGCTCTAAGAACCGTGAAGGCTACTTAGAGATCAGCCAGGGAAGGAAGGCCCTCGTGGGCCCACTACAACCCGACCAGTGTCACATGAGAGGAATATCCAACACACATTCCAAATAATGGAATACTGGATGGCCAGGACAAGAGTAAAACCACAGGAAGATAACGACAGCCGGACCCTCAGTACAGCTACTGGCAGGTGATTCATAGAAGATCTCATATGAATCCCCCAAGAGAGAGCCCAGGGCTCTTTGACTCAGGAATATGGCACCAGGCTCCTCTAAAACAACACGTAAACAGAAACCAGTTCTAACAGCTTCAACGAGAAAGCAGAAGAAACAGAAGACA
>NW_022111373.1:50590463-50598323 GCF_000313985.2 Echinops telfairi | reverse complement strand
TAATGAGGGTAACAAATGTACAAATGTGCTTTATACAATTGATGTATGTATGGATTGTGTTGAGTTGTATGAGCCCCCAATAAAATGACTTTAAAAAAAAAGAATTATCTGTGAGATCAGATTGATAATGGCAACTTGAAATGTTGTATGGGAAGTTTAGAGGGCAGTGAGTTTAAGATGATGGTGGTGACATAATGTAGAAAAGAATGTCTTGAGTAAGAGCACACCTTGAAGAATGCAACCAATTTCACTAAATTATACATGGGAAGATTCTTAAAGTGGTTCTCTTAGCTTGTGTAGACTTTCCAAGCACACACACACACAGTTTTCTTAAATAAAAAAACAGTTTTTAATTTTCATTTTTAATTTAAAAGCAAACAGAACCTGGCATTTCACCATTATCATTACTGGTAACACAACAGACGAGGAAGTTTCAATACATAATTCTATGTCTAATACCAGATGCATATTCCCTAATTTTTCTTTATGGACACACAGTTCTCTCTATCATTTAAGATTTACTGCAGAAAGATAGACAATAAATTAATTCACTAATCCCTCAAGTAAAAATAGCAATGAGTAAAAAGCAGAAGAGTTGGCCGCAGACATCAGAAAACTATGTTCATGATTAAAATACAGTTGGCTATTTGAAAAGTCATACTCATCAAAAATGAACTGGAAACAGAGAACAGTAATGATCAAAGACCAGACAAGTTGTGGGATGACTTTGGGAACATCACTCATGAGGAAATCCAAAGGGGATGGCGGTCTAGTGGCTCCTGGAGAAATGTGCAGTGATAGATAATTCTTAATGATCATTACAAAACATGTCTTCTAGAATATCAACTGTATCCAGTGATCATTGTAAAAACCTGCTAATCTCTTCCTGTGATCATTGTAAAAACTTGCTTCAGTCACGTAATTTAAAGTATATAACTTGCTTGACTTTCACTGGATCTTTGAAGCAGTTTGGAGGTAGCAAACTCCCCAGTTTCTGTCAAGTGCTTGCAGAAATAAACCTAGAATTTCTCAACCCGCTCTCTGTCTTTGACTGAACATTGACAGGCTTTCCAAGACAATGGTTTCCTGGCATCAAAAGAACTGAAATTTTAAAAGTCAAACCTCAAGTTGCAATATTGAAGGATTCAATGGGCAAAATATTAAATGCCACAGGAAGCATTAAAAGGTGATAGAGTGTATATATTTACCTCTGTATGCCTCCATCACTTTCACTTTTAACAATCTCCTTCTTATTGTAGATTGCCTCCCCTTTACTCAGTTTAACACTTGTCTACCCCTACTCACTTCCAATCCTGGAAATCGTCAGAGTTTTGTTTGTTTTCAGTGTTTCTTGGTAGTACCATCCTTTTGCTATGGTGAATAAAGCTATGATGAATCTGAATGTGTGTGTATCTATTCATGTCACAGTTCTTATTTCTCTAAGATATATATACCAAGTAGAGAAATGGCTGAATCATAAGGCATTTCTATTTCCAACTTTTTGAGGAAGCACCAGACCATTTTCCAGAGTGGTCACACCATTTTACAGCCCCATCAGTGGTGTTACAATGATCTACAAGAAGATACATGGATAGACACACAGGCTGAATAGGTATGGGTGTGGCGGAGAGTTGATGTATACCTACAAATAGATACAGGTTTTGACAGAATATTTCTACCTGGGTACTTACCTTTGCTGAACGTACATCCATGAATGTGGTAGAGCATCCAAGGGACAAAGTTGGGGAAACTTCTTAGACATAAATAAACACTGGGTTAAGGGGAAGGGGTCATTGTCTCAGGGGACACCAAGGTCAATTGGCATAACATAGTCCACAAAGACAATGCTCTGCATCATACTTGCACAGTGAATGACCACTGGAGTCTTAAAGTGCTTGTGGGCAGACAGTTAAGTTGCAACTATCAGTCTTTCCCTATCCAAAGGAAAGAAGAGTGATAAAATTTGAGGAGACAAGAACAATTAGTCCAATAGGCTAATGGTCCACTAAAACTTCAGTCTCTGGGCCTTTATGACCAAAAGAGCTAGAGGGTGCCCAGTTACCACTACCAAGTGCTCTAAAGTGGATCACATTAGAAGGTCTTGGATAGAGTGGGAGAAACATGTGGAATGTAACTCAAAATTATAAAAGAGACGAGGCTTACTGGCCAAATAGAGAGACTGGTGTGATACTTAAAATGTGGCCCTTAGTCACAGTTGAGTTCTTGAACTGAATTCGCCCCCTTGGCTCAATTTTCAGCCAAATAATATACAGGTCTATAAGAGGAACAACAGCACTAGTAAAATATGCACATTTTAGAAGTCAACCATTTGAGATAAAAGGATAGTATTTACCCAAGGACAAAGTTCAGAAGGGTCAGGGAAAAAGTAGTAATGAAAGCAAATCATAGGGAGGAAGTGAGATAAAAGATGTTACATTGAGGAAATTGTAACTAATGAGATAAAATAAAATGTGTATGAATTGTTGAATATAAAACTGATGATATGTTCTATGAACTTTCATCCAATTCTTGATAAAAGTTTTTAAAAGAACCCTTTTACTAATTGTGGTAGCAATTGTACAACACTTCCCTATGACTGAACTGTAGAATGGTATGATGTTTGGATTTTATTTGTTTTATTTTGTTATTCTCTTTAGGTTTTTTGTTGTTTGTTTGCTTTTTAATGTTTTTCTGAATATGATAGGTTAATCTATGGAGACAGTAAAGACAGAAAAAAGAGTAAAGGAAGTAGATGGATTATTATCAAAAGGAAGAAAATTATAGAAGCTTTAAATCCACAATTAATCCAGACTCCTAAGAGCCACAGAAGTTGGATGTACCTTGGAAAATATTGCCGTGAGATAATACTTAAACTTTCCATCAAAAGTATCTCTTGAATGGAAACCAAACAGTAGTTTAGTTGAACTTGTAAAGAATGTCTGCCGTGAGCATTGTGCTCCTTTAAGAACTATCCACATGTGATTAAATGAACAACGGTAACGGAAAAGATTGGATAGGACAGTTAGGGGGTCATAAGCTTATGTTAATGGGGAAGAAAAGATGGATGAAAACGGTTGCCCAACCTGAGGAATATGGTCCATTTTACTGAATTGTACATGTAGAAATTGTTGAATTGGTATGTGTTCTGCTGTGTACAGCTTCAACAACAAAATTAATTTTTTTAAATGATGGAAGGAAAACATTAGAATCACTGAACCAAAAAGAACTGGTTAACATTAACTACTTTAGGATGTGACATATGATCAAGAACCAATGATAGTGAAAGAGATCCAAGCTGCACTGAAGGGCTTCAGTGAGAAACGAGACTGCAGGGATGGATGAAATACCAAGTGATGTTTCAAAAACACAGAGTGCTTACAGGACTGGAAGGGAATCGTATCTGTGCTCATCTCAAACCAAAATGATCGAACGAAAGGAGGAAATTATCAGACGATATAATTAATATCTCTCAGGAGTAAACTTTGAGTTAAGGATGACCTTCACATGGTCACACACGCACATCAACTGAGAACTGCCAGACATTCAAGCAGGGTTTAGACAGACAAGAGACAACCCTGCTGACGTCAGACGGAGCTGTCTGAAAGCAGAGAATATGAAAAAGACATCCACCTTTGTTTAATTGACTATACCAAAACATTCGACTATGTGAATCATAATAAATTACAGATAACACTTGGATTGGGGGGAATTCCAAGGCATTTCATAACCCTCATACAAAACCTGTACAGACAGACAGGCAATCGTTTGAACAGAGCAAGGGGATACTGCTCTGTTATAACCTTCCTGTATGCTGTATGCTGATCAAAGAAATTGAGAGCCTGGTCTATATTATGAAGGGTAAGACATTAATCATTGCAGGAAGTCTCATTAACAACCCCTGATATTCGACAACACAGCCTTGCTTGATGGAGATCAAAAGACGCTCGGTGGCGGAGATCAAAGATTGCAGCTTCCGATGTGGCTCATGCCTCAGCAAAAACAACAGTCGTCCCAACTGGACCGAGAGCGACATTGTGATACAGAGAAAATTTTGAGGTTGTCAGAGATTTCATTTTGTTGGATCTATAATCAATGCCTATGGAAGCAACAGTCAATAAATCTGCAGTGAAAACACCCCATTTAAAGCAATGATGTCACTAAAGGGTGCCTAAACTAAGCAATGGTATTTTTTATCATTCCATGTGCCTGTAAAAGCTGTACAATAAAAAACAGAGAACCAAGAGTGATCGATGCCCTTGAAGCACAGTGTTGCTGACGAGTATTAAATATTCTATGACCTGCCATAATAAACAAATCTTCCTAGGACTAAGTACAACCAGAATTCTCCTAAGAATCAAAGATGATGATTGATATCTGTCACATTCAGAACCTGGGCTGTCGCCAACATGGAGTTAGCAAAGTCCTGACCTGTATTGGTTGTTAGGGTCCAGAGATAAGTCGAACTCACACACACACACAGACACACAAAGCAGCAAGGAATTAAGCCAAGTATTTTTAAAGCATAGAATCGCTTCAAAAGAAATGAAGTGGGTCCCTGTAGGGCACCTTAAGCATAGATAAGATACACTTTGCTTGAGGAGCGAAGCAAGTCCCCCTCTCACGATCTGGAAGTGGTTTCGTCTGGAGAAATGCCCCTGGCACTTTCAAGTGGGAGAGGGTTGCCACACTGCAGATGGTCAGGCGACTTCCTAATCAGTTCCTCGATTTCTCCCTGGGTCTCCGACATCATTTCTTTCCGTTTTATCTGGGCTGCCGCTGTGGGTCGGCAGTCTCAGGTGTTTCAGGGTGATCTCCGAGTACAGTCCTGCGTCAGGAATTTCACTAGGGCCTGGCTTCGATGTTAAGGTGTCTGTCAAGCCAGTTCTCACAGGGTGCTTTGTCCAGAACTTGTCCATTCCCTTAGCAGGCAGAGCAGAAGCCCCTGCCCTGTCCCTGTCAATACCCGTATGTGCTGTGAACAAATTACAAAGAGGGTTCAGTCGCTGGAAAAGGACAACATACTTAGAACTAGTTAGTCAGCAAAAAAGCAGAAGACCTCCAATGATGAGGACCGACACGGTGGCTGTAACAATGGACTCAACCATCTAAATGATTGTGAGGGTGGCACAGGATCACACAGTGCTTCCTAGTGTGAAATGAGCTCATGGTTCCCAGAGTCAGCCCTGACTCGGGGACACCTACTAACCACAGATAGTTGAGTCTGATTGACTAGAAAGAATGCAGGAAGCCTTAAGCGACCTAAAGGGGTAAACTCTCAAGACAAGGAAAACCAGGAAGCATATTCATTTTAACCCAAAAAGAAGAATGTAGAGACCATTTTCTCAAGGGACAAATCAAGTTGGAGTATATACAGTATTTGCCTTTGTTGATTCATCCTGTGTGAAATCCTGTGGGAGTAGATGTACAGGCAACACAGCTGTTGAAATTTATAACCACAGCTGATTCCAGGGAAAGGTGTTTTAATAACTACCCTGGCTGGTTTGGGGAGGCGGAAAGAGACAACGACCCTGATTCACTCAATGGTAGTGAGATCCTTATTCATACAATGGTACACTGACCAAGCTTATGATATGAGCAAGTTTATGAGAATCTGGGAAAATAATATGTGTAGTGTGATCCCAATCTTGTAAGCACACACACACACAAACTGCCACACCTTTAGTTTGTTTGATAATATCTGTACAGAATGATCTAAAAGAAATTATACTAGAATTTTAACAGGGCTCACCGCTGAATAATAGGATCCCAAGTCACTTTTTCCCTTTTTGGTACTTTCCAAATTTTATAAAATAAACAGGCGTTACAAATACAATCTCCCCCCATTCCTCCTCCACCCCCCAATCCCCACACATCCCAATTGATAATTTTAAGGGACATGAGAATTTCTAAAGTATGGACTGAGTGATGGCTGGGGGCAAGGCCATCTATCAGATATTTTAGTATTTAGTATGTCCTCTACCTGTTGTTTATGAATGTAGTCATTAATAATAAACTTGTTTGGTATCTCTTTGCCCCTTCTTCATTAGTTAGAAGATATAGTGTTTTCAATAAAAGTGCAAAATGAAAGGGCTTACCAGAGAGCTAATTGCTAACAACCAGCATAATTTAATAAGTGGATATTTTTGTTCCCTTTCTGTGGCTTATGGCAAGAATTGTTTCTAGAGATAAGGAATCATGACTTCATCTTGGATCTCTATTTCCATGGCAACACATGGATTCAGGGAAGTACCCTTGGCGTCTTTTCTATTTGTTGTGTGTAATTTTTAGATACATGACCCATCTAAGTTAGTACAGTTAATGCCCCAGGAGACGGCCTCTTTTTGTCTTAAATATGTTAGGCTAAAAGTGAAGTATAATTTTCCCTCTTAGGACTCATATTACCATCCATAATACTGCAAGTGGCAATAAAGAGGGTTTTACTGTAAGCAGAATGAGTAGAGAATACTTTAGTACTTGAAAAATATCTCCTGTTGTTTATGACAATTCTCTCTTTACAAGGTCATCAAAATAATGTTTTTAGGACTACTAATTGGTATAGAGTATAACAATTATGTTTCCAATTAAAATTCTATTATTTCTCACATTCAGACTGTGGATCCCCAAGGGAGGTATACAGAGATAAAGATAGATGGATTATAAAAAAAATTTTTTTTATTAAAAAATAAATAAGATAGATGGATTAGCTGATTTATCTTAATTCCCAAATTGAACGATTTGAAAACCTGCTGGCAATTTGGCCTCCCATGACTATTGGTGTTGAGTCCTGTGATAGTTAAGGTTTATTGTGCCACCCTGGCCGAGGAACACATGTGGGATTAATTGAAGGACGGAGAGATAAATGGCTCAGTGAGCCGCCTTTCTAGTCCCTTGCTCTCTGATGGTCGGTCCAGATTCAACTGCCTTAGCTAGTTCTCTGCCTCAGCTGGCAAAGCTCACTTCCTGCGAGACATCCCTGAAGAGAAGCACATGCACCTACCCTGATGCAACCCTGGGTGCTGGAGCAGCCGTGTGGAGACCCCTGCCAGCTCTGAGATGCTTACATGCTCACTGATTTGGCTTTCCTCCTGCAGTCGGGGTCATTGCGTGTGTTTTGTGAGTTTGTGGAGGACTTTGCAGATTGATGTCGGACATATGGGCTAATGTCGGACTTATGGGTTTGGACTGGACTGGGTTGGGATGCTTAATGTATAATGACCCTTTATATAAAACACTCTTTTATAAAATATGAGTGTTTACGAATTTTGTTTCTCTTGTATACCCAGACTAACACAAGTCCCAAGGCAAGAAATTGCAAGTCTCATTCTGAAAGAGAAGCTGATGTGGTAACTGCAAAGAACCTACCCCAGGAGGAGAGGGGATCCATGGGAGTTTTTGTGAAACCTTGTTGAGGTCTGTTCTGACTCACAGCAACCCTGTATGATAGAGTAGGTAGAACTGCCCTGAGGTTTTTCAAGACTGTAATTTTTTTATTGTAGCATTATTTTATTTTATGTTTTTTAAATTAATTAAGGTATTTATTTTAAGATTTACAGACATTTTATTGAGAACTCTTACAATGCTTATTACAATCCATACATCAATTGTATCCGGCATACTTGTACATATGTTGCCATTATTCTTTTCTAGACAGTTACTTTCTATTGAGCCCTTGGTATCAGCTCCTTTTTCTCCCCTTCCCTGCACCCCCCCACACTCGTGACCCCTTGACAGATTATAAATTATTATAGTTTTCACATCTCACACCACCGACCACTATCTCCCTGCCCCCATGGTTGTCATTGTTCTTCCCCCTGGATGGGGTTATGTGGTGCGGTTGTGTGTCAATCATTATGATTGGTT
>NW_022111373.1:50587561-50590363 GCF_000313985.2 Echinops telfairi | reverse complement strand
ATTCTTTTCGAGACAATTACTTTCTATTGAGCCCTTGGTATCAGCTCCTCTTTTTCTCCTGTCCCTCCACCCCCACCCCTATGACCCCTTGATAGATTATAAATTATTATTTTCATATCTCACACTGACCACTGCCTCCCTTTCCCCATGGTTTCTGTTGTCCTTCCCCTTGGAGGGGAGTGTGTGTTTGTGTGTTGGTCATTACAATCGACTTTCCTTTCTCCTCCCCACCCCTTCTCCCTATCCTTCTGGTATCACTATTCCATTCCTGCTTCTGGACTGCGTGTGTCGTGAGCACTTATCTCTTATCTGTACCAGTATACATGCTCCGGTCTAGTCCGAAGTGAGAGGAAACAATGGGGTCATGATAGTGTGGGGGAGAGGAAGCCTCAAGGAACCAGAGGGATATTGTGTGTTTCATCGGTGCTTTACTGAGCTCTGGTTGTCCCATCCCTTCCCCGTGACCCCTCTGTGGGGGATGTTCCATTGTCTACAGATGGGCTTTGGGTTTCTGCCCCATCCCCCTTGTTCTCAACCATATGGTTTTGTTTGTTTGGTTTTTAAGGGTCTTCTGATGCCTGTTACCTGGTCCCAATGACACCTTATGATCGCACAGGCTGCTGTGCTTCTTCTATGTGGGCTTGTTGTTTCTCTGCTGGATGGCCGCTTGTTTTCACTTCAAGCCTTTAAGACCCCAGACACTGACTCTTTTAATAGCCGGGCACCATCTGCCTTCTTCACCACATTTGCTTATGCATCCATTTTGTCTTCAGTGATTGAGCCAGGAGGGTGAGCATCTCAGATTGCCAATTTGTTAAAACAACATGTTCTTGTATTGAGGGAGGGAATGAGCAGAGGCCCAAAGTACATCCACTACCTTAGTGTATTCATAAAAGCCAAATGGTAGAAACACCTCAAGTCTCCATCAATGGATGAATGGATACGTAAAATGTGGTACATGTATATAATGTCATACCAGGCATCTTTAAAGGGAGATATAGTTCTGATACAAATGGCAATATGAATAAACCTTGAAAATAGTAACATCAAATGTAAAAGGACAAATATTATACTTCATATACTGGGGTCACTTAAAGAAAATATCCCCAATAGGGAAATCCTTAGAATCTGAAGTTTATTCATCATCACCAGGAGTGGGTGGGAGGGGGAGGCTTTGCTTAGAATACAGAGGTTTTGTTAAGGGTGATGAAAAAAAATTGAAAACAATGGTAATTGTTGCGCTGTGTGGTGCATGTAATTAATGTCACTGACTTTTAAGTGTAAAATGGTTGATATGGAAAAATGTTTATATATATATATATGTATATATATAGATATATATATCACCACAATAAGAATATGTTTAGAGTGGATAAAAAAAAGAAACAGTGATTCAGGAGCCACTACTGCAGAGCAACAAAGACGAGAGCACAACAGTTCAACTGTTGTATCGAACCATTATGCAGTGTGATCTTGAACTGGTTACATAACAATTCTAATCTCGGCTTTTACTTAGTTAAGATGAGAATAATAAAAAAAGCACTGATCATAAAAAGTTATTGTATGACTCTAAAGTTATACATATGTTAGCCAGGCTAGTCACATCCCTGGTCCATGGTCAGAGGGAATTCACTAGGGGCTTAATCCACGTGTATTTCCCCTTTGCTTTTTTTTTTAATAATTGGGAGTTAATACATATATCATATTATTCCATAGTTCAATCATCTCAAGCAGTATTGTACAATTGCTACCACAATCAGTTTCCAAACATTCTTTTCTTTCCTGGCTCCTGGACATTGTCTCCCTTTTACCTACTGTGTTAGTTACATAATCTGGTGTCAATTTGAGAGGATTACAAGTGAAGGGGTGGAGTCTGGCCTGTCAATCAAGATATAAACAATGAGTCCTCTGTGTGGGCATGGCCTTCTCCTGAGAAATCAGGGAACTCCAGTATATCCTCCCTGGAAGCAGGAGAAACACTCTCACTCTACTGACTCCCTTGGAGACTCTCTACTGACAAGGTTGACTTCCTGCGAGACATCCCTGAGGAGAAGCCACATGGACCTACCCTGATGCAGCCCTGTGTGCTGTGGAAGCCACGTGGAGACTTCCGCCAGGGCTGAGATGCTTATGCCGCCACTGGATCCAAAGACTTTCTACCCACTGGCCTGTGATAGTCCTGCATTCAGCATGATTACAAGTATTTCGTGAGTCTGAAAAGGACTTTATAGATTGGTATCAAACATATGGGCTAATATCAGACTTACGGGCTTGAACTGGACTGGGCTGGTATGTTTCCTCAATATTTAACTGCTCTTTCCTAAAACCTCTTTCTTACTCACATATGAGTGTGTGTATGCGTTTGTTTCTCTAGTCTACCCAGACTAACACTCATACCACCACCACCCCTCATTCCTGTATCCCACAGAAACCTGTATTCTACTTGTAGTCCCTATAGGTTCATCAATCCTGGGTTTCGTTTACCAAAAAACAGAAAAACATATAACACAAATTCAAGAGGGTGCCCGCCAATGACATAACACATCTGAGATAAACCCCAAAATGAACAAACAGAAAGTGTTGAAAACTAGATCAGGTCCAGCATGCATCACTTGAGACGGTGTTAACTGTTCAAGTCCGGCTTGTCCCTTTGCCCTTTGACACTCATCTCCCCAATGCACTCTGTTGGGTAGCCACTTTCCTCCCACCCCTGTTATGGATACAGGGAGCCCACTGGACGCTTATTTCCTATCCCGTTCCCACAAATATATCTTGGGCCCCAACAGTCATCCATAGCCTTCT
>NW_022111373.1:50586033-50587350 GCF_000313985.2 Echinops telfairi | reverse complement strand
TACAGAACCCATATCTTCTGTGTTCCCTTCCTGAGGGTGAATAGCGAGCAGAGCCATGATGTAAGAACTAATTGTTCTAAAGTTGGAGCTAGGATTTAGGTCAAGCCCAAATGGATCAACTGGGAAATCAAATGAAGCCATTTTGCTCTTTTGAAGAGTTATATATGTGGGATTATATAACTTGTTTTGATAAACAGTAGCTCAAGGTTTGAACTGTAAGCTATGTTTTAGGGTACATTGTTCCTTGGAAAACATTCTCCAGGCACCTTTTCATGCAATATTGATACAAGGACTTATAAGAAGCTCTTTTCTCTTTGGAACACTTTAAATCTCTGCTCAGAAGTTGCCTGATTTGCAAATTGCCTATTAAATAAACCTCAAATCAACCTTTATCGTTGGTTTGGTGTTATTTTTGGGGGGCGGGGGGAATGGGTAAAATAAGACCTGTCTCATGTGTTAGTGTGAGAAAATTAAATTAAATAATTCATGCTAACCACCCCGCCAAGACCTCAGAATTTATTAAAATATAGGCATTTCCCACAGCTCTACAAAATTCATTACCCTGCCTGAACTAGCTCAGGAACTGTCACTCACAGCACTGATGGTTTCCTGCCAATGACTAATACTTTCATTTGGGGGAAATTTTTTAAATAAGTAAAATGTCTGTACTATTCCCAGATTATTGTCTCCGACTCGCTTCATATTGCTGTGACCTTGTTGACAGTGGCACAAATGTAAGGACAACGGAAAAGTCGAAGGCTCAGAACATAAGATGGAGCAGCCTTTTGACCTGCCTTCATGAGGAAACATTTGATAATGAAATGCTTACAGCCGTGAGTCATGGGTGGCTGTGGCCAGTGGAGGAAAGGGCTCCCACCTAGGATTCCAATCACACATTTGCTCAAGTTCAGGAGGGAGGGATAACTGGCAACAATCCCCACCCCCTGCCCCCAGGAGAACTCAGCTTCAGCTGAGTGGTCAGCTTCTTCCTCCTGAGCCCCAGGAGACTCCTGATTCATGGCAGTCGGGTGAAATGAAGGTTACTGACATTGCTTTCATATATAGTTTTCATTAACTCTTCATATCCACAAATGCAACAGAGCACCCAAGGAGCAAAGCTGTGAAGACTTCTGAGCCATAGCCATTTATGTGAGGAAAAGAGTCCCTGGGCCTTGGAGCTCAGGACCACAGTCTCAAGAGGACGTCAAGGTTACTCAGCCTGGCAATGTTCTTTGTACTTCTGAGTTATATGCTATTCGTATTTTTTAAATCATTTTATTAGGGGCTCATACAACTCTTATCACAATCCATACACAC
>NW_022111373.1:50583488-50584970 GCF_000313985.2 Echinops telfairi | reverse complement strand
AAAATAAATGTTAATACCATGAAGAACAGAGTTATAAAGCGATTTAAATCAAATTAATAAATGACCTTTTTTCCTCAAAATAAAAATGCATAGCTCTGTCTGCATGAGCAATATAATTCTCCTAGAGTGGACAAGGAACCATCTTCAAAAGGAACTGAATGCTTGGCCATCAGAATCTCTCCGGTTACTCAAAACAAAGTGGGAGTTGCCTTACAATGGTTACGGGGTTCCAGGTACACTCACCTTCTCAGTCAATCACCTTAACAACCATTTCAGTTCAGTTCCAATTCACAAATGAGAAACTACGGCACAGAGAGACCAGGTAGCTTGTCCACAGCCACACAGCTTGTACCTTCAAATAGCTACTCAGAGTTTTAACTCCAGAGTCTACTACTTAGCCAGACTGATTCTATTTTGAGGAGTGTGACCTCCCAATATTTCAATGTTTAAAACAGTTCTAGCTGATGAGGAAATGGGTCCATCTTCTTGAAATTTATTTTGCAAATAATTGCCCCGAGTGAGCTGTTATAGGTACCGGTAAAATATAGGGACTTTGAGATCCTAAGGTAACACTAAACAGATGACCACTGGACTGACTTAGTTCAACTTAAGTAATTCTATTGATTTAGTCAGGTATTGAAAGTTAGAATAAGAAATATCTCCCTGACAGGAGGCACATAAAAATAAATTCAACCAGAGCAACACTAAGGAAACTGTCATTTTCCAGGAGCCTCTCAAACCCCTGAATCCAAATAGTTTATATCAACTAATAATCAACCCACTGTGAGGAGTCAGTTCTAACTCCTCACAACCCTTAGCGCTTCCAAGGCTCTAAACCCTTACAGAAGCCAGCTGCCACATCTTGCTTCCAAAGAGTAGCTGGTGGGTTTAGAGTGTTGGCCTTTCGGTGAGCATCCCACTGCTTACCCAACTGAACCACCATGGCTCCTTATGTGTGGCATCATCTCCATCGAATGTCCCGGGTCACTTTCTAAGTGAAGCATACATAAATGATAGACAAGCATTTCTCTCTTCCTTCTCACTTCATCCCCTCCCTGTGATAACACCAGGGAGAGTGTTAGCAGAGAACAGCCCCTGGTTATTTCACCCCTTCTCTGGGCACAGGGGCCCTGGAAGTGGCTTCCGACCTTCTTCTTGTGAGTGCTGCATGTATTGCTATTCAGTTCACGTCTTATCCTTTGGTCCTACTCCACGACTGGCATCAATAGATCATATACCAACAAACTCCTATTTCTGGGCCTATTCATTCTATTAATTGGGGAAAGATGACCATCACTCTAAGTCATTCAGGTTACATGAGCATGAAATGCTTTACCGTGAAGCTCATGAAATTTGAGCTACAGGGTCTCCTATTTGTGATCAAAGTAGCTAAGCCCTAAGACCTCTCCCTAAAACTACTGAAGCCACAGTGCCCTCTTCTGTACTCTGTGAAATGTAAATTCTCCCCCAGGCACTCAGCCA
>NW_022111373.1:50581513-50582348 GCF_000313985.2 Echinops telfairi | reverse complement strand
GACTAACTGCTGCCTGATATTTGTGTCTTTAGAACTTTGGAATTCCTTTGGTCAGCAAAGCAGGAAACATTATCCACAGAGATCAGTCCTGAAGTGATTGCTATTCAGGTTCCGTTATTATAGATTAGTACGGCCTGATATCTGGACAGCTTAAAAGGCATGAGTCCTTTTCTTATAGGAATGTAGATCATCAGGGAAAAATGTGTTGGAAGTTGTCAAACCAAAAAGGCATGTGGAAGGTATCTGACCTTCTCAGATTTCAAATGGGAGGAGGAGAATCAAATGCCACATCATACAAAAGATGCTTTCTATGCAGCAGAGATCAGACATAACGTCTACCCTCTAAGCTTCTTACCAATTCTGTTTCCACCCTCTCTCCCACAGCACTCTCCACTCATCATCTGGATTGATAATTTATTACAAGGGCCACACAAAACCCATAGACAATACTCACGGCTGTGGACTTTATTAGGGTAGTTAGCAAGTTACAATTCAGGATCAGAAATGCTCAGGACACAGTTCTTTGGTCAGGACAGCCTCTTTACAGCCTTGCCAAAAGATATACCTCTTTCTTGCTCCTCAGCCAGTCAGTCAGAGGCCTCTTAGCTTCAGCCCTCTTCAGGCAATGTTACAAGACTCTTTTAGTCTTACCAGTAAATGCCCCAAAGCCTCTATTCCACCATAGCCTCATCTGTGAAGGTGCTCAGCTCTCGCACTGTGGTTCACCAAACCTAGGTTCTGTGCCCACTCCACAAGCAAGCCTCTTGCCCAAAGACACTCAGCTTTAAGAACTTCGTGGTCTGGGAGACCAACCACTCTGCCCAAGCTCTGTCTT
>NW_022111373.1:50572410-50573841 GCF_000313985.2 Echinops telfairi | reverse complement strand
AAAATGAAGGAGTCAGACACATTTCATGGTAGCATGCTCAGCTCCTGGATGGCCATGATCTCACAAGCCAGGTCATTATTGTTTTGGGGCTATTGGTAGGTAGTCATAAGACAGGCATATTCAGTAGTTACATGCATCACCAGGTGGGTGGAAATCACAGTAAAGTCCCTGAGCTCACAGGTGAGGAAACCTAATACCTGCATTGGGGATGGCATGAGGGGGGATGGTCGTCACAATGGGGGGAGATAAACAGGGAATGTCTCCCTCTACAGGGAGACAGAAGCAACCATGTGCTCACTTTAAGGCAGCATAGCTGTTATGGGAAAATCTGTGGGAATAACATTTGTTAGTTTTCCACACCTTTCCACCAGCATTCTAAATATTTTCCAGACTTTAGGATGACTCCTGACTGGGCAACACCCTAGGAAAGGCTTAATCCTGACCCACAAGCGTAACTGAGCAGGCACACAGAATCTACCTTCTTGTGCTCACCTGGAAGAACAGGTGCTCCTTCCACTTACTTGAGAAAGAGGAACTTGGCCAAGATATTTGTTATTTTGTTTGTGTCTATGCTGATGAGCGGATGATTATTTGACACAAGTCCAGCATTTGCCAGGCAACAATAACAACTAACAACAACAAAAAGAACTTTGGGGGTGATGTGTACATGGTCATCACAGCCCCTCAGACTGGAAACAACTCGGGACTGAGTCACACAGTTAGGGGTTCTGGCTGGCAAGGGCCAGACTGGAAATCAAGTTATGTTCTTGAGTCATGAGCTGCTTTTCTCTCCCTACCATTTTTCTCCCACTCACAGACACCTTTTGATTGAACTTATTCAAGAAAATACAGGGATTTTAGTAGCCCTCTCACCCCAGTTCTCACCCTAGAAACTGCTTGTTTCGAATGTTTAAGAAGGCTAGAGGAATGATTTGTGTTTTATTTCCATCTGAAATCTACAAAGACAAAGTGATTCACTGGGAGAAGTTTTTGTTTCAGGAATGACTGGCTTCTTTTGAACCTGAAGTTTTCAAATTAACTGCTGTTTCCTCTCTCTGTCCTAACCCACCCTCCTGCTCGAAGCCTAGACATAGCCGTGTCCCTGCGGCCAATAGATGTCCAGGCTTGAGTCCTCATTTCCTCCCTCGCCACGTCTTTCACCCATAATAGCATATTCAGAAATTGTTCTGACTGGGCTGATATTCTGAGCAAGCCACATTTCTTAACAATAATAAAAATTAAAAAAAGGGGAAACCAAAACTGGTCATCAACATGATTCACCCCAGGCTTCCACCACCACACCCAAACCACACCAAACTGGGTTAGATTTCATCCGGAAAAGCAAGCAATCACCCAGAGCAAGACTGTATGCTTCAACTAGGTCTAATATCACCTCTTTCTGTGTTTACAGTAGTTTTGACGCTTCTTGTT
>NW_022111373.1:50555998-50569281 GCF_000313985.2 Echinops telfairi | reverse complement strand
TGGAAGTGCATTTGGATATTTTCTCTTTTACTCGGGTCTGTTTTATTTGTTTTCCATTGCTGTTCATGACTTAGTAAATTAATTTCAGAACCCACTAACAGGTTGTGGTGGGCAATGGGAAGCAGAGTGGACCAGAATATATTAACTTCCCGAATAGCAGTGAGAATTGAGAGTCAGTGACCAGGCGCCGTCCCTGCTGGAAGCCAGGTATCTCTCCTTTATCAAGCTTTGTAAAGATCCCATTCCTCTCGATACTGCATGTAACTTTTAGCAATTCTTTTTTGTTGAGAAGGCATGGCCATTTGTCTGTGGGCTATGATTGAATTCTATTTCTCCCTATTTGACTCCTAGAGAAGGAGTGCAAACCGTTACTTTCAAAAACCTTCCACGTTGCCTGCGCCCCGCAGTCTCCCAGGCTTCCGGAGCCACTTCTGCTGGTCTGGTCTCTTTGGGCCATGAGCAAGTCACGTTCCTTTCTTTCCCTGCGTTCTCCTGGACAATGTAATGCGTTAATGTGCTTGGCTGCGAAGTTTGGAAGTTTAAGGACCCCCTGAGTTGCCTTAGAAGAAAGACCTCCAACAATCTACTTCTAAAAATGCAGCCACTGAAAACTCTGTGGGACGCAGTTCTACTTTCACACACGAGGGGGCGCCGGGAGTCAATTTCAAGGCAAGTGGCTTCCTTCTTCCTGGAGTGACTCATCTGCCTTCTGTTTTTCTAAGTCATGCGCATTCTTTGGGATCTGGCCAGTGGTTATGCAGCACACTTACCTCTTCCTTTTCTGAGCTCCTGTCTGCATGTAGACATTTCAACTACTGACGTGGGAAAATGCTAAACGAATGCTGTTACAAAATAGCATGTGCCTTATAGGGCTCCAGAGTAAAATTAAGCTAGAGGTACATTTACATATCAAGAGACTGTGTGTTGGAATTTTGGATATTTCTATTCTATGTTTTCAAATCGTTCGTGCAATAAGCACATAGTGCGTACTAAAAATAATAAAATGAATCGTCTAAACCCATTGATCTGGCTTTCAAGGATGTCCATAGCTTTCCAAAATACAGCACAATTCATACAGGGTTGGTGTTGAATCCTCTTCCTCTCATTTACCAAGTTAGCTTCCCCTTCCAACCACATCACAGTATCGCTGAATATTCAAAATCAGTTTTTCATTTTGATCCTAATCCTCATCTTTCTGTGCCCCCAGCTCTGGTATACTAGGTAGTTCTTAACTTATTTACTTATAATTGATAACATCAACAAAATTTATACTATGTGTACTTAGATAGTATTTGTGATATTTTTTCCTTTCTCCAAACTGAACATTCTGTAGAGGCCTGCAAAATGTTGCTGCTTTTATTAAAACATGACAGCAGGGGGAAAGATAGTAAATTATCTCTATTTCTTTTTTATTTTGGTGGTAATATACTCCACAACAGGTAATTTATTTTTTAAACTAATAAAAATATAACTTCACACACTATTTACATATGTTTCTAATACTAGGTTTCATTTTTTTCAAAGGAAGTACAGGAAAACGAATGTAGGGAGTATAGTAAAGAGAAAGGAAAACAAAAATTGACAGTTTAAGCAAGGGAATCCTTTACACCAAAAACAAAAGCAAAACAAAAATCCCAGATACCAGCGATGAGAAAAGGTAAAGGGGAAGAAGAGCTTTAATATAACCATCTATTTTCATATAAATTTATCTCAGCTTATTACAAGCTAGGACTTTGCCATGCGTTTTATGAATCCTTCTCACAACATTATGAGGCTTTATTAGTAGGTTTGTTCTCCAGGCCAGGAAGCAGCTGTTCAGGACGAGAAGGATCTGTCGCCCAGCGGGGCGAGGGCAGAGCCAGGTATCAGAGCTTCTTGAACTAATGGCCCTCAGCTCCAAGTTACCGGCCTTCTCAAGAAGCAGAAACACAGGTCTTCCTTCAAAGGCCTCTTTTTCTGAGTTCAACAAAATTAAGTGGAACAATAGTCATCCAGGCTCTGTTTTTTTCCTGCCACTGAGGGACACACCCAGAACCCTCCACCCATCACGACCCCTCCCTGAACGGAGGGGCAGACCCACTGATTGAGCACAGGAAACAGAGGTACACAGCTAATCATTGGGAACTACTGTGCTGTGCCACCTCAGTACCGGGTGAAACTGCCGTTGCCTTCCAGGGTGTATCTGGACTGGTGGGCCGGCCAGCCACTTGGAAGCAGAGAATCACTAGGAAGTCTGACTCCATGCAGAGTGAGCGGGTGCCTTTTTAATGCCAACAGGGTGTCAAGTGTGACTAATCCGCGTAATTGCATGTCAAGTGTCAATCTTAACGTAGATACATAATCCACCCCTTGGATGGGTTAGGGCAGATGCTGGGGTGAGGTGGGGGGGGGGGGTGCGGAGGCAGGGAAGGGATCTATTACATGGGCCTTTTAAGTAATTGCCCCACAGAGGAGTCACCTAAATGTAATGGCCCCATAGAGGAGTCACCTAAATGTATGTTTTCCTCTCTGTAGGTGTGCCATAAACTGATAATACCTGGAGCTAAGTTTATAATTAGATAATGCAGGCAGATTACTCTGTCCGTTTTCTATTGAATGTCCCTCCCGCAGGATTTTAATTGTACACTCTTTAGTACTTATGCTAAAATGATATTAAATCAATTATCTTTGCTTAAAAATATTCCTGTAACCTGTTGATTCTGCATCCCCCCTGGAAAGTGCTATTCTTATACCATAAATAGTCTAACAATTGACTCCATGCAGCGAAGCATCTGTCATGTCTAATAAAGGACTAGTGCAGGGTTGGGCCATGCCTGATTGTGGCAGTGAGGTTACTACTATAGGGTAAATCTGTACTGGCAAGGGGCGTGTGCTTTGGGCCAAGTTAAATACAGGTTCAAACTTAGCTGTGAGGCATTGGGCAATTTATTAAATTGCCTCAAGACTCAGCATCGTTTATCTGATTTATTTAAAAAGAAAGGTGGGTTTGAGCCACCTACTAATGTCTACCTTGCAGGACTATTATTTTTAAAACATGTCACTGGGAACTTCTGATTTAATATGCACATTAGACACATATCTGTGCCCCCACCCTCCATCTCTCCTGAATCACCACTAAAAGGAGGTAATATTTTTAATGAATTTAAAACAAATTTGTTTTTGTTACTCAAGCTGATTTTAGTCATGGCAACTGTGGTTGGTACGTAATTTCATGTCAAAATAAATATAGGGATGGAGTCTAACCTGTCAATCAGATCACAGCCTGATGATGCCTCCTTGTGGGCATGCCCTTCTCTTAAGGATTCTGGGAACTTCCTCTCTTTCTGCCTGGAGATGGGCCACACTATCTCTCTGCTTGACCTTCCTGTTGAAGAGCCACAGTTAAAGAGCTGAAGGAGCCACATGGAGACCCTCACCAGCACTGAGATGCTTCCATCGCCACTGGATCCACAAGACTACTCATCCACTGGTCTGTGATCTTCCTGCATTTGGCGTCATTGCATGTGCTGTGTAAATCTGAAGAGGAATTTATGGAGTAGATCAGACATATGGGCTAATATCAGACTTATGGACTTGATCTGGACTGGGGTGGGATGTTTTCTCAGTATACGATTGCTCTTTGGTGTAAAGCTCTTTCTTACACACATATGAGTGTCTCTGGATTTGTTTCTCTAGTCAACCTGGTCTAACACTACAACCTTATGGACAAAACTTTGCCTGGTTCTATGCCACTTTAGGGGGGCATGGTGGTATAGTCGTTACATGTTGGGCTGCAACCCACAAGATCAGCAGTGTAAAACTACCAGTTACTCCTCAGGAGAAAGACAGGGTTTCTCTTCCAGTAAATAGTTACAATCTCAGAAACTCACAGTGCAGTTCTACCAAGTCCTAGAGGGTTGCTGTGATGGCAGAGACAGAAAGAGACAGAGAGAGAGTGAGATGCCACTTTAATAAGAGTTAAAGTCCTATCGAAAATAACAAACAGATCTGTCTGGGAAGAAGTATAGCTAGAATGCTCCTTAGAAGCAGGAATGAGGAGACTTCATCACACATATTCTGGACATGTTATCAAGGGAGAGCCATCCCTGAAAAAGGACCTCATGCTTGGTAAAGTAGAGGGGCAGCGAAAAGAGGAAGATGCTCCACAAGGTGGGTCAACACAGTGGTTACAACAATGGGCTCAAACAGAAGAAAATGGTGAGGTTGGCACACGACCAGGTAGTGTTTCTTTCTGTGTGGGGCACCAGCCCCCACAATCAAATGGGTCCAAGGGGCGGTTGTGTAGTTAAGGGATAAAATTAAAGAGATATCAGACAAGATAAGGCATGCAATTGCTCACTTCCCGGACTGCCATGATCTCAGCAGCCAGATCCTTTCAGAGAGAGAGAATATATTCCTAACCAAGGCTTATATACACTGAGGGGGCATGAAAGCCCCCCTAATTACAGGTAACTACATGGGTAGCAGAAAGGGGTTGTGCAATAGACATACATGCTACAGGAAGAGGATGAGCAAGGGGTATACATGCAATAGGAAGGGGATGCAATAGGGCATACATGTGACAAGATGGATGGACCCTAGACTCATGATGGCAGCCTAACCTTGGTCCTCCCTGAGTTGGCTTGACCTTGTCTTTGGGCTCTTCTTCAGGAGAACAATCCGCTATCCTCATCAGAAAGGAGCGGGCCCTACCTAGGGTGGGACAGACTATAGGATCTGATTGCTCTAGATGGCTGATAACCCTTAGGCAGATAACCTTTAAGCAGTGGGCCTCTAAATGCATAGTTATTGACCATGTGTTAGTAAGCAGCATCTTAGGTTTGGCATATAATCCGGGGGGATAACCTGGGAATACCCTTTCTGCTTCCCACAGTTCTGTTGTATTATTTGGTTGATACGAGTAGGAACCAACGCAACAACAAGATGCTACTGTATGATGGTTGGTACAAGTTAGCCTTTATCCACTGTTGTGGCTCTCGTGTGGTCGTATTGTGAGTTCGTCTTGTTTCTTTGATTCACTATCAAAGTACAAGTCATTCCACTGCAGCTGGGTAGATTCTGACTGACAGAGACCCTTAAAAAAACAGAATAGAATGGCCCCTAAAGGGGTTTTCAGGCTGTAAATCTTAACAGAAGTAGATTGGTTCATCTGGTGGGTGTGAGCCACCAAATTTTCATTTAGTGCCAAAGACTTTAACCACGACACCACCAGGGCAACTGGAAGTCCTTCTCTAGCAATTCGTTTTCTGGAGGATGTGTCCAAAGTAAAAAGCTGAAATCTCATATGCTAGCTTCTAAGGAGCATTCTGGTTGTATTTCGCATACAATTGATTTGTTCATTCTTCAGACACCATGTTCGGTATATTCACTAACACCACAATTTGAATGCATCCAGTCTTCTGCCATCAGCCCACAAGGAGAAAGAGAACAGAACAGGAGGTAGTCAGAGAGTCAGACATCAAAACATGCTTAGGAAGTACAAGTAGACTAGGGAAGACGGGCTTTCGGGGATGGGGAGAGCCAGAACCTGAGGGTCACGGAGACGCGACTGACAGGAGGGAAACAGAGCAAAGACGCAGCCTTTGGAGGTGGAGCATGAACTGGAAAGAGGACACGGGCTGAAGACCTACATAAATAGCAGTGAGTCCTCCACACCTTTTCTCTCATCCCACACAGCAAGCCAATGGTCCCCTCCCAAACTCGAACGAGACAGGCAGCTTACCAAAAAAAGGACAGTCAACAAAAGATAAGAAAATGTGTGCTTCAAATAGAGAGTTCACTACGTGAATACACTCCCTGGTGCTCTGTCCCGAGGCCTTTGCGGCAGTCTCTAAAGGATGCTGCAGAGAGCTTGAGTTCCTGCCCCACCGCAGCACCTCGAGCTGCTCGCTCATCCCTGTCTGAACCACATAGTGGTTGTGGTTGGCAGCTCAAGGCCCAGTGGATTTTTGTCTGATTTAGATAGCTGAGGTGAGAAGGAGCCAAATAAGGTGGTATTTCCCCAAACAATGTTTATATTTAGTCCTTTCTGGGTCTGTGATTATTCACTAAACATTTTTCTCTGCACAAAAAACACTGCGTGGACCTGCACCATCCTCACAATTGTTCCTATGCCTGAGCCCATTGATGCAGCCACTGCATCAATCCATCTCACCCTGGGCCTTCCTCTTTTCCACCACCCTTCAACTGAACCCAATATGATGTCCTTCCCCAAGGACTGGTCTCTTCTGACAACATGTCCAAAGTATAGAAGACAGAGTCTTGCCATGCTTGCCCCTAAGGAGCACTCTGGCCTTATTTCTTCCAATATTGATCTGTTTGTCCTTTTAGCCATCCATGGTACTTTCAATATTTTTCTCCAGTACCACTATTCAAATGCATTTGATTCTTCTATGTCTTCCTTCTTCCATACACAACTTTCACATGCATGTGAAGCAATGGGGAATACCATGGCTGGGGTCAGGTGCTGGGGTTAGTTCTCAAAGTAACATCCTTGCTTTTCACTATCCTAAAGGGGTCTTGTGCAGCTGATTTATCTAATGCAATACATCTTTTGATCTTTTGGCTGCTGCTTCCGTGAGCATTGATTGTGGATCTAAGTAAGACAAAAATCCTTGACAACTTCAATCTTTTCCCCATTTGCCATGATGTTACCTGTCAGTCCAGTTTGGCATCTGTTGGAAGATTTTGGCCTTCCTTACATTGTTATCCATACTGAAGGCAACAAACCATGATTTTCATCAGCATGGGCTTCAAGTCATCCTCACTCTCAGCAAGCCAGGTTGTGACATCTTCACATCCCAGGTATTAATCTTTCCTCCAATCCTAATGCTGTATTCTTCTTCACGGAATCCAGCCTCCTGATGCTTTGGTCAGCATATAGATTGACCAGGTGTGATGAGAGCATGCAACCCTGATACACACTTTTCCTGATTCTAAACAGTTTGACATCCCCTTGTTCTGTTTACACAACTGCTTCCTGATCCACGTACAAGTTCCGCATGAGCACAATGAGGTGTTCTTGAATTCCCATTCCTCTCAAGGTTACCCACCATTGATACCATTTGAAAAACAGTAAAGCTTGTTTTAAATAATCTTTTCTCCTTTCCTCATCCACCCCCTAGCATGTGCTCCTATAACTCTATATGCACAAAAGACAAGGAGGCAGGTCGACAGAAGATATATCTGAAAAGCTTATTTTAAGCGGATGGGCAGAGAAAGTGCAGGGGGAAGTGAGGCAAGTTGTCATGAAATAGCTCTGCAAAGAAGCTTTGGAGAAGAGAGCATGCTAGAGAAGAAAGATCTGCCCCTTCATAGTAAATTCTAAGTTGCAATTTACCATTTTTAGGTGCAAAGAAGATATTAACATTCATTTCAAGAAGCAGTGTGTTGGTTGGGTGGGCTGCCATATAAGGGGGCATCTCTTTTTCATTCAAAGCCCCAGTGGGAGAGGTCTAAAGGACTGTTCAAGACGGCTTGCTTACAAGTACACCACACTCTTCATCCTTGGGCTTCTTCATCTCAAATTAAGGCCTGCAGCAGGGGGAGAGAGAGCTCATTACATAATGTGGACAGCTCATTACAGCTCCCCGGTGCTTCAAGCTGGACATGACCCACAGCACCTCCTCTTGCAGACAACAAGGCCATGGTATAATTACAAGGGAGTCTGGGAAGTGAGGGGAACACATGATTATTTAGTGACCTTTGAATGCCTCCGAAAGCAGGTGCTCCAAGCCTGGTTCTGTCCCTTCCTCACAGTCTAAGAATTTAACCTCTCTATGACTCAGTTTCTTAGGTTTTACACTAGGGGTAGTGATAGCATCTAACATTTGAGGTTGTTGTAAAGATTGAATGATAATATGGAAGTCAAATACCTAAGCCAGTGTCTTTCACAAAGGAAGTTCTCACAAACTCTCAATCACTTCTAGCTGATTATCGAGCAGAATCATTAGTGTCATATGCTAGGGAATATCTTTGGTGAAAATACACACAGCAAACCAAACACCAATTCAACTGTCTCTACATGTCTGAGGCTTTCTGCTCCCAGTTCTACCCAGTCCTACAGGGTCACTCTGAGCCGCATTGACTCCATGGCAGTGAGTTTGGTTTGGTTTGAAGCAAGATTTTGTTGAAGGTAATTTTACAATGGAACTTCCAGATGTTCAGAAGAAGATGTGGAGCTAGGGATGTCATTGTCTGTGTTGGATGGATCTTGGTGGAAAGCAGAGAATACCAGAAAGACATTTATCTGCATCTTATCAACGACTTGAAAGCATTCCACTGTGTAGATTGTAATAAGTTATAGACACTGTTACTATGGTAATTCCAGAACATTTCATTGTGCCCAGTGAGGAACCTGTACATGGATCAAGAGGTGGTCTTTAAACAGAACAAAGAGATCCTGTATGGCCTAAAACTGGAAAAGGGGTGTGGCAATGCTGCATTTTTTTCACCTTTGTTATTTAATCTGCATACTGAACAAGAAGTCAGAGAAATTGGATTATATGAATAAGAACCCAGCCTTACAAGGGGAGGAAGACTCATTGCTGATGAAGAACAAAGACTATGGCTTTTTGTGTCGGTTATACATAAACATAAAGAAAACAAAACTCCTCACAACTGGACCAATAAGCAACAGCATGATAAATGCAGAAAAGGTTGAAGTTGGCAAGGCTTCAGTTTATTTGGATCTACAGTCAATACCCATGGAAGCAGCAGTCCAGAAATCCAAGGATCTATTGCATTGGGTAAATCTGCTGCAAAAGACCTTCTTAAAGAATCAAAAAGCAACGGTGTTTCTCTGTGACTAAGGCTCATCTTTCCCAAGCCACAGTATGCATCCCATATGCATCTGAAAACTGGACAAAGAAAAAAAATAAAACAAGTGATATACTCGAATTGGGGTGCTGGTGAAAAATATTGAATATGGCAGAGACATGAACAAATCAGTCTTTGGAGAAATACAACCAGAGTGTTCCTTGGAAGCAGGAACGGTGAGACTTCACGTTGCTTACTTTGGACACAGCATTGAGAAAGACCAATTGGTCGACAGTGGCATCATGATTGATAAGATAGACCACCAGGGAAATTGAGGGAACCCTGTAAGGAAACAGATTGACATCATAGTTACAACAATGGACTCACACATCTAAAATATCATAGCGGTGACACAGGACTGAGCAAAGTTTCATTCTATTAGACAAAATTTCCAGGTTCATGTTGCAAAGGGGTAGAGTAAATGCTCTATAAGTGAGTATGCTTTACTGCCAATTGCTGAGGGAACCTCCCCTTCACGATTTCAAAATCTTGGGCAAAATAATATACAAAACTGATAACTTGAATGCTGACACTTAAACACTCAAGAGACCATTATTAAGCCTTGCTCAGAGGTTTGTGAGCACACTCGTATAATTTGACACAATAGAATATTCTTGGGTGTTGCTGAGTAACTCCTCTTGAAAGGGCTAATTGAGAAAGGCCAATGAGAAAGTGAGTCTTCAAACAAGCTCTGAACATGGTTTGAAAGAGAAGAAGGCACACATTTCTGCAAAAAGAGGAAGGAAGGATAGCCATTCTAGACAGAAGAAACAACTCTACGCAAAAACCCAAAATATCCCAAGTCTCCCAGAGCGTGGATCTGGGCCTTCCACTGTCATCCATAGCCTTCTGCAAAACAGAGTTATACAATTCAAGCCCTGATACCATTCTCTCCTTCAGGTTTGGATGATATTATTTGCAATCCTTGGATCCAGCATGTTTGTGTTCTTCTTTGTTATGGGCTTACTTGATGTTTCACTTGTTTGAAAACAAATCTTTAAGACCTCAAGATGCTATTCTTTCTAATAGCCAGGCACCGTCTAATTTCTTCACCACACTTTGCTGTATCACCCATATCTTCTGTGTTACCTGCATGAGGGCAAGGATCGAGCAGGGCCATGGCATAAGAACCGATTGTTCTTAGATTGGAGCTAAGATTAAGTGTGAGCCCAAGACCCATTCCTCAAGCTATTTTTTTATCTGCCTCCAGTTCACCTTAGAGACATCTCTGTTATTTTATGGTAGATAAACTTAGTGATCATCTCCCTGGGGCATAAAATCCTTCTACTGGTTGATCCATGGTAATGTATTTAAAACACAACTAAGAATGGGAGATTAAGCAAGTGTGTGCTAACTACAAATCGCAATACATGAATTATTGACTTGCAGAGATTACGTCTTGACATGACTGGACCCTATTTGCACAAATAATGGGAGATGGCGGTCAGGTAAAATTTACAATAATGTTCACTGACAAGGTTAGACACAGGTCTGCCAGAATGGAAGATGCACACCAGCATCTGTTATCCATGGATTGTAAATGATATAATCCAAATCCGAAGGAGGGAGTGGTATCAGAGCTTAAATTGTGAAATTCTGGTTTGCAGAAGGCCCAAAATCCATTATCAGGATCTACACATGGAATAAGCCTCTGGTGATTTCCCTGTGACCATAATTGAGGGATGGGAATAACCTGGTTATCAGATCAGGAATATTGGAGAGATGAATACAGTAGATTGAAATGATACATCTGACTTGAATGGTTAAAACCTTGTCATTTGATCTCCCTGCTGATAAATGTTGAGCTTGATCTGGTTTTTAGTATTTTCTGATTTCTTTTTTTCAAATTGAGGTTTATCTGTTGTATTTCGTTATTATTGGTAGTGTCTTTGATTCAGTTATGTATTTTTCTATGTTGGACGAGATATGAAACCCAGGTTGGGTGAATCTTTAAAAACAATAATTAGTATAGGGGGCCTTGGGGAGTACAGCAGAGGAAGTGGGAGTTAATGAGGAGCTCAAGAAGGAAGACAGTGTTTTGAAAATGATTGTGGTAGCTATTGTACAACACTGAGAGGTATGGTTGAACTGTGGTATGGTATGATGTCTGGATTATGTCCCCCCAAAAAATGGGTTGAGAAAAAAAAAGGAATAAAAATCAAACAAAAGACAAAAAAAGAAAGAAAGAAAGAAAGAAAGAGTTCCTTAAGCAACTTTCACTTTAGTAGAATGTGGGAATAGCAATGACTCCAATGGTTCTTGGGCTTAGGTATCAAAATCAAGGGGTATGATACGATATTGATTTAACCTCATAATTTCACTCAAATCATTTACAAATAAGAAATTCCTCATCGTAAATCAGTCTCAGAATAAATTTGGAAAGAAGATTTCTAAAAACTCTCATTACGTGTTGTCTCACACAGGCAGGCCCTCTTTGACCCCCATTCCCAGAACACACCCCCCTCTGCTGGTGACTGAGTGGTTGTATGTCATCCCAGGGTCAGTGTGGTTTTCCCTCTCCAGGAGAAAGGCAGCTCGGCCTCCTTGGGTGAGGACTTCTTTTGGGCTTCTGTGTAAAGCTTATGGTGGCCAAGAACCAACTGAATGGAGTGAGTCTGCACCCTTCTCCCAACTCTCAAAATGTCTCACTTGGGAGAGGGAGGGAGAGAGGCGAAGGCACAAGGGAGAAAGACGTTATCACACTTAGCTGAAAGATGTTTTCAGCTAAGTCTCTCCAGCTCCCTAACCTCGACTTCAGCTTGCTCTATATAAAGGGAGTCACCAAATGGCTTGAATTCTTTCCCCTTGAGACAAACCATGGGAGTTGGTGGACAGGCAAAACTTACAATAATGTTCACTGGCAATGTTAGACCCAACTCTACCAGAATAATACCTGTTTTAATAAAAGGCATTGAAAGAGTAAGTAAATGTTAGTGTTTTTGGTACAGGAATGTGGGGGTTGTTGTTGTTTGTTTATCACTTTAAGGGAGGCTGGTAAGACTTCAGAGATGAATTTAAGTCAGACAGGTCAACTCTCAAGATTATGGTGACTGCTTTTTTGAGATTCCTGGGGGTAATCTAGGCTCAAAGAACACATGATGATTATAAGAGCATATTGTCAAAAGGTTTTTAAAAGAAACTTGAAAGTTGCGTTGGTGAGGAAAAAGACCAGGAAAGTTGTCCCGAGGAGGAATTTTGCCCCCATCACAGCAATGTGCCAGCTCATTCCTGGAGGGTAGCAAGAAATGGATATGGGAAACCTTACCCCATCCCCTCTACAACGCTGACCTTGACTCTTTGAAATTCTTTCAGGTCTTCAACCACAAAGAACATTGAAAAGGAATATGGTTTGAGTCCCTAGAGGATGCCACGGCTACCATTTTGATACAGTATAAAACAGAAGGCACAGAATTCTTCAGAAGAGTTATCGAAGTGGAAACACAACCTCAGACGTGTATAGACTTAGCAGGAGGATATGTATGTCGTTAGGTGCCTTTGAGTCAGTTCCAACTGATAGCCATCCCACGTACAACAGAACAATACTGTCCAGTTCTGCACCACCATCACAATGGCTCCTATGGCTGAGCCCTTCGTTGTAGTCACTGTGTTGACCCATCTTTTCAAGAATCTTCCTTTTCTCTTTTTTTTCGATGCCCCTCTACTTTACCAAGAATGATATCCTTCTCCAGGGACTGATCTCTCCTGATAACATGTCAAAGTACATGAGACAAAATCTCATTATCTTTGTCTCTAAGGGGCATGCTGGCTGTACTTCTTCCAAGACAGATTGTGTGTTCTTTTGGCAGTCCATGGTACTTTCAATCTTGGTTACCAGCACCGTAGTGTAAATGCATTAGCTGCTTTGGTCTTCTTTATTCGATGTCCAACTTTGACATGCATCTGAGGCAATTGGGTCAGCCGCACCTTAGTCCTCAAACTAACATCCTTGCTTTTCAGCACTCTCAAAAGGTCTTGTGCAGCAGAGCGTATGCATAGTGTTTGTTAACTGGATCCACTCCAGACTAGTTATTGAGTAAGGTTATCTATTGAAGTACTTGTCATTCAGATTGATGGGGCACATTTGTAATGACTCTGTCATAGAAATAGCCTTTTTACACAAGAGGTTCTTTGCAAAACAATTGTGCTTTATGAATGTGTGTGAGTTATTTCTTATAGTGCATCACTTTGTGATGTTGTATGCATTATAACTTCTTACATTTACATGTGTTTCCTCTTTCTTAGGATGGAGAATACTTGGGACGTGAGGAGAGAGAACATATTCAGAAACAGGAAAAGGATACTGTTGACATGGTCGTCATGGAGAACTGAGCTGTTACCCAGGGTTTGCCTTCTTTGTCTTGTAGATCGTGTTTTTGTGTGTCACGAAGCAGCAGCAACAAACCATCTACCAATTCCCTCCCCTGCTGACTGCCAGCCTAAAGGTCCAGACCCATCAAGAGTCACCC
>NW_022111373.1:50554676-50555898 GCF_000313985.2 Echinops telfairi | reverse complement strand
ACCAAAAAGCATGGTAATTTGCTTCTGTGAAGATTACAGACAAGAAATCCCTGTGGAGACGGTTTCACCTGTATACCCATGCGATCCCCATGAGTTGGTTGTTATTTTTGTTAGTCCTGACCCGAAATGCCAGTTGTTCACAGGATAAAAGCCAAACCACTCATAAGAACAGTCTAAATCTCAAAATTGCTCAAGATGAAGAGAGCGGAACAGTGGGGTAGCGAAGTTCATTCTGACTTACCATTTGCTAGTCCACCACTAAAAAGTTGGGCATCAGCTAATTTTCACCTTCACATCCCATAGTTTGGAGAAGTTCTTTCTAGAAGTATAACTTGTTCTGCCCCACAAAATAGTTCCTGTGCTAGTCCAGATAGACTAGCGAAACAAATTCATCAACACACATATGTGTATAAGAGAGGTTTATATAAAGAGTAATTGTACATTAAGAAAGCATCCCAACCCAGTCCAGTCCAAGCCCCAGAAGTCCGATATTAGCCCATATGTCCAATTCCAGTCTATAAAGTCCTCTTCAGACTCACGAAACACATGCAATGATGCTGAGTGAAGGACAATCACAGGCCAGTGGGTAGAAAGTCTTTGGATCCAGTGGCGTTGTAAGCATCTCAGCACTGGCAGGGGTGTCCATGTGGCTTCTCCAGCTTCCAGGGCTGCATCAGTAGATCCATGTGGCTTCTCCTCAGGGATGTCTTGCAGGGAGTCAGCAGAGAGAGAGAAGTGTCTTCTACCTCCAAGGAGGAAAATACAGGAGTTCCCCCGAATTCTCCAAAGAAAGCCATGTCCACACAGAGGCCTCATTGATTATATCTTGATAGACAGGCCAGACTCCACCCCTTCACTTGTAATCCTCTCAAATTGACCCCAGATTACGTAACTACCACAGTTCCATACTATGAAGATTTTAAAATTTAGGGAATCCTAAATGAAGTTTGATTTATAAGTCATGCAAGCATCAGATATATTTATTTGTTTTTCTAGAATTATAGCAGACAAAGAACTTAAAAAATAATAATAAATTCAGGGACAACACTGGAGACAGTGTGGGAATTACGCCCGATCTGACCCCATCATACCAAGGCAAATCACTAAGGGCGTGCAACAGAACAGTGAGGGAAGCACAGCAAGGAAGTCCCGAGGGAGTACCAAAAATAGACTTTGGGGCCAGGGCATGGCACCCCATCAGACTAAACTGGAAAACACTCCT
>NW_022111373.1:50551737-50552793 GCF_000313985.2 Echinops telfairi | reverse complement strand
AGGCACTCCACAGCAGTGTATGGAAGTCTGCCTTTTCAATGGCTGTCCAATGTGCCCCAGTGTGGCTGTCTCAGACTCGTGCTTCTTCAGTCTCCACACTTCTCACTCACTGGCCTGGAGCTGACTCTGACTCATAGCCACCCTGGAAGACAGAGTAGAGACTGCCGCGTGCGGGAGCAGAAAGCCTCTTCTTTCGCCCTTGGAGTGGCTGGTGCTTTCCAACTGCTGACCTTGAGGTTGGCAAACCAACTCTCAACCCACTATGCCACCAGAGCTTCTTCGTGCTTCTTCCTGGTGGTCAACTAGTTTCTTCCAGTTTTTTCACTATTACCAACAGTGAAATAATAAACAATTTTGTAAATGCCTTTTAAATGTACTCATACAAATATATTGGATAGAGAAGTTCCTAAAGATGAAACCACTAGCCAAAGATAAATACATTTACAACATTTTCTATAGATATATACCCAATGGCCAATCAAAACATTGCACCAATTAATATCCCCATCAGTAATTTAGGATCGTGCTCACGTCTCTACAATATTGCCAGTGCAATGTGTTATCATCTTCTTTTCCTCTTTGTCACTTTGATCGTTGAAAATGGTATCCCACAGGGCTTTTAATTTGTATGCGTCTTATTTTAAATGAGGTTAGGGCTCTTTATCACATGTTTGTAAGCCATTTATAGTCCTTTGACTCAAGCTGAACGTATCATTATCCTGCAAAACCCATTCTCAGTCCACAGTTTGATGAGGCAGACATCCATTACATTCTTCACGTGGTATCACCATCTGGTTATTTTTGTTCCAGTTGTTTCAAGTCCATTTACTTAAAACTCCCTAGCCTCCCAACTTCCAATGGATGCTTTAAAATAGGTGCTGACTCTCTGGTTTTATTTAAGTCATTTTTTTTTCTTTCGACACAATACTCAAAGTGACAAGCTTTACTCTTTTGGCTAAACTGTTACTTACGTTAAAGGTAACTCCAGGGAGCCATTTCCATTAAAAGTCTGGAAAGCAACTCAGGACCACAGTCCTTGGGATTCTTTAAATTTCG
>NW_022111373.1:50548747-50550123 GCF_000313985.2 Echinops telfairi | reverse complement strand
GTACTGTCAATATTCTTTGCCAACACTGTAATTCAAATGCATTGATTCGTATTTGGTCTTCCTTATTCAATGCCCATTTTCACATGTATATAAAATGATTGAAAACACTACGGTGTGGCTCAGGCGCACCTCAGTCCTCAGAGGAACATCCTTGCTTTTCAACACTTTAAAGAGGTCTTGGGCGGTAGATTTACCCAATACAGTGCGATTTTTGACCTCTTGATTGCATTGTTTGTGGATCCAAGCAAGACAAAATCTTTGACAACTTTTACTTTTCCCCCCATTATTTATCACGATCTTACCCTATTGGACCAGTTATGAGGATTTTGGTCTTCTTTACAATGAGTTGTAACCCATACGGATGGTTGCAATCCTTGATATTCATCAACAATCACTTCAATTCTTCCTCACTTTCAGCAGGCAAGGATGGTTGTATCCTCTGGATATTAAAGGTTGTTAATGAGCCTCCTTCCAATCTTAACACCATATGCTTCTTCATATAATCCAGCTTCTCTGATTATGTGCCCAGTGTATAGATTGAATCAGTATGGTAAGAGGATATAACCCTGATGCACACCTTTCCTGATTTTAAATGATAGAAGCATTCCCTCCTTCTATTCACAAAACTGTCTCTTGATCTATGTACAAGTTCTTCATGAGCACAATAAAGCGTTCTAGAATTGCCATTCTTCTCAAAGCTGCTGATAGTTTGTTATGATCCACAAACTCACATGCCTTTGTATAATTAATTATAACACAACTTTCTGGTATTCTTTGCTTTCAGCCAAGACCCATCTAACATCAGCAATGATATCCTTTGAGTCCTTTTCTTCATCCAACCTGAACCCCTGGCAGCTCCTTGTTAATGTACTGTTGCAACCATTGTTGTATGGTCTTCACCAAACTTTACTTACATATGATACTAATGATTTTGTTCGATAATTTGTGCATTCTCTTTGGAATGTGTGCCTTTTTTTGGAACATGTACAAATATAGATCTCTTCCAGTTAGCTAAGTAGCCGTCTTCCTGGCAGAGATGAGCAGTGATTCATCCGCTTGTTGGGGCATTTCAATTGCTAGTCAATCGATACCTGTAGCCTTGTTTTGGCTTAATTGTTTTAGTAAAGCTTGAACTTCCTCCTTTCATATAATTACTTCTGGATCTTATACTACCTCCTGAAATGACTGAAAGCCATCTCGTTCTTTTTGGTGCAATCATTCTGTATAGCCTTTCCACCTTCTTTTGATGGTTCATGGATCATTCAATATTTTGTACGTAGAATTTCTCAATATTCGAACTCTAGGTTTAATTCTTTAATTTTTTTGTTTTCTAAGGTCTTTGCATATTTTCATTATAATACTTTATTTACCTTCTC
>NW_022111373.1:50543025-50545901 GCF_000313985.2 Echinops telfairi | reverse complement strand
ATCAACATGTCTAAAGTACTACCTCTAAGGAGCATTCTGATTGTACTTCTTCCAAGACAGATTTGTTTGTTTGTTGGTGATCCCTGGTACTTTCAGTATTTTTCACTAGCCCAGTAGTTCAAATGCATAGTTCTTCTTTGGGTTCCCTTATTCAGTGCCCAACTTTCACATGCAGACGAGACTGTTGAAAATACCATGGGTTGGGTCAGGTGCATCTTACTCCTCAGAGTAATTAATATCCTTGATTTTCAACAACATATATTTGGGGATGAGGGCATATAATTTAATTTCTAAGACAAGAAATATTTCATTTCCTTTTGCCTGCCTCTGTACATATAGCAACAGTATTTTCCTTTGTTTTCTAGGAAATACAAATTTTATTTTCCCTTTATTGCCAACTATTGTTAGCAATCCACAGTTGTACAGTTGCTTCTGTGTATCCAGATAGTAGAATTAGTAGCATAGCAGCTCTGGTAAACAAATTATTCTTCAGTGACTCCTTTCAAAAGCAAGCCTTTCATTGTAAAAGGGAGAGAAATCTAATTACATGAGCAATATTTTCAAACCTAATGTTCTGTTATATAGCAATTTGACAGCACGGGTTTGCAATATTCCTTTCTCCATTCTATTTGCAAACTTTTATGATGTTATATAGCATTGAGGAGATTAGTGGAAGTGATGAACCACTCAATTCCTTCTCAAGAATAAAAGATACTTCACCTCAGTTCGTGGCGGGGTTGGGCCAGCAGGCAATTCTTATCAGTCCTCTTTGCTGATTGCACTTAAGAGAGCTACCTCCTCTAGAGCCAGGTCCCTTTAGTGCCCCATTGCCCCAGCCACATCTAATGACTGATGGAAGTATATGGAATTCAATCCTCTATCCTCATTGCTATCCACCTAGGGCAACGTTGAAGGGTCATCTCACTTCAGAACTCTTGGCAGGATTGCCAGAGGCTTAGTGTTCCAGGTCAGAATTCTCTCTTTGCTCAATCTCTTCCTTTTTATCAACAGGCGTTGATCTCAAGAGCACTCCTTAGTAAATGTACAATAAAGACCTATGATCACAGTCCTCCTTGGTCCAGAGACAAGAAGCAGGAAATATCATTCTATAGGACAAGGCCTAAAGGTGATCTAATATCAACAGGACAATGGGATCTCATTGTTTGACTCAGTTTCTTGTTTGGTAGCAGTGGTACCATGAATCAGACTGGACTTGATGGATGGCAACCAGCAGCAGCAGAAGTGAAGTGAAAAACCACTTCATTATCACGTCTCTTCTTTCGTTGTTCCTCGGCTCTTCATCTCCATTTCTGCTTCCATTCCCCACCTTTGTCCACCGTCAATACACGAACTCATGTAACCTAAAAGCACAGCAAAAGCCTGTGCCCTAAGCATACCCTTCCACCGGCTAACACAAGTTTTCCAGCACAGAAGCCCTTCTTTTGGATTATTCAATAGTCAGAATCATAAATTCCTACTAAGGTAAGTTACATCAATAGAAAAGAAAGCTCCGAAAGCGTTCAACTCTGCTTAGTTGCAAGTCCTTCCTTCCCTCCCTTCCTCCTCCTTTCATGTATTCCTTCTTTCCTTTCTTTTTGTCCCCTCAGGAAACAAACATTTGGGAAGAGAGCAAACTTGGTTGAGAGTAGACAGCAGAGGGGCCCTGGTATTTTCAGTGAAGCCGTCCAGGAAATAACAGGTTGATGAATGGATGGACTACTCTTGAACACGGACCCTAGACTTCAGATAAATTCAGGTGAGTGGATTTATCTCCTGAATTTTCCATAGGACTCCTTCTGTTCGAGGCTCACCATCCATCCAGTCTACTTAAGCCCTTCCTATAATCAGCAAAGTTCGTGGAACACTAAACTCCCTCTTACAGAAATGGTTGTTATTCCAGAGAGATTTCTGCCTGTCCCCTCTCCTCTCTGGTTTTTGCCTGCTTAAATGATTGTCGTGGTTGGGGTCTTAATCTTCTTTTCCTTTTGTGCAGACAGGACAAACTTTTCCCTACCCTAAGTGTACTTGATACCATCAATTAACGTTTCCTGAAGGAATAACCATAGTCCCTATTTCCAAGTTTCATTTTGTTGAGTACATCCCTGCCCATTTACTGGAAATAAGACAGATAGCAGAGCCGTTGCAAGGAAATACATTCATATCCTTCATCCCTATTAAGTATACTGCTGGCCTCTCCCTTCTTGAGGAAAGAGAAGTCAGAATCCCTTAAAAAGAGGAGGGTGAGGTGCAAGAATTCAGTTCTGCCACGTTCCATAAAGCACCAGAAAACTTTATATTCTGGTCTGTCTTCAACTGTCTAAAACACAACACAGCGCAGAGGGGTGACCCTCCGTTCCCAAAAGGACAGTGCCACCGCAGCGTAACAGTTTTCTCTGTCAGGTCTGATGAACCGGCGGCAACCACACACAAGCTGAGGATAGCCCTAGAACAGTGTTTCCCCGTTGAACTTGTTAAATTTCACTTCAGGCCTCAAACCAGGAAGTGCTGTCTAAAATGAGTCCAAGACAAAACCAATCCAGCCTCGGACACAAAACTAGCTAGCCTGGAAAAAAAAAGAAGAAGAAAAGAAATCTAAAAGAAAGGCTTTCAGAGTTTCGGTTTGCTTGCTCGCTGGTTTGGATTGCCGTCGACGAAATCATCTTGCCATGAAACAATGTAAAGCTTTACACACGCGCGCACACGCACATTGTGTGTGATGTTTTTGTTATCCACTTCCTTATCTAGACGATCCAAACTTGGGCAAAGATTCGAGTGGGTCGGCCCTTCTCTCAGCTAAAGCAGAGCCCGTGGCAGAGAAGTGTCAAGATTCTGGCGATTGGGTCCCGACTCGGGCGGGCCACGCCCGGCCCGCGGCC
>NW_022111373.1:50532711-50542027 GCF_000313985.2 Echinops telfairi | reverse complement strand
TACCTAGCTCAGTGCCAGCCAAGTCCGGGGCTGGCAGAGTGTGTGTGAGCCCCGCGACCCCGCACCGTGCCCCGCACCCCCGTCGGGTCTTCCTTTGCGCAGCGCCGGAGCGAATCGGCTCGGTTCTCGCCATGGCATTCGCAAGCTGGTGGTACAAGACGGTAAATGGCAGCGGTGGGGACCGGGCAGGCTCTGGGACGAGTGTGCTAGCTTTGCTTTACTTTTGGGGGCGTGGGGACGAAATATTGTCCGGGGCCTGGCGGCAAAAGGGTGGGGACCGAGGGCGAGCTCCTCGCAGACCTTCAGGTTAGGCTCGGGGAGAAGCAGCAGGCGCACCCTTCTGTGGTATGTGAGTAGGAGCGCGCTGGGGCGTGAGAGTCATTGGGACTCGTCCGGCGCCCCCAACTTGAACGAAACCGATGCCACTTCGCGTTTGTGCCGTGCATTTAGTCTTCTCCCAAATAGGAGGGGTTGCTGGCACCCTGGCAGTTATAATGCTTTAAAGTAGGGAGCATGAGTTTACATTAGTTTGCTTTCAACAACAAAAAGCGGACTGACACAGAGAATAAAAATATTTACATTTCATTGAATTGTGATGAGAATTAAAAATAAGTTGGCACATCTCTGTGTCAACATAAAGTTTGGGGGGAAAGCCAGGACAGTGGGATTAGAATCACTTTGGAGCTGAGAAACACCGCTGCCGGCGTCAGGAATTGCCATCTTAGCAGGCAATTGAGCACCTGCTATGTGCCAGGCAGAGCTTAAGCCTCCAGGTACACAGCAGAGAATGAGGCAGAGCTCTTGTTCTCCAAGGGCACTATTTCCGAATCTGTCTTCACCTCTGTGGGGTGGCAGTGCCCAGCACAAGCATTGGTGAGGACTAATTAGATTAGAATCATGTTGAAGTGCGTATACCTTTAATGATTCATGTTAAAATGCATATACCTTTAATAATTGACCCGATTTCTCCTGGGATGCTTCATCATGAATGTTTGCCACGACTCTTCTTGGCATTTTTAACTCAGCATCTCATTGATGAACTGAGAGGGAAGTTTGCTTCGAGTAACTTGTTAAAGATTTTTATCAAAATGCGTCATGATTTATCTGCAAATATGGATGGATGTGACTCCCTGTGGGCTTCAGAGACTTCTTCCAAATGCATGACTCTCTAAGGAATATTATGCTGAGCTGTTTGGGTGAGAATAGTTTAAATCTATGCTTTTTACCCTATGACGTTTAAGTGCAGTTGGTAGTTTGCTGTCACCTCTCTTAGAATCCGAATGTTGAATTACTATGAAAGCTTTTGCTTGTAGGGACCACATGGAATTAACACTATGACTGTGATCAAGTTCTGATTCTTTTCCAGAACTCCCGATAGGAATATAGTGTGATCTGCATGTGTGTGTGTGTTTAATTTCCTAGTAGCTATATTAACAAAAGGAAACAGGTGAAATAACTGCTTACAATGTTTTTATGCACCCTTGTTGACAGCATGGCAGTTGGTACCCTCCTGCCGCTCTGTGGGAGAAAGAGACAATCTGCTTCCACTGAGATTTACAGCTGTGCAAACCCTTGACCACGAGGTGGAATTGGACCCTCAGTGCCCCTGTAGGACAGAGTAGAGATGCTCCTCTGGGGTTTTGAGACTGGGAGCAGTCAGCCACTTTCTATCCTGTTCTGTTGGGTCTCTATGAGTCAACTGACTGGATGGCAGGGGGTTAGGTTGTTTATTTCCCAAATATTATTTCATCGTGCAATTAAAGTACAAATTATTGGTGAATTTACTTATTTTTCATGTTAGTTATTCAAAATCCAGTGTGTATTTCACACTTAAGAGTACGTATGAATTTGCACTTGCCATATATCAAGTGCTCAATAGCCAGGTGTGGCTCGTGGCTATTTTCTTAGACCGTACAACACTACATCAATGGTTTGCAACTTTAAATTTTTTCATTCTGTAGGTGAGGGGTTGTTTTTGATCATAGACACTTTTGAGAATAAAATGAAAATGGAAGGGCCTATTTTTGTACCACAAACACACCCATATACATTATTTACCATATCAAGCCCAAAACCAAACTACCATTGAGTGGATTCCAACTCATATAGCCCCAGTAGAACAGAGTAGAACCGCCCCTGTGCATTTCTGAGACTAACTATTTATGAGAGTAGAAAGCCTCATCTTTCTCCCTCAGAGTGACTGGTGATTTCAAACTGCTGACCTTGAAGTTAGCAGCCAAACATAGTATCATTATGCCATCAACCACCCAACCAATTCACTGCCACCGAATCAATGCCAATTCATAGTGATCCTATAGGAAGGGTACAGCTGCCCTTGTGGGTTTTTGAGACTGTAACTCTTTATGGGAGTAGGAAGATCATCTTTCTCGTGCACTATGCCCCCAGGGTGCAAGCACTTACTCTCTCTTTCCATAAATATGGAGCACATGTGTGTTTATATGTGTATGTATGTATATAGGGATTTATATGTATATATATTTACCAAAGCTAGAAATATATACATGTATATATATGTACCAGCGACATATACATATATATGCTAAACCTATAATTAAAATACTTTTAGTAGGATCTTTTAAATACTGAAAAAAGATGATGAATGCCCAACTTTAAAAATTCAGACACAAACAAATAATAAAATAAAACCATTAAAAGATATACCTAAGATGTCTTAATTTAAGGAAATGCTATTTGTAACCTAATCATCCACATTGAATATCAGCAATACTACTTAGCTAATCTTCTGAAGACACATTCTGCCCTGGTTAAAAAACAAACAAACAAAATAAACAAAACAAACCCCCCAAAACCTTAAAGAATGCTAGCTGGCTCTGAAGTGCCTCTGATGAACAGCATAATGATGAATCAGAGTGAGTGTAAATTGGTCTAAGCCCATAATCACACTCCCAAGTTGTAAATTGGTTTGATATACTCATGTTAATTAAAAGTGTGTCTTAGCCTAATTAGACCCATGGCCTCAGTGGCAGCATGGTTTGGTGCCCAGTCATTTGGGAGGTCTGGTCCTTGCAGCCAGCCTGGGTGGAGTGTGAGTGTCACAAGCTTTCCATGGTAGTAGAGACCACTTGGCTCTTGTGGCTTTTAGGAGTATGGAATGCAAAATGATAGGGTTTGCAAAATGGCACAGGCTTTGGGGTGGTAGGAAGCCCTGAGGTGGTCAAAACAAAGCTCTCCTAGTTGAGTTGGCAAACCCTGAGCTGCTTCACTCCCCCGATGCAGATGAACGTTTTAAACTAAGGTAACATCCGATGATATTTTTAACCAGTTTTGACACTTCCCAGAAAGTTAATTATATTCTACAAGTGATTTTTAGAGAATGATGTAGCTCTCTGGGGGTGGTGACAGTGGGTGGTCCATTTGAAATTCAAAGATAGATGAGTGGGTAATTAGGTCTGAGTAAATTGTCTGGGAGGAACACTAGACTTCTAAGCCGACCATCTTTTTTTTTTTTTCCACCCAGTCCCTCCTATGAGGTGTTTTTCAGATGGGAATCCTATTCATGTGATTCTAAAATTCTACTCTTAAATTACATCATTTTCTTTTAACAGAAATCTATATCAAAAGCCTTCCGGCTTTTATTAAAAACAAATGACCCCACCAAACTCACTGTCATTCAGTTGATTCCAACTCACAGCAATCCTATAAGCCAGGGTAGATATGTATGTTTAAATATATGTCTGCATACATAAAGGTATGTATGTATATATGTCATATATACATCAAAGATGTTTTCCAATTAAGAAAAATGCAAAAACAACTCTAATATATACTGACTTGTGTACTGGAATTGGCAAGTCAGTTAACCCAGGAGAATAGAACTATATTGTGGTGATTAAGGAACCCTTGTAGTATAATGGTTATATGTTGGGCTGCTAACCGAAAGATTTGAAGTTTGAAACCATCAGCCACTGCTCGAGAGAGTAGAGGCTTTCTTCTCCTGTAAGGAGTTAGAGTTTCAGAAACTCACAGGGGCAATTCTGTCCTATTGGGTCACCATGTGTTGGAATCAACTCCATGGCAGTGCATTGGATTTGGTTTTCAAGTGATGGTTAGGCGTAGTGGGTTACACATTGAGCTTCTTGACTTCAAGGTCAGCGGCGTGAACCACCTGTAGCTCAATGTAGTTCCTAGGCATTACAAGGAGAATAAAACAAGTCACTGCCCTTGAGTTGATTTGGACTGATAGGGAGCAGTTGGGTTGCTAACCAAAAGAACAGCCATTGGACACCATCAGCAGCTGAGGCTTTCTACTCCCCTATAGGTTGGCCGTCTTAGCAAACCACAGGGGTAATTCTACACTCTCCTTTGGGGGTTGCCGTGAGTCAGAATCAACTCGATGGCAGTGAGTTTTTGAGAATAGGGAGAATGATTTATGGAAATATACACAAAATGCCTTTCTGCCATTCTACAAAATTTGCTACCAAATTATATAATTGTAAGAATGACTGCCTTTGGGATTCTTATATAAAAGATGATGATGCATAATAAGGATTAACTGCAGAGTTTAAGATCCTATGATTCACTGAAGCCCAGGTATGCATTTTACTAACCTGAGAACATGCCTGGTGCACTGCATGGTGTCCTTTGCCCAGATCTCAGAGATGGATTTTACTGCCTGACCACCACCACTACACACCACAAATATTTGTTGGATAGACCTGGTTCCTTTGTACTAAGCCAACATTAAAACCACTACCCATATGGGTTTTCCTACTCATATTGACCCTCTAGGACAAGTAGAACTGTCCCAGGACAGAGTAGAACTGCTCCATAGGGTTTAACAGCAGACAGTCTCATCTTTCTGCCTTGAAGATGCTGGTGTGTTTGAACTGCTGACCTTGTACTAAAGAAGCTTAAAAACAAAATTCTGGAATGGTTACAGTCTTAGAAAACAAAGCCTTCCAACCTTTAACTTTCATTTCATGATGTCACGATGCCTGGTGCACTGCATGGTGTCCTTTGCCCTTCTCAGAGAAGAAGGGTATAAAGTCACTCTGATTGTTTTCTTAAGATTAATCAGGCCATGGACCAGCTTCTTCATTGGCATCAGCTAGTGTCAGAAATAAGCCAAGTCCTAAAATAAAAATGCAGGGCTGTCTGTTCCCCTGGGCTACATTTTAATAGGTGAAAATGGGAAAGGTTGAATTATTTATCAGGTTCATATAGCTTTTCAAACCTTTGTCTTTTTGCCTTATCAGAGTATGTTAGTCAGAGTCAACCATGGAGCAGAAACCACTCTTGAGTCTTTAAAACAAACATAATGGAGTTAGTTATACAGCTAACAGAAGAGTCTGGAAAACAGCAGGGGAGGCAGCCTGAGATTAGGCATGGCAGGCAGGAATGCTGGTCCTGCAGTGATTAAGTGCTTGGTTGCTAACCAGTCAGAGGTTTCAGCCCACCTCCCTGGGAGGAGGCAGTCAGTCTGCTTTCCTACAAATCTGCAATCTTAGAAACCCGTGGGGCAGTTGTGCTTCGTACTAGACCAGGGGGCCTCAAAAAGCCCAAGAAAAACTGGAATGAAAAGATGATGGACCTTTTCCATGAATTTTTTGAAGCTCCTTCTGCTAAGTCAGCATCAGCTCAGTGGCAGTGAGTTTGGGGGCTACTCGTCCTAGGGTGGCAGAGCCCTGGTGGTGCTGTGGGTGAGGTGTTGGGTTGCTAACCACATGGTCAGCCCTTCGAACCTACCTGCTACTCCTTGGGAGAAAGATGAGGCTGTCTGCCCCCATGAAGATTTGCAGTCTCAGAAACGCTGTGTAAGAGGTCACTGTGAATTGGAATCTACTTGATGGCGGTGGGTTTTGATGACCCCCGGCTGTTGGGACAGAGGGAGGAGCCGTGCTGCCAGCGCCCCCTGAGGAGACTGAAGTGACAGCACGTTTACCCTGTAGGGTTCCTTGGTGGAGAGGCTCCCAGAGACAGAGAAGGGCGAAATACTGCCTTTTCTTCTTCACATCAACCCCTTCCCCACTTCCACTCTCATGCCACAGCCTCCCACAGGGGAGACCCAGGCTGCGTCCATCCATGCGAGGTGCCTGGGAAATTCAGCTCTCCAACGCCCCCTGCCCTGCTGCCCGACCCTATAGCTGGGAAAGCGTCTGGAGAGACCCAGGGCCTGGCCTCATCATTGAATACTCTGGAAACGAGTCTCCCGTTTTAGCAAGTATACCAGGAGAGCAGATGATAGGGGCTTCCCAGGAAATATCAATTTGGACATGGGTCTTGTCTCTCAGCCTTGGAAGTTGTTTTCTCAGCTCCTCCCTTTATCATCTAGTTTATACGGACCGGAAAGCAAAACAAACCAGGAAACATTTAGAAAGATTTGGGGACACGGGGCCATTCCATCAAGGATTATTTGGAAAACAAGGAATGTGGCCGTCTGGCTGGGAAAGCAACAAATACATTTATGGACCAGTTTGTAAGCAGGGGGGTATATAATCAACTGCTAATCTGTTTGCTTTATTGGAAAAAACATTAGAGACGAAAGTGCAGCGATGACGATCTGCTGCGCCACTGATCGCAAAGGCTCAGCGTTAGTCAGGCAGCGTGCAGCGTGCACCCGGGCCCAGTGCGCCTTCCTTGAGCAATCGGTTTACCCAGGAGCTGCCCAGAGCTGCCCCAGCCTGCCTGCCCCGGGAGCCACCCCTTGAGCCCAGAGGGGGTTGTGGGGAAAACAGCTTCCGCTTCCTGCAGGGTGGTGCCCACACAGCCTCCTCCCAAAACAGGGGCTCCCAACCCTGGCTGCACATGAGAATCCGTGGGGAATATAAATAAATAAGTAAATCATGCCCTGGCCCCACAAATTCCCATCTAAATCCTTGGGTCGGGCTCTGGCACTGTTTCCCTGCGAGCTCTGGGACGCCCAGGAGCCGCCTGGACCCCGCCTGTCTCTGTGTTTGCAGTGGTGGCGTGAGATAGGAGCTGGGTGCACTAGGGAAGTCCAGAGGGCACCAAGATAACCTTTTATTGATTCCTCATTTTTCTACAGCTATCCCTAGGCATGAAATGTTGATCTCCCTGGCTTGTCCCAGAGGTGGTGAAGGGACATTTTTGAATCGCTTTCAAATAATCTTTCCTATTAAACAACAGAGTCCTGAATGTTTTTGAGATTTCACTCACATACCACTTTTAATGCACTTTAAATGAACCCATTTAAAGTGTACAGTAGTTTTTTAGGATATTCACTGCATGGTGCAACCATCACCACAATTTAATTTGAGAACATTTTCATACCCCCACCCCCCAGAAAAACCTCAGACTTTTTGTTTGTTTTTAACAATGCAAAACGAATTTCTGAAGCATATCCGCATATGGGATTCTTTCACAGTGATATTTGAGTCTTCCTGCCTTCTCCTGTGTGTGTAGAAGTTCATTTGGTTGGCTTGTTTTGTAAGGCAGATAGATAGCCTTGTCTGTGTGTGCCTCTGGGAGAAGTGCCAGATGCGCCAAAGCCAAAGCCCAGCAGTAGCCAAAGCCCTCAGCTGGGTGGGAGCTCGGCCTCTGGTGAGCCTTCCTGCTTCTCACTTTGATTTTTGGACTGATTTGTGGGTTTGCATTGGACAACTGACCACAAGGCCAGCAGTTTAACACCACTAGTTACTCCATGAGAAAAAGACTAGGCTTTCTACACCTGTGAACATTGCAGTCTTGGAAACCCACAGGGGCAGTTCTACCTGCCCTAGGGTTGCTATGAGTCTAAACCGACTTGCCGGCAGTGACGTTCGTTTTGTTTTTTATGGGTTTGCTATAGTAGAAGAATTTAAGCATTTAAGTGTTAACTCCTAGAACTAGGACAGCTGTACGTGCCAAATTGGGCGTTTGGAAAAGTACGGCTTTGGGAGGAAAAACAGGAAAATCTTTTGGTCCTTACCTCTGCATTCCTATAGCATGTACCTCAGGGCCCCTCATCGTAGCGCCTGTGCTGTGTCTTTCCTGTTTCCCATGGCCTTGTCCTTCAAGGGCTGCGATCCTGCTCGTCCTGTTTGGGTCTCTTCCTCCAGCTACTTGTACAGGATGGATTTGTGAAAGTATTATATGTTTGACTAATTTTATAAAACAAGTTCCGACTAGGAAATTTTTGTCTTTCTGCTTGAGACCATCGGATTAACATTTTCTTGATAAAAATCACATTCCCAGCTGAGTTTCACTTGTCTTTGAGTTGCCTACTCTCTGGCCCATAGATAATAACTCTAAGGGATATGACCAAGGAGGATCTCACCTTTCAGGGCCTCGGTTTCTCTGTCCAAAAAACAAAATGACAGCGAGTTGCTGTGGGGGTTGAGGTCACTTGAAGAAACTCATAACTCTGGGCCTACCACCATGGTCTACCACGAAGTCCGTGGGTAGCACAAAGGAGTGAGGGCTCAACTACTAACTGAAAAGTTGGTGGTTAAAATCTACCCAGAGGCACCTCAAAGAAAGGCTTGATAATCTACTTCTGAAAGATCACAGTCCTCCAAAACTCGGGGTACAGTGCTCCTCTGACCCATGGAGTTACCATGAATTGGAGTTGGCTTGATGGTGGTTGGTTTGATTTTTTTGCCTTGGTTGCATACCATTGAATAGATAGATGCTTCAAACCTCAAAGCCAAACCCATGGTTGCTGAGTTGATTCTGACTCATAACAACCCTGCAGGGCCAGAGTCGAACTTCTCTATAGGGTTTCTGAGTCCGTAAAGCAGTAAAGCAGACATCATCATCTTTATCCTATGTAGCCATTGGTGAGTTTGAACCTTCAGCCTTGCAGTTCCAGTCCAATGCTTAACCCACTGCACTACAAAGGACTCCTTAATGGATTTTCAAATTCTGTTTTCTTAATTTTTTGAACTCTCTCGTTTTAAAAAATCATTTTATTGGGGCCTCTTATATCATAATCCATACGTACATCCATTGTGTCAAGCACATTTGTACATGTTGCCATCATCATTTTCAAAACATTTTCTTTCTACTTGAGCCCTTGTTATTCAGCTCATTTCCCCCCTCCCTCCCTCATGAACCCTTGACAATGTATAAATTTTTTTTTCATGTTTTACACTGACTGCTGTTTCCCTTCACCCACTTTTCTGTTGTTCATCACCCCAGGGATGGCATTATGTGTAGAACCATTGTGATCGGTTCCCCCTTTCTCCCCTGACCTTCCCCTTCCCCTCCTGGTATTGCTACTCGCATTATTGGTCCTGAGGAATTTATCTGTCCTGGATTCCCTGTTTCCAGCTCTTATCTGTACCAGTGTACATCCTCTGGTCTAGTCAGATTTGTAAGGTAGAATTGGGGTCAT
>NW_022111373.1:50530128-50531537 GCF_000313985.2 Echinops telfairi | reverse complement strand
GCGGGGTGAGAAAAGCCTGGAAGTGGGGAAGGTGATAGCTTGGAAAAGAGAAGTAGACCACATAACCGCGAGATAAACCACAGAGGAATTTCGTTAGATCAGGGGGGGAAATTTAATAGATGCAATATTAATCCTCCACCTCTCCCCCTGCTCATCACCAGCTCTCACAACGAATGAACGACTGCACCCTGCGCCATCCATGATCGATTGTGGACTGGATCATTGTGATTCATAAGGCTTTCTTGGACCGGTTTTTCGAAGAAGATTGCCAGACCTTTCTTTCTAGTCTGTCTTAATCTGGAAGCTCAGCAAACGTTTATCCAGCATTTTAGCAACACACAAACATAATTACTATCTAGAATGTGTGTGTGTGTGTGTGTGTATAAACAAGCGCACTCCCATTTAATCAATTCTGAACCATACCAGCCCAATAGGACAGAATAGAACAGCGTCTGTGGGTTTCTGAGGCTGTAAGTCTTTGATGGGAGCAAAAGCCCTCATCTTTGTCCCAAATAGTGGGTAGTGGTTTTGAACTCTGGATCTTGTGGTTAGCAGCCCAACTTGTAACTTACTACAAAAGTTCATGGGAAAATACCAATAAAAGCGAATAGATTTTTCCATGAAGTTTCTGAAACCCATGTGCACGTAGGTGCATGCACGCACATGTGGTTTTGTACCACCACCCCCCCACTGCTCTTGAGTCAATTCCAACTCATAGTGACCTTTATAGGGTTTCTAAGACTGTGAATATGTATATGGAAGAAGTTGTATTATTCTTCCGAGGAGTGGCTGGTGGATTTGAACCATCAACCTTGCAGTTAGCAGTCCAATACGTTACCCACAGTGCCATCAGGGCTTCCATAAATACACACACATACTTTAAATTGTTCCTTTTTTCTAGGATTCACTAGTTACTAACTACTGAGTATCATCAACTATGGGCAAAGCAACCCTTGACTAGACCATGGAGATAAAATAAGTGAAATCAAACCTTGTAGCAGCCTCATCACCAAACGATTAGAGCATGGCTACTTTTCTGCAGATTGCACTCCCTAATCCATGGCAGTGTTTCTTTTAGGGAAGAATTATCCATGAGTAAAAGTGACTTCTTGCTAATTTTCATACAAAACATTAAGATAAGTTTTTAACTGACATATCTGTTGATGTGGTTAGTGGGAATATTATCTTATTCCATTTCGCATGGTATAAACACCAGCAGTAGATTTTAAGTCAGAAACCTGGTTGGCAACATTTTTCTATTATTAGTTATGTGACCTTTATTCTCAGTTTTCTCAGACGTAAAATCACATGAGCCTCTCTTGGTATAAATAAGAGTACTTATGAAAGTGCCCTGCAGATAAGAATGGTATAAATTGGCACTATTACTATCACTTTCTGAGAGAAAATAC
>NW_022111373.1:50523480-50528914 GCF_000313985.2 Echinops telfairi | reverse complement strand
TAGCCACCGAGACTCCTAATTAAAAACCTAAAGTCATGATAAATAGAAGATAGGGCCTTGCCACTTGAGGTTGTATCTTTCTGAATTGGTGACTTCTCAAGTGGTAGAACTCTAGGGAATTCCCAAGGGCCATGGGAACTAATGAGTGACTTGGAATGCCGTTGTCCTCCCTTAACTCTACCCCAACTTAGGTTTAAGTATAGCTTCAAGTTCAGCATGGTCTTTAGACATCGCATCTGCACGATGAAACAGATGTCTCCGTGATGGCAATTTGGGCTTTAATATACGATGAGTTATTTTGTGGGAGACAACACTCTGCCTCGACATTACTATGAGATCTTCATCTGGTTAATTAAAGACTGACTTCCAGATCCCCAATGAAGAGCTGTCACTCCCCTTGATTTCTGAAAGTCACTGGTGTCGGTGTAGAATTACCAACATTCTCTGGACATAGATCAAAGGGGTCAATGCCTTTAAACTCTCTGCATTCAGCCTTTTCGGAATAAATGATGGTTATATTGTCTGTCACCTTCCTCTGGTAAACAAGATCTTTTTATCTTTTTTTATAGCATGCCAGTGAGAAAACAAGTGGATCACCGTCGTCGAAAGCAGGAGAAAAGAAAGCAGATGAGGTAATAGTGACAGTACTGGGGTTTCATTTTGCCTTCCTTTTCTGTTGTGAAGTCCACCTTGAAATATTAAATAATGAGATAGAAAAGAATTTCTAATGGAATGCTTCCAAATTTAGTGTTAACTCTTGACTTGATTCAAGAATGTAAGTCATTAAAAACAAAGAAGAATAGAGAGCTCCTTGGAAAAGGAACAGTTACAATCAGGTTCCATGAGGGATAGAACTCATTGAGACTGTCTTTCCTATAGGAATCAGTGAATCTTTGTTGGTTGGCTAAGTTGAATGTAGTCCATTTAGAAGGGAAATGCGCATGCATTTTATACTTTACTAGTATGAAAATATATATGTCGTGGAAAAGGGAAGCATTTTCCCCCACGAAAGTGTACCCTAAAAGGAGGACAAGGATGGCCTAGATTTAAACAGTTCATAAACAAAAAGAAAAGAGAAAGAACTTTTTTAAAAATTGAATCAAGTCAATGGAAATCCCAGTTGATCGAAATCTAACTTTGAGGCGAGTCTTCATTGAGCTGTGAATTACTTCCTTCCCTGAATGATGCTCCATTCTGGCCACTGCCAGCAGGGCCCTGTGGGCTAAGGAAGGGTCCTGTGAAGTGCTGGCCTTTGTCTGGAGGGTGTTCCTTCCCTTTCAGTTGTTACATTTGAAATCTCAAGTTGCACATTTGCAATCTCAAAAGATAAATTCATCTTTATTCAGTAGGACCGGTATATCTTTTCCAACGTTTATAGCTCTTCCCACCAGGTTCCAAAAGGCTTGTAGAAATTTCGAAAACCTAACGTGATCATTCCCTATTTTTCTGTTTCTTCAAGATTCAAGAAGTGTTTCTAGAAATGTAGTTGGTCCTCCTCCTGCAGACATTTTCTGCATGCTCAGCATCCAGGGAGGCAGTTAGGAGGAGAGCTGGGGTGTGTGCTCTATGAAGGCACTCCGCATCTCTGATCCTCCATTACTAATCTCCCTGAAAATGCGATATAGATGACTTCTTACCAAGGAAATTTGTCATGGATTGTGTGTACTGGTGGAAGGCAAATGCTTCATTAAGAATTAAAAGTACAAATAAGCATATTAAAATTTCATCCGGTTTCTTGGTTCAATTATTGAAAAAGAATTTCCCTGTGGAAAACTACTATTTTCTTTTCTTTAGTAGTATGAAAATATATACAGTATCATCACTTTCTATACCAGCCCAACCCTTTTAAACATCTTCCCAGTTATCTATAAAATTTATTATTTAGGCAAATGGTGAACACTTCCTGTTTGAACAGTACTACTCACTCACTGCCACCGAGCCAAACAGTTCCCCTTTATTTGCCAGACCAGGAAGTATCATTCTTGGATGTTATCCTTTATAAATATTCGTCAAGATTGAACTACTTGCACAAGAAGGAACGCTTATCTGCTCTCTCTGTATACAGGCAAGTGGATAGCAGTCCCGTTCTTACAGCATTATCCTCACTAACTAGGTTGTCACTTCAAAGCTTAACTATTACACCTTGAATGGATATTGGGATAGCCAACAACTACTAACATAGACTTAGATCTCCTTATAAGGTCTTGACCACCAATCCCCTTATCTCCGTATTTATGAAGACCTTGGAAAACACTGATAAGGAGCCATAGAACAAATGCAGCTGGGGAAAAACTCCAAATTTCTGTGTCAATAGAGGGGGACTGTCACTTCAGGTTGAACCCGAAAGGCTTCACTTCCAGCTCCTGAGAAGAAAATTTCCATCTCTTTACCAGCAAGTCATTCAATCTGTCATGATTTCACAGCATTGCTGGGAAATTCCAGTTTACAGCCACTGGCCTTGTTCCAGAGCCAAGATGCATCAATCTGTTTTCTGTTCCAACCAGAGAAACAGAGAGGAGATAAAAGCTTTGTCTTGTTCCATGGCTTTAATCAACATACTGAATTAATAGTCTGATATTAGAAATTATTTATAATCGTATCAAGATTTACTGAGATGTGCTAGGACGGATAGTCATGGGGTATGGATTGGAGGTGCCTTGTTGGTCTAGATTACTTCCAAATGATCTGTCCCCAAAGAGTCTGTGGTTGCAGGTAAGCCCTGAAATATTATGTGCACATAGGTAATCCATGAGTGATTGTAAGCCTAGAGATATGCAGAGAAACTATCCTACCTTATGCCTTAGTATTCATGGTTATAAAGCATATGCAACCTGGACTGCTTATCTACCGTTCCCCTCTCCCGTGCTCACTTAAACCCCTTGTCTTCTGGGGGCTGAGTGGTTATCCTTTGGGCTGCTAACCCCAGGTCAAGACCACCAGTCTCAGAAATCCACAGGGGCAGTTCGCCCCTGTCCTTTGGGGTCACTATGAGTCAGCATTGACTAGATGGCAGTGAGTTTGGCTTGGGTTTGGTCTTCTCAAATAAATTTCTCTTCCCAAATGAACCCCTAGTGGCTCCACGTGTTAAGCACGGGGCTGCTAATCAGAAGATCAGTAGTTTGAACCCAGCAGGCATTCCACAGGAGAAAGCTTTGGCAGTCTGCTTCTGTAAAGACTTATAACTCTGAAGGCAGTGCTGCTTTGTCCTGTGGGGTGTGTGGGTTCAGTGTCTTCTCAAGATTCTCAGACAATGGAAAGACTTCTGGAAACGGAGTCTTACCCTGTGCTTTGTTGATTCCATTTTCAAATGAGCATTAGCACTGAAGGTTAAATAAGTTATTGCTCATAAGAGTACGCAAATATACCTTTTAGGCCTGCAAAGACACACCAAGGTACTTGGGACCAAGTGAGTCTGGAAATGTATTTTATGTGCTCAGGGATACTGCTGCTCCCTGGCCAGCTCTACTGCAGAGATGCACATGGATCTATGCAATGGCAAGTGGGTAAGAGCAAAGCACAAATTGCATTGGCATCAGTGCTTCTGTATACAGAAAGGATGAGTCCTGAGGGACAGATTTCTTGGATCCTCTAGACTATACTTTGCCAGTTATTTATAGAAAATTGATTCATGTATTACTTGCACAGTAGGAAAAGCATTATTTGGTACGAAGTCACAAGTGAATTCTCAAAATACATATGTTAAAATCACCAGGATTCCAGACTTCCTGGGTGGTTACTCATTGGTGTTGGCATCCCTCAGTTCTTTCTTTTGCAAATCAAGTTGGTTTCCTGCCTTGACCTTGTTTGTATTGGAGAAGCAGACATTTTAGACTGGAAACAGGACCCTTAATTCTGAAATCGGTAATGAGAAAAAGCTATAAAGAATAACATTCCTCTTAAAGGGACTGAAAGCTAAAATTATCTCATTCACATTCCAAATTTATTTTCACTAGGGCTGGGCATACAAATGCTTCCCCCAGTCTAATTGAGCTCCTTGGTTTTCTGCTTGCTTTCTTAAAACAGAGGGTAAACTCAGTAGACTCCCTAAATAATGAAAGAGGAAGCTGGATGACTAATGAACCTTGAATTTAAAAGATAATGGTGGCTTTTACTACTAGATACATAGAACAGAGGCGTCTAAAGTGTTTGCTAGCTCTGATAGTGTCTAGCTTCAGTGCTACAATGACAAATAGCTCAGGGGCCACCTAGTGGAAGAAAGGAGTAATTTCTTGCTCTGCTATCCAAAACAAAGCTCCCTGGAATCAATGCGACCTCCATAGGACAGGGTAGAACTGCCCCAGTGGGTTTCAGAGACTACCTCTTTACAGGATTAGAAAGTCTCATCTTTCTCCCGCAGAGCAGCTGGTGGTTTTGAACAGATGACCCTGTGGTTAGCAGCTTAACGCGTAACCTCTACACCATCAGGTCTCCCTACTGCTGTGCTATAGTATTCAAAAAATTATGGAATAAAATGTTTTTAGCCTCAGCAATGATGACATATAGTTGGTTTTGCCTTTTGGCAGCTGCATACGTTAGTTTGTTGTTTTTTTTAAGAAGAAAGAGACTTGAATATGCCCTTATGTAAAATTAGACATTTTAAGAGCAGGCAGTGCTTTCTGTTGTACACAGGGTCACTGTGAGGCGGAGGCCACCCAACATCGCCCAACAGCAAGATTGTAAGCGTTACAGATATAAATGGATTTTGTCTTTAGTAAAATAGAAGTGTGACCTAAGTGACTGAGATTCTTGAATAAGGGAAACAAATTCAATTATCGGACCCGGAAATGCCAATTCTTTCTTCCAGTGTGGAATAACTAGAAGTGAGCTTAATGACCAGTGGTCTAGGATGGACATAGCTTTGTTTATTTATTTTACGTAGACTTGCAGAAGCTTTAACTTTTAGAAAAATTTTAAGTTTTATTGACATAATTCACATTTTTTGTTTAATTCAGTGGTTTAGACATATTAAAAAGAGTTGTGCAATTATTACCAGTCATTTTTGACTAATTTTCTCCATGGTTGAACTCATCATTGGCTACCCATTTCCTCCCAACTGTCCTGCCATAAGGGAGCCCTGGTGACGTAGTGGCTATGAGTTTGGGCTGCATTTTGCAAGGTCCGCAGTTCTAAACCACCAGCTGCTCTGCGGGAGAAAGGAGGGAGCTTTCTCCTCTTGTCAACAGTTACCGTCTCGGAAGCTCACGGGGCCAGTTACCCGGTCCCATATTGTTGCTATAAGTCCGCATTGACTGGAGGACAGTGAGTTTGGTTTGTTTTTCTTTGCCATAACTCTAAGAAACTATTAATCTAGTCACTGTCTCTATAGATTTACCTCTCCTGTATTTCATATAAAGCAAAACATACAAAAAAACCTAAAAAAAAGCCAATAGCAATAACAAAATAAAGAGAAAAACTTCAAGTGAAAAAAAAAAAA
>NW_022111373.1:50520758-50521759 GCF_000313985.2 Echinops telfairi | reverse complement strand
CTTGAGTAGAGGCCATCTGCTACCCTAATACTAAACCTATAAAATATGCACATAGATCTATTTCCTCATCGTCATATATAATATAATATATTTATATATGTACATGCCTGTATTTAGACCTCTATAAATGCCCTTTGCCTCCTAGTTCTTTCCTCTATATCCTTTTACTTTCTTCTTGTCCCACTATCATGCTCAGCCTTCATTGGGGTTTCAGTAATTTCTCTTGGATACATTGCCCTTGATTGGCCCTACCAGGCCGTATACTCTCCTTGTCATCAGTTTTGGATCACTTGTTGTTCCCTTGTCCCTGGGTTTGTTGGGAACTGCCAATCTTGAGGATCACAGCCCAATTTGTAACCCCTATACACCAGGCTGCTGCCAATACAGATGTCGTTCAGTTAAAATCTAACAGCTTATCATTTAAATTTTTATTGATGTTATTTGTGAATTAGGTGAAGGTTTACAGAGCAGACCATACCCACAGCTTGGTTTTGAATAACAATGTATGTGGGAAACAAATGCACAGCAGTAATGACTTAGAGTGAACTGTGGGACAGCCAGAGTGACAAAAGTTATCATGGTTTGAAGACCATTGAATGACAGAAGAAAATGTTATGTAAAAAAAGACAAGGCACACGTAAGCAATTTGTTCATTTCACATACTTGCATTATGCATATTTTTGTATTAGGGTAAAAACAAAAGAATAATGAAACCGTTGTCTTGAATTTTAGTATTCTGAGTTATTTACATTTTCTTTTGGCTACTCTTTTTTCTCTATTCTAAAACCCTTTTTTTGTTTGATTAGAAAGAAAATAAAAATAAAATGTATAGCTAAAGGACTAAAGGAGGGCAGACGTTTTACTATGGCCAGAACTAAAACTGTGTTTGCTTGCCTAGACCTTAAAGAGAGAGATGTTTACACTTGAGCCTCCTCACTTTGGAACTCCTAAGGCTGCTTCTGTGTGTTTGTCTGTGTGTGTGTGTGTGTGTGTGTGTGTGT
>NW_022111373.1:50518606-50520047 GCF_000313985.2 Echinops telfairi | reverse complement strand
CCATTATTAGCAAATTCCTTCATTTTTAAGTGAATCCTTGCCCTCACCTCGCTCCTCCTTTATTTCCCCGGGGGCCACTTTTGAGTTGCAGGTGTTCTCAGGGGGATGATCTTTTCATAGTTAACATAGCAGTGGAAACCTTTGGCAGGAAAGGAAGAGAATGTACAACCACTATATTTTTCTGTAGACTTGCTAAAGGCACTGGAGAACTACAGATCATGTGATAATAATATGAGGGGTACCCCCCAAAACAGATTGAAAAATAATGTATTTTTACAAAGCAACCTTATTTAACCTTATTCAAAGTACTGTCGATTACACTTAATACTTTTGTCAAAGCTGCTATTCCATTCTTGAAACAGTTTTCAAACTCATCTGTTTGGATGGCTGACAGCACCTCCCTTATTTTTTCTTCTTCACCTCTTCTATGTTATCAAATCGCTGTCCTTTCATGCCCCTCTTCATTCCCAGAAACAAAAATAAATCACATGGGGCAAGGACAGGTGAATCAGGTGTGTGGGCCAAGGAGAGGCATGTTGTTTTTTGCCAAAACTGGTGCACAGAGATGGCTATGTAAGCAGGTGCATTGTCGTGGTGGCAAAACCAGACCCCCCTCTGCCACAAATCAGGCCCTTTTTGTTGCATACTGTTACGCAATGTTTTCAGAACCTCTAAATTAGTTCTCAATCTGTGGGTCATGACCCCTTTGGGGTTGAATGACCCTTTCATAACAGCAGCAAAATGACAGTTATGAAGTAGCAATGAAAATAGTGTTATGGTTGGGGGGTCACCACACCACGGCATTAGGAAGGTTGAGAACCACTGATCGAAACCACAGGCAGCTTCTCAGGAGAAAGACTAGGCTTTCTCCTCCCTTAAACAGTTACAGCCTCAGAAACCCACAGGGGTGACTGAGTCAGCACTGACTCGATGGCAGTGAGTTTTGAGTGAGTGTCGATAGAGGTCGCTGAGGCAAGGCCTTCCTCTTCCATGTGTGGAGATGTGGTGGGTGTTCCATACCAGCTACCTGGTGCATCTGCATCTCTCGTGGATCCAGTGTTTACAGGACATGCTTCACATCGTATGTGGTACCTGGAAGCATCAATCTCACCCTTTGTAATCATGATGCTCTATGCACTTGCTTCTTGAATTGTAGGTATTCATAAGTTAGAGGTGTATGATACCAATGCTTTATGGAGAGAGTGGTCATAGTGTTTTGCCTGACTCTTTTCAAACCTGTTCTTTCCTCGGTTTCAAAAGTTATCCTTCTATAGTAGAACTTTTAAAAAGCCAAAGAAGACTCTTTTGTTTTAAATCAGTTTTCCCTCACCATCAGAAAATAGCCTCAAATTGGCATTCTATGATGCTCACCTTCCCGACACAACCGCTGAAGACAAAGCGGGTGAATAAGCAAATGTGGTGAAGAAAGCTGATGGTGCCC
>NW_022111373.1:50515498-50517171 GCF_000313985.2 Echinops telfairi | reverse complement strand
ATACAGCACTTGGAGCGCTTGAAGTCATGTGCAGCTCATGGTGAGGATTCAGCGTTTGATGCCGTCACACTGTGATGACCATCTTTGCACAAGAAAAAGTGGGCATGGGAGAGAGAGGATATTCGAACCTTTCTTAGTATTTCCCTTAGATAAAGTTTTAGAGATAGGACAGCGCCTTTGTGAGATACTGCTAAGATGTCTCATCGAGCTTGTACCAGTTCACCCCTCTTCATGACCTGCAGGAGGGAAAGCTGCTTCTCCCCCTGGGTGAAGTTGTTTCTGGGAAGGCATTTTGGCAAAAAATGACAATTGCTCATCTGAGGATTTTTTTTAAGTTCTCCAGGTCACTAAATATTGATCATCTGGGCTTTATTCAGCGTATTCATAATTTACAGTATTTATATTGTCTTTAAGCCAAGTTATTTTAAAAAGATAGATTGAGTGTGTTCAACAGATTAGTCTGTTTTGAGATGATGTTTGGATTTGTATGAAAATTTACATTTGACTGAAATGCTGAGCTGCTTCCTCTTATTAAAACTAACGTTTCCTCTCTCTTCAAGAAAAAAGCATCAAGTTTTGGGAGCAGTCAAGCCTCCAGAATGCACACTAGTGGAGCAACCCCTTCCAGCAAGGTCAGTCTTTCACTCAGCAGGAAAAGATCCATGCTCTACAGATGCACCATCAGATGGATGATGGGGACTGTTGGGACAGGAGACAGTATCACTGTGTCACTGCCAGTGATATGGCTTTTGTTGTTGTTGTTGCTGTTGTTTTTAGTAAAGTGTCATTCCTGTGTGGGATCAGAGGTTGAGGGAGATGTAAGTTCTTTTTTTTTTTTTTGAGATGTAAGTTCTTAAATAATGGTTTGAATGACTTAAGATCAAGTAAAATCAGTTGGTGTAAGGAGCCCATCCAAACTAAAAGCCAAGCTCGCTGCTAATGGGTCCATTCTGGCTCACAGAGATGCTGCATGACAGCGGGGAACTGCCCCGGTGGGTTTCTGAGACTACATCTTGACAAGCGTAGAAAGCCTAATCTTTCTCCCATGGAGCAGCTGGTGGTTTCAAACTGCTAAGCTTGTGGATAGCAGCCCAACACGTAGCCCAATATGCCACCAGAGCTATGCAAGTGGTTAACACACTAAGCTGCTACCTCAAAGGTCGAAGGTTCAAGTCCACCCCAGGATACCTTGGAAGATAGGCCTTGCAATCTTCTTACAACCCTTCAGAGAGGTTGGCAGAGCTGGCCCCAATCAGAGCCAAATTGACAACCCCCTCCCCCACTAGAAATAATGTGCTGCAGAGGACAACACTAAACCTGCAGGTTGGGGAGAGGGGTCCACCTGCCACGCCTATATAGAAAGAAGTAAACCAAGAAGGAAAGAGAGAACAAGGGACTAGACCCCATACTGGCACACCAAGCCCGGAGGATAACGTCCCTGCACAGACACCACTAAGGCACAGAGAGCACTGTAAGAATGACAACAGCTCGAGACATGATGTCCCCTCGCTGGAGCATACCGCGTCAGAGGACAGTAGTGGGGACGCACAGTGGGGAGTGTGTCTGGCCTGAATCCCCCACAGTGGGGTGAACCAAGAAGGGAACATAACAGACGAGCAATAGGAGCAAAGCCAAGCCACAAAACCCATGAGGACCCCAAAAACAGACTGCAG
>NW_022111373.1:50512488-50513657 GCF_000313985.2 Echinops telfairi | reverse complement strand
GGAGGAAGGGGAAAAATGAGGACCTGATGCCAGGGGCTTAAGTGGAGAGGAAATATTTTGAGAGTGATGAGGGCAATGAATGTACAAATACGCTTTACACAATTGATGTGTGTGTGGATTGTGATAAGAGTTGTATGAGCCCCTAATAAAATTATTTTTTTTAAAAAGAAAGAAAACATAAAATATTTTAAAATTATATCATTTAAAAAATATAAACTATTTAAAAATTTAGTATGAAATATAGTAAGTGTTCAGTGAGTATCACTTATTATCATAAATGTTGATAGGTTTAGACTTTAGGCATTTTGTGTAGTCATCTTGCTTCTTGAGAAAGCATTCAAACTTTCGTGACCATTAGCTCTGCCAGGCCCTCTGCTAAGTGCTCTAATTACTGCATGGGATCCTCCACCACCTGCCCTTGTTCCTGGACACAGGCGGGAACCAGGCCTCGCAGAGGTTCAGGAGCCTGACGGCATCGCAAAACGAGTGAGATGAAGGTGGACTCTAACCCAGGCTTCCTCTTGATGCACGCGACTCACTGCCATCCGGTCCGTTTCACCTCAGAGTGCCTCGGCAGTACAGGGTTTGTCATTTTACTATGAGCCCGTACAGATATTATATTCATAATTCAACGAGATCAAGCGTAATTGTACAATTGCTGCCACAATCATTTTCAAAACATTTTTTCTTCGTCTTGACCTCTGATACTGGTTTCCCTTTCCCTAGCTCTTTACAGGAGTAGAAAGCTCCGTCTTTTTTCTGCAGAGTGGTCGGTGGTTTTGAAGTACTGACCTTGACGTTATATAAATGTAGCCAAGGTCCTCAGAAATGCAAGGCCTCCAAAGCTCTGGGCCTTCTTCTGTAATATGACACCTCAGAGTTGTGCACTTAAGTCACTGAAACCTCAGCACACAGGACAAGGAGGCACACTTTTAGCTAATGCTTTGTTATATATAAAATAGTTAGGTTCAACCTATTTTAACCTTGCAGTCTTCCAGTAGGTCCAGGATTACCTAAAAACTTTATCTCTGCTAGTATTTCAGTACTGTAGCCAGCACTTTAAAGTAAGCATTTTCCCTTTAAAATGGATAGTTATCGTATGAAGGTCTGTGCGCTTCAGACATGTCCTTGCTTGATGAAGAGGAGGTATGGTGGCACCTCCTGCAGTC
>NW_022111373.1:50498470-50499575 GCF_000313985.2 Echinops telfairi | reverse complement strand
ATCCTCCGGTCCAGCTGGATTTGTAAGGTAGAATTGGGATCATGCTACTTAGGGGGCAGAAACATTTATGAACTAGAGGAAAGTTGTATGTTTCATTGTTGTTACACTGCCCCCTGAACTGGCTCGTCTCCTCCCCAAGACCCTTCTGTAAGGGGATGCCCAGTTGCCCACAAATGGCCCTTGGGTTCCCACTCTGCCTTCCCCCTCATTCACAATGATGTGATTTTTGTTCTTTGATGCTTGATACCTGATCCCTTCGACACCTCATGATCACACAGGCTAGTGTGCTTCTTCCATGTGGGCTTTGATACTTCTGTGCTAGATGGCCGCTTATTTACCCTCAAGCTTTTAAGACCCCAGATACTGTATCTTTTGATAGCCGGGCAACATCAGCTTTCTTCACTACACTTGCTTATGCCACCATTTGTCCTCAGCGATCTTATAGGGAAGGTGAGCACACAATGATATGATTTTTCCTTCTTTGATGCTTGAAACCTTATCCCTTTGGCACCTCGTGATCACACAGGCTGGTGTGCTTCTTTCGTGTGGGCTTGGTTGCTTCTGAGCTAGATGGCCGCTTGTTTACCTTCAAGCCTTTAAGACCCCAGATGCTATATCTTTTAATTGCTGGACACCCTCAGCTTTCTTCACCACATTTGCTTATGCACCCATTTGTCTTCAGCGATCATGTCGGGAAGGTGAGCATCATGGAATGCCAGTTTAATAGAATACAGTGTTCTTGCATTGAGGGAGTACTTGATGTACCACAGTTTATTGATCCATTCATCTGTTTATGGAAATGTGGGTTGTTTCCAACTTCTTGCAATTGTGAACTGTGCAGCAATGAACATTGGAGCACAGATGTCTGGCCGTGGTTTGTTTCTTGCTTCTTCTGGGTATACATAGGGGGGTTGTTGGGTTGTAGGGTAGCTCAATTTCCATCTGTTTTACATATCGCCAAATCGATTTCCATAGTGGCTGTACATACCTACAGGTCCACCAGCAGTGGATGAGAGTTCCTATCTTACCACATCCTCTCCAACACTTGTTGCTTTCTGATTTTTTGAATTGGGCTTTCTTTGAGGGTGTTAGGTGATATCTCACA
>NW_022111373.1:50495523-50497847 GCF_000313985.2 Echinops telfairi | reverse complement strand
ATTTTATTTCTGGGTTTTCAGTTCTTTTCCATTGGTCTGAGTATCTGTCATTATACCAATACCATGTGGTTTTGACCACTGTGGTTGTATAATAGGTGCTAAAATCAGGTAAAGCAAGCCCTCCCACTGTGTCCTTCTTCTTGAGGAGTTCTCTGCTAATTCGGGGCTTCTTTCCTCTCCATATGAAGTTGGTAATCAGTTTTTCCATTTCTTTGAAGAAAGATAAGGGTAATTGTATCAGGATTGTATTAAACTTATATAGTGCCTCAAACAGAACTGACATCTTTGCTATATTGAGTCTTCCAATCCGTGAGCATGGGATAGTCATCCATTTGTTGAGGTCACTCTTGGTTTCTTGTAATAGTGTTCTGTAGTTTTCCCCATACAAATCTTTTGGTTTTTTTATGCAGGTATATTCAGAGACATTTTAATTTGTGCTTGGCTCTTGTGAAGGGTACCTTTAAAGTCTAATTTTTTAATGAAATATTTAATCTGCAACTCATGCATGAGCTGTGTAGTGTAGTATTGTTAGCATATGCGTACATTGCAGAACTGTTTTGTGAAAATTCTTATTCACAAAAGTGAATAAGAATGTAAATTATCCCTTTAGTCGTGAAACTTTGGGCATAGAAGTGTCAGTTGGGGAATCTAGTTATACACGAAGATCCCCAGGTTCTAAGTGGAGAAGTCCTGATTCATCAGGGTGAGGCAAGGCGCAGGTATTTATATATGTAATACCCACCTCTGGTGTTTCAGGAGCAGATGTTCTGAGTGGCTCAATTGGAGAAAGGCTGAACCTTGGGGAATGTGCTAGGCCCAGTTCATAGGGGAACAACAATGTCCTTCTTCATCCCTAAGGAAAGGAACCTATCTCCTGGCCTGCAGGGAAAGAGTCTTTGGAATTTTATGTCATAACCCGGTGATGACTCATTTGTATTCGTCAGGAGCACAGGAATACTTTGGTTGAGAGAGTCTGATGTCTGCGCAGCGTCAGGACTGTGGCACCCTGGCCCTTCCCTATCGGGTGTGGCATGGATAAGTCACACAGGAGAAATGAATGCCAACGAAACCTAGATGAGCTGAGGTTTAGCTCATTACGAATTGAAACACATATATATTAATTTTTAAAATGAAGAAAATATCAAAGGACAGCAAATAGGGAATTTTGAAGCTATATTTTCATTGAGAATTACAAGTATTATATGCCCAAGGTCTTCAGCTCAGGAGATTATAACGTAAAAGAGATGGAAGAAGATCTCTTACTTTCAACAGTTTTATAAAGCACCAGTAAAGAAAGAAGGTGGCCGAGAAAGAGACACTCGAGGGAGGGACCCCATGCTCTGACTGCGATGGAGTATGGGGGTCAGACCAGTCCACATGAGCTGTCACACCCATTTTTAAGGCGGTTGCTAAGTCACTCCTGGGCACTGAGTCACATCTGAGCTGCCACTAGCTGCCTGAGGCCGCTGTACCTCAAACTCTGAGCCACTGTACAGCTCAGTGCAGAGTATGAATCTAATGTGGTTGGCTGCTGCCTGCTGAGGCAAAAGTTGACTTACCATCGTTATTTTAAATGTTCATACTTTTCCCCTCTTACGCTCTATTGCCCAAGCATTTCTGACTCCTACGGATTGGCACTGCTGTGTTTCCAGGGCTGTAATCTTCACGGCCCGCCACCTCTCTCTTCTGGGCTTACTCCATCATGATGTTTCTGAATCGGTGGCATCCCTTTCCCCTATGGCAGTGGTTCTCAACCTTCCCGATGCTGGGACCCTTTAATGCAGTTCCTCATGTTGTAGTGACCCCCTAAGCATAACATTACTTTCGTTGCTACTTCATAGCTGTAATTTTGCTGCTGTTATGATTTGGGCGACCCCTGTGAAAGGGTCGCTCAACCTTGGGGGTCGCGACCCACAGTTTGAGAACCACTGCCTATGGGTTCATTCAGTCATTGTGTGTTCGTGGAGTCCACAATGTGGACTCATGAAGCCATCTTCGGTGGCTTAAAGGCTGTCGTTATTTATTCTGAAGTTTTTAATTGTAATATGTGCAGTAATACTCTTTCAAGCTGCTCTTCTGAATAAAAAAGACATCCTTTTTAAAGGCAGACATATATTGGGGACTGTTGGGCTGTGGTCATTCTTACAGTTTGAAATGCTCCCCCTCCCAGGCAGCGGTAGACCTGTCACTGCCAGCTGTGCACGGAGTGTGTGTGTGTGTGTGTGTGTGTGGTGCACCTGCACATGTCCCCAGGATTCCGTAGACCGTGCCCTCCCAGGAGTGCTAGCGTCTGGAACAGTCAGGGGAGCGGAGGGGTGGAGGCC
>NW_022111373.1:50493032-50495118 GCF_000313985.2 Echinops telfairi | reverse complement strand
CAAAGCTCGCGCCCCGGCAGAGGACTCGCAGGCTTGGGACGCCCGCTTGCTCTGTTCACTTGACCCAGAGGAAACATTTCTTTCCAAAGGGTGTTTCCAATAACGTGGCTTTCTTGTGGAAGCTTCTTTCCTGCCAGTCACACAGTTGTTGGCTTTTCAACTGAGAATGGATCTGGTGACCAGGACACCAGAGATCCGGTTACACAACGACAGATTTGCGTGACCAGGCAAAATACTGAGAAGCAAAGTAGCACCTATGTCAGGGTGGTTTGGCACTGTTGTCTCTAGAGTTGGGTCCCCCCACCTCCTTCCCCATACCCCCACTGCCCCACCGCCCCCTTCCCATAATGACCTCGGTTTTAGACAATGAGCTCACTCTCTGTGACCTTTACATGCACCTGATCTAGCTGGGTGTGGCGCCTGCATGTCATAGCATGCTTTGGTTCTGTCTTTGAGCATACCTTGGACTGTGTAGAATACCAGCACAGACAGTTACCTCATACCTATCGTTCAAGAATGCACAGTGTTGTTTTTACAACAATTTAACCGTCTCGTGTCCTGCTGGGGGCCCCAGTGTTCTCCAGCAGTACAATAGGCCAGAGGGAGAGTTCTTCGTGTCCACCGTCCCCAAGGAAGGGCTAGGACCAGGTGGCCTCCCAACTAGTCTTGCAGGAAACCGCCTCTGCACCCGGGCACAGCACTGCCAGATCAGCAGCTCTGTGAAGTCCCTGCCCTTTTAGATGTTATCCAGAGAAAAGCGTCTGCATTGCAGGGAAACGCCAAGGGGGAGTGGCATCTGCCCTTCCGATGGGGGAGCCTTCATTTGTGGGTCAAGTAGGAGGCCGCCCTTCCTGATGGCCGCCCTCTGCTGCTGTGCGTGTATGGGAGGGAGAGGGTCCTGTGTAGAATGAAACGGAGGTGGTGACTGCTACAGAGTGGGGAGAGGAGAGGAAGCCACCACTGCAGAATGGTGGACCAGCAGCAGTGAGGGTGCAGTGGGAACTGGGCGGCAGTGTTGGCCAAGCAGAGCATTCAAGTGTGCCTGTTGGTTGGGGTTCACATGCTTTGTGAGAAGACTCGCGGTGCAAGAGTTGATGAGTTGATTATATGGTATGAGTCCTGAGTTTCAGTTCCCTGATTGCTCTCTGGTCAGTCAGCTGAGTGTGTGCTCTCCCATCCTCAGTGACAATTTAAAAACGATCCCGTAGTCACAATGTGAAAGAATGAAATCAAAAAGAAAAGGAAGGTATTTAGAAACCATGAAGAACGCAGTGACGGCTACAAGGGGCTGGGACAGAACACTCGTGAGGAGGCAGCCGGCCGAGTTTCATTCTGTTTGAACGTGGGGACTATGAGTTGGAACGCACTGGACGGCATGCAGCTTTTTAGAGTGAGCCCAGTAGCTCTGTTCCTATTTATTGTTTGTAATAGTTTGTAATAATCATTAAGGCCTCTTCTTCTAGGTGGAAGGAACTATTTACTTTTCTTCAAAAATATGAATTATCCAGACACACGAAAGCAAAACCCCAAAGCAAGCCAGCTGCCCTGAACGCAGTCCTCATGGCGGCTACTTCTTATCAAGGCACTGTCCTGGCTCTTTTTCTGGTGCCTCTGGGTAGGCTCAACCCGTCAACTTTTTTTGTAGTAGCAAGCACTTAACCTTTGGCTCTTCTGCATGCTCAGGCTTGTTAAAGTCCATAATCTACAACCTACATTCTCCTGCATGCAAAGAGATCTTTGTAGTATTCATTTATTTTTGTCACTATAGTTTGTCCGTCTTTATTTTTGAAGAACATATGCATTTGGATCCAATATTTTTAGCATCCCAGTGTGTCTGATCTTATGAGGAGCATATTTTATCCTAGTTTTTTTTTTAATCATTTTATTAGGGGCTCATACATATCTTATCACAATCCATACATACATCAATTGTGTAAAGTGCATTTGTACATTCATTGCCCTCATCATTCTCAAAATATTTGTTCTCCACCCCTGGCATCAGCTCCTCATTTTCCCCTTCCCTCCCCGCCCCACCTCTCTCATGAACCCTTGATAATTTATAAATTATTGTTTTGTCATATCTTGC
>NW_022111373.1:50489536-50491419 GCF_000313985.2 Echinops telfairi | reverse complement strand
ATTTCCTTTGACTTTCCTCTTGTCCCACTATCATGCTCAGTCTTCATTTGGGTTTCAGTAATTCCTCTTGTTTACATTACCCTTGATCACGCCATACCAGGCCTCTATACCCTCCTCACCACCGATTTGGATCACTTGTTCTTCCCTTGTCCCTGGGTTTGTTAACACCACTACTTTTCCCCCCACTTCCCGCTCTTCCATGTCCCCCCGGAACTGTCGGTATCGTTGTTTTCTCCTCCAGATTGTTCATCCAGCCTATCTTATTTAGACAGACCTGTGGAGATAATAAGATGTGCAAAAACAAAACAGAGCAAAACCAAGCAACAATATACAACAAAACATCAACACCAACAAACCAATGACAAAACAAAAAACAAAACACATCAAGAAAGAAAAGCTTGTAGTTAGTTCAAGGATCTAACTTTAGGAGTGTTTTCCAGTCCAGTCTGTTGGGGCACCACACCCTGGCCCCAAAGTCCACCTTCAGCATTCCCTGGGGACCTCACCTCTCCGTTCCCTTGCTGTTCTGTTGCACCCCCATAGTATTTTGTCTCGGTGTGGCGGGATCAGATCGGGCTCAATTCCCACACTGGGTCTCCGGTGTTGTCCCCTGTAGGACTATGGGTCAGTGAGGGACATCATGTCTCATAGTGGGGCCGGTCATGTGGTTCTTTCTGTGGACTGGCTGCTCTAATAGGGAACATCATCCTCAAGGCCTAGTGGACCAGGATGTGCGCCACTCTCTCCTCCTCCCCCTTCATCTGCTCCCGTGTGCTCTGATCAGATCTGTCCCTCTCCCATAGCTGCAGATTCAATGCCGTCCTTTTAAATAAATTCTTCTGGGGGGAGGGGCAGGTGTCCATGTGGTAGTTGGGACTGGGGCCGGCCCCTCAGACCTCTCCACTGGTTCCGTGCTCCACGCCGGCATGTTGCACTGACATCATAGAGCACTGGGTTCAAGTCTGGTCCTCTTTCCTATAGTTTTTCTGATATGTTGAATTAATCGTCTGTCCACTGCAAAACCACCATGGATCTTCAAAAGCAATTGTCCCCTCTTCGTCGTAGTCCAGTGACTAGCTCTTAACTTAAAAATATTAGCTATGCCATGTTTCTAAATGGGGAGTCATTGGCATCTTGGATGAGAATTCTTTATTGAGAAGGGATATTTTCCTCAGTGGCAGGATGCCAGAGCACGACCAAAAGTACCCTCGCACATTTTCAAGACCCCATATATGGCTTACACCTCAACATAAAAATAATTCTCACAACTGGACCAATAAGCAACAGCATGATAAATGGAAAAAAGATTGAAATTGACAGGGATTTTGTTTCCCACAATGAATATACAGTCAGGAAGTCATTGCCATGTTGGGCGAAGATAATATATCTCCTGATTATCTGTTATGCTAGCCTTCCGAGCAAGTCTATATATTTGGAACTGGTCTACATTGGAGATTGGGTGGAGACTGTATAATTATACAGCTAGCAAGATGACATCATTTAGTCCATGCCCTATATTTCTATCTATCGTAGGCTATAATAATTCATTATTAGAAAGTGACTAATAGGTTTAAGTAAAGTACATTAGCATAACCAATTCAAACAGTACAAATAGTTACAAGTTGTTGTTAGCTTAAGGTGACCAGATTTTAACATTGGTAAAGCGGGACACCATTTACCTGCGGTGGGGGTGGGGGCGGTTCTTGATTAAAAATTTGGTCTATATGGACCAACTAGACCTTTCATAGAACTGAAGAATATTATTGTAAAATTTTTGGAAAATTTCAACGTAAGTACAATTTACAAATATAATACATTAAAAATTATTTATAGTATTATTTTATTCTTTGGCATATGAGTACTCTGCTAAATTCAAGAAAATT
>NW_022111373.1:50483956-50489308 GCF_000313985.2 Echinops telfairi | reverse complement strand
ATAAGCAGTTCTCGATAATCAGTTCTCAACAATTATTTTTTATTATTAAAGTTTAATATAAAATTAACAAAAATAATATAAAACTCATATTCTGGCGAAATAGCCACATAGCAGCCGAAAACCGTATATTCCCTTCCCGTTCCCTAGCTTGTTGTGCATTCTTTCCAAAAATCGGGACTTTTTAAAAATGCCAGGGGATGCGGGACAAATTGTTAAAAATCGAGACTGTCCCACCAAAAGCGGGACGTCTGGTCACCTTATGTTAGCTGCCTCTGAGTTCGCTCCAACCCATGGAATCTCTGTGTGCAGCAGAATGAGACTGCCCCGTCCTCTGCCAGCTTCACAATTGTTCTTGTATATGAACCCATGGTTGTGGTCACTGTGTCAGTCCACCCTGTTGAGGGTCTTCCTCTTCTCTGCTGCCCCTCCACCTTACCAAGCAGGATCCCCTTCTCCAAGGACTTGTCCCTCTTAAAAACACGCTCACACTACGTGAGACCAGGTTCCATTCACCATCCTCCCTTCAAAGGAGCATTCTGGTTGTACTTCTAAGACAGATGTTTGTTCTTCTGGTAGCTCATTTTAGGGAAATTCGTATGTCTTGGCACAATAATTATGGACCCTAATTCGGTGCTGTGGTTTAAGCATTGGGCTGCTAACCAAAGGCTGGTGCTTTGGACCCACCAGCTGCTCTGTTGGGAGAAAGATGAAGTCGCCTGCTTTTGTGCAGATTTATAGCTTTGGAAATCCCATGCAACAGTTCTTCTCTGTCCTTCAAGGTCACCTTGAGGTGGACCAACTGGAGAGCAGTGGATTTGGTGATGATAATGTAGGTAAGAAGTTAGCACTTTTATTTGCCCATTTTATAGATGGAATAAATAAGAGCCTGCTCTCTTGACTATCATACTATATTGTGTCTGAGGACATAGTTGACAGCTATCCATAAAATAGAGTTACATCTTATTCAGGTACAGATTTTTCTGTTCTTACTTAGAACACAAGCTTTTTTCTGTTCTTCCCCTTGAAGACAAAGCCCATAGCCTGTACCCTTATCATATCTACAGCGGTGCCTCCCACATAGTAATTTCTCAGTTAATATTCATTGAATGGGAAAAATACCGGTTTTCTTCTAATATGAGTTTATTCCTAAGATGTTGGTATATTAGTATATTTATTCTGTGTTTATAGAAAAGATAACAACAATTACTACTACTACTACTACTACTACTACTAATGAAAGTTAGCTTTATTCTTTAGGATTTTCAAATAAGTTTTCTTTTTAAACTTAACATAGTTATTTTTTGACTGAAGGTTATAGGGTAATTACAAAACAAGGGGACTTGGGGGTGCAGTGGTTAAGCGCCCTGCTACTAAACAAGTGGTGGGTGGTGGGAGGCAGTCAGAGGGAAAAAGTTGGACAGCCTGCTCCCATATGATTTGTAGCCTAGAACCCCCTGGGCAGTTGTACTCTGCCCTATGGGGTCTCTGTGCCTCAGAATGGACTTCCCGGCACACAACCACCACCCTCGGGGGAAAAAACAGTAAAGAAAGCCCAGACGTGGTGCCAAGGATACACAGTGTGGCATGGCCCATGTAAACAGCTAGAGAGACCATGTCAGAAGCCCTCCAGTAGCGTTACTGAGGAGGCCTAGACAAGGTCCTTGGACATCGGAGGAAAGGCGGGTGAGGTGCAGCTTGAGGGCCTATTTTTCTGTGGATGAACAGACAGATCATGAACCGTTAAGGGATTTCCGCAACCAGGAGGCCACACAAAAGCAGAACAAACCAACAGCCACCTTCAGCGTGAGGATGGAAATGCTCTCCAGCTAATCAGAGGCAGGACTACCAGAAACAGGATACATGTGCAAGTTGTCAAGCACTGGCTGACCGTTCTTTTCTTAATCTCCTTCTGTTTGCCCACATAACCCCCAGGGTACTGTTTTTCCCTGCACACTTTGACGTGTATTGTGTGGGGGATTGCGAGATCTGTTATTTCTGGGAGTCTCTGAAGAGATGGATTGCACTGGGCACATCTGATGCCAAGGCCTCTTTTAAATGTTAAAAAGCAAAGATATCACCTTGACCCTGTCATGGTAATTTCCATCACCTCATACATACATGAAAATTCGATCAGGAATAAAGAAGGCCAAGGGAGAATGCGTGTATTTAAATTATTGAAGAATATGAAATATGCCATGAGCTGCCAGAAGGCCACCCAAATCTGTCTCGGGAAAAGGGCAGTCAGAATGTTCCTTCGACCTGACCATGCTGGAACCCCGTGTCTCACATACTTCGGACATGTATGTCATCAGTAGAGACAAGTTCCTGGAGAAGGGCAGCAAGTAGAGGGTCACCAAAAAAAAGAGGAAGGTCTTCAAACGGTTGGGTTGTCACAGCAGCTATGACAGTGGCTCAAACGGCAGTGATTGTGAGGCTGGAACAGGGTTGGACAGTGCATCCTTCCTTGGTTTATAGGTTGTTATGCATCACAACTGACTCAACCGCGCCTAACAAGATGCAATTGTCAACCTACCCTTGGGGACATTCGAAGTCCATGTCAGCGGAACCAGAGGCTTCTATTTCGTACTGGGGGCTCTACAGATAGAGACCCACTCCCACCCCGGCCGAATAGGTCTGCGTTGCCAACCGTCTACTTCCCGTTTCTTTCTTTGTCGGCCCACCCAGGTGCTAAAGAGGATAGCGATTCTCATCAAGAATCGAGTCACTCGCCCTGAATTCCATGCTTTTCTTGTCTCTAATGACACACCTGTCTCGTTCCAGTTTCTTATTTCATGCCTGGCTTGCTACCATCTGGTGGATACATGCCCTGAACTAGATTAGGGAGACCCTCCAATCTCATTTGACTTGAACATTGTTACTGATGGCACACCTCAGTTTCCACATCGCTGCTTGGCCTAGTTCCCTGTTAAGATGTATGTATTTCTGAGAGATCCCTTCGCAACTTTTCTTTTTTGAAGGTTGGTGTATATTAATCATAAGACAAATGGGTGAGAAATGAGTGATGAAGATAATGCCAGTAGACTCACACCAATCTGTCTTGGGGGTCCTGTCAGATGACAGGGTAGAGCCACCCCTGTGAGTTTCCAGGGCTGTAACTCTTTGTGGGAGTAGAAATCCCCATCTTTCTCCTTTGTTGAGGCTTGTGGTTTTGAACTGCTGACCTTGCAGTTAGAAGCCCAGTGGTAACACCTATGCCACCTGTCATATTGACAGGACCTCCTGAATAACAGAAAGTTGTAGTTTCATACCTGGGGGTTTTCCTTAGAAAAAGGAAAAGAGGGTCCTTTGTAGTGCAACAGGATAATTCCACAGACTTGCTCAAGGACCTGTGGCTCCCTAGACCGTTGCCTTAGGTACACGCTGCACCTTGTTGAAATCTTCTAGGAGTGTATTTCTGAGGCAAGGCCTGCAGACCATCTGCTTCACATTTACCTGAGTTACTGTCAAAGGAATCCTTGGGTGTTGCTAACAATTAGTGTGCAGCGCTGCTAACCAAAAGGTTGGAGGTTCAGATCCACACAGCGGTGCCTCAGGAGAAAGACATGACATCCTTTTCCAAAAAACAGCCATTGAAGAGCCTATTGAGTCTAGTTCTGCTTTGATACAATGGAGGCTGTCATGCGTTAGCTTCAACTTGAGGACAACTGGACCTTGGTAAAAGGTGATTTCCCCAACCCATCACAGAACTAGTCAGTCAGTTCACTGGGGTCAGGGCTAGAACTCGATGACTTAATGAGCCCCTGAGTTAAAGCCTCACATCTCTTAAAAGTTTGGTACCTGCTGCTTTAAGGAGTTGGAGTATAAAGCCCGTCAGTCAGTAGTCCTCTTCTGCCCATAGTGTGGTGAAGTCTTGATGGGAGTTCTAGGCATCCACGGGGCTTTCGTCTTTGTGAAACTACCCCAGGTTCCCTCAGAGTTGCCTCTTAGTTTGTGAGCATAAGTCTCTGAGCTCTGTGATGGCCTGAGACCTCCACGGCTGTCTCTCGACAGAGCCTTTAGAATTGCCCAGAAGAGAGCGAGGGGCAGAGGTATGGAGGGGTAAGGAGACTGTTCCTAGGAAGAAGCTAGGGGCTGACCTGGTGCTGTTCCTTTATTAACTAGAAGATGACGGTGGCCAGGAAAAGTAGCCCAAAACGGAAACATTTATCTATTTTTAAAGTTATGTATGCTTCTTTTTTTCTTATCATGAAAATTGGTAACAGGGTGCATAAAATCCTTGGCGATCACTCTTTTACTTTGGGTAGTAGTCATCAAAATACAGATTTTCTCATAACTGACAATATGTCCAAAACACTAAGTACCTCACAAAATTTCACACGTACGTCACCTCATCGAATTCAGATGGAGCCCTGCTCGTACAGTGGTTAGAGCGTGTGCCGTCAATCTCGAGATCCAGTTGGAACCCACCAGCTGCTCTGCAGGAGAAAGGTGTAGATGGAGAGCCTGGGAAACTCCATGGGGAAGCTCTCCTCTGTCTGTGGAATCAGCAGCAGGTGGGTCAGATTCAGAGGGTTGTCTACAGCAGGCACCTGAAACCGGGGACCAGAATCCTCACCTTCCAGAATTCCCAACTTCTCTTTCACAGGTATCCTCTCTGCTTTTGTCTGTGCTGTATTCTGGGTAGTGTCCTCTGATAGTCTTCTTCAACTACATAGAGTTTATATGTTAATCTTGGGGGATTTCCCCCCCCCCTTTGGTTTTTATTCTTCTTTTTGCCTCTGAATTTTAAAACATATTTCTTTCAGGTTGTTCTGTTATCTTGAGCTTTTAGAATGCAATTTCTCCAAATTTCGTAACTACTGACTCTCCTTGACGATGTGGGGTTTTACTTCTTGATCGAGTCTGAAAAAGGTGACTTGGAGCTCCTCTTCAATGACAGTTTTTTTTTTCCCCATAAGAATTTAATTTCCCTTGTGTTGTAGATATGTCTTTACTGGATGGATTTTAATATGTTGGCATGAGGCTTCCACTCCACATGGACAGAATGCATTTGGACCTACTGTGCACAGTTTTGGAATTCCTGTTTCTCATGTATGATCATTTTTACAACCATGGCGCACCAGGTGGGGGAAACCCCCACCAACGATAAAAACTGTCTTTGACATTGCTCTGGGCAGGTGGGCACTTGTTTCAAGGCCTAATTTTGTGCTTGGTCAGTTGTTAGTCGCTTCTGGCTTGGGGCCAGTCGTTCAGCAGGAGGCTGCCGCCTGGAGTCCTTTCTCATTACTGAATTGTGTTCCTAGTGCCCAGCTGCTAGTCTGTCTCTAACATCCCCTTCAGCCATTCAGCTTCAGCTTGACTCCCTGGAAAGCCTAAGAGTTCTCCCTCCAT
>NW_022111373.1:50469201-50483553 GCF_000313985.2 Echinops telfairi | reverse complement strand
GGCAACGCTCTACGGGAGTAGAAAGCCTTTCGGAGCAGTGGGCAGTTTCCAACGGCTGGTGATTTCTAAGTGCTGCCCTTGCAATTAGCAGCCCAACGCAGAACCTACCCGAGGGCTCCTAGCCTGAACTTGAAGGCCCTGAAAGCTTCACAAGTTCATGGACCATGTTCATTACTTTTTCATTCAGTTTTCCCATGAGTTTTTGAAGCACCTTCATCTTTGTATTTTTTCTGTTACATTTTACCAGGATTGTTAGATGTCCGGAGCAGAAGGAGGTACTATCATCAGAATGCCAGCTAATGTTCTTAGCCTTCAACAATATATTTAAAATATTTGAAAGCCTTTAGGTGGGAAATGTGTGCTTTGGTTCTCTTAACCCCACCCTTACCCCCACTGCCTTTTTCTGTGTACTACTGGCCTAATTCACTCATTCACAGCACCCCAAACATGTTCATTTGCGTTTTAGATCTCTAAATAGATCCATATTATTGTTTAAATTTTAAATGACGTTGTTTGAAAACTGCATCTTATGCTTTTCTTTGTTTGCTTTTGGATACAGTTGCTGCTAGGCTGTATTGGATGTGCGTAACATTAGGGCTAGGATCCCCAATGCCTACTGCCCAAGAGCACTGTTTCTTTGCAGTGCAAGAGGGGGTGTGGGCTATAAACAGTCACAAATAGCACCTGTGGAAACTGAGTGGAGATTTCTTCTAACCTGTAATATGTTAAAAGAAGTCTGGTGGCATCTTGGTTACAAGTCTGGTTGCTAGCCAAAAGGCTAGTAGTTCAAAACCACCAGCAGCACCAAGGGAGAAAGACTAGTTCCAGACTCAGAAACTCACAGGGGCAGTTCTGCCTTGTCCCACTGGCTCTGAGTCAGAATTGGCTTGATAGCAGTCAGTTTGATTTTGGTTTGGATCATATGTCCGATAGTCTGGAGGTCCTGTGGGATCAGTAAGTGTGCCTTTGTTCCCCTTTACTTAGGGAACATCTTGGCTCTTCAGTAACATGGGTTGGCATGATTAGTGCCCCCACCTCTTCCTTTGAAAACTGCCTGGAAGAGTTGTGAAGAGTCATTTTGTGAGTCTAACCTGTTTTATTAGGTGTTCTGGTTCCTGACTTTTGGCCAAATGAAGAATGGGAGACAGAATTATGAGGAGGGAGGTTCTAACTGATAAGACAGTAGAAAATAAACTCTGCAATTACCATTTAACTCACCATTATAAAGCCATTTTGATTTGAAATACCTTAAAGCAGTGATTCTCAACCTAAGGTGTTTCAGAATCGCCTGCTGGACTTAAAACATTTTATAATAAAGACTCCACACCCTCGTCCCTTGGATGTTCCCCAGCTTGCATTGCTGGTCTCTGCCTGTCCTCTCCCATTCTCCTGATGACTCTGTTATTGGACTGACCCTGTGCCTGTGTTCAGCATCCCGGGATGAAGGTGCTGCTGTTGGGCCAGTTCTGTTTTTCAGTGGCTTAGCAGGGCACTCACTGACAGCAGTCATTAGATATATTTTTCATCTAAAGTACTTAAATAATCAATCATGCCTGCACATGTTATATATAGTCTCAATTATTAAAACTGGTGACCATTTTTCTCCTAGTAGGGTTCTCATTGGTACCCAAAACTCATTCTCTTCCACATGATATCTTACGCTAACCTTTGAAGTTTAGAACTTGAACCCTAAAGAGTCCACATCATTAAGAAGCAAAGTACCCCCTTGCTGAATATTCAGATTTCAAATAGGAAAGGTAACCTCTTTTACCTATTGAGTTTGTGTCTTCCAATGGTTTCCAGAATGTTTTAATTATTACAGTATATTAGTTGTTAAACTATTTTAAAATGATATCTCTGTGGTAACCCAAGATTTCTAGTCTAGTGAATTGGAATGGTTCCCTTCTCCAGCTTTCTGACAGACATTCTTATGGATGTTGACATGTGTCCAAAGGCTGGCACTGATGAATACCTGTCTACACTGTTAGCTACCTTGCGTAATGGAATTTCAATGGAAATATCAGTAAACTGTGTCTTTGTACATGCATGTGCATCTTTTCCATATCATATTAAAGACCAATGAACTGAACGTGTAGATATTATTTAAGCAGAAAAGCCAAGTAACAAAACTAAATGAAACATGTAAGGAGTAAGTAAAAAGGTATTTCTATTAGTGTTCCAGTTTTTACATGCATGGGATTTATTCCCAACAAAACATGATTAAACTTGTCTCTGCCTCCAGTAGATGGCTGTAGACAAGGTCTCTCAGTGAAACACCTGCCTTAGTCTCATTCGGCGGCCTTCATAAAAAAGTGTACACCTTGTACCATGGCAAAAAGAATCCCAACAACTTTAAGACCACATTTTTAGCAAAACTCAAACATCTTCCCAAACAAATCATTGAAGTTTTGTGAGAAGTTTACAGGAATGCTGCTCCATATAAAACAGCTGTTTTCAGATGAATGGGGGCATTTTCAGGAAGGTTGTAAGCCACACGAGGGAAGCTTATCAACCATGACTAAAGAAGAAAGCGTGGCTCAAGTCCCCCACTGGTGGAAGAAGACCATGTCACTACCACTGATGAGAGAGCCCCCGCAGTTGGGATCCCACGTGGTTCACGGTCCGTTTGAAGGGCACATCTTGGCTTCTGCAAGCTTTCGGCTCATTCCATGCATGCCAGAAGCATTGCTTGAAGATCAGGTAGCTCAAAATTCTGAACTTCTATCAGTGTTTTAAACACGATCAAAGCTGATGAAGACAATCTGTAGAACAAATCATAACTGGGGATGATTCCTGGGTTTACCACTGTGATTCAGAGAGCAGGGACCCATCAAGACAGTGGCCTCTACGGAGGTCTATTGGGCCAATTCAAGGCAAGGCAGAAAGGTCAGCTCCAAAGATAAAGACAACTGCTCTGGGGATTCCGGGATGATTTCGATAGTTTTTCTCAAAGGACTCAGTATAATCCAGAGGGCTTATTATTAAGAAGGTTTTTCTTTGAAAACTGCATTGTTGAGGAAAGGCCAGACAAGTTACCACCAGAAATGTATTTTTTCCATCACAACCATGCACCTACCTGGTCATCCTTCAAAAATAGTAAAGACTATACCATGAGAATTCCCATGGGAAACTTTACTCCATTCACCCTGTAGCTCCAATCTCACTACTTCGGGCTTCTTTTCGTTCCCCAAACTCACAGGGCATTTAAGAGGGACACAAGGTGTGCCCTTCCACGACACCACAACTACAGTTTTGAGTGAGGCTTGAAAACTCGGATTCTTCAGGGAAGGTCTGGAGCAATGGAAACGTCACCTTCAGAAAGATACAGAGTGAGATGGAGGTTCTGTTGAAAAACCGCCTCACGTGTGATATTTTTGTTCACTAAATAAGTCTATGATTTTTTGGTAGCAATACTTTTTTACTTCCCCTCATCTGTAGTTTGGAAAACTCTCCAGAATCCAGATATTTGAAAATAAACTTACTAATTTATCAGACAACTTCTGTGTAAATTAATGTAGATAGGTTTTCATTTACTCCTCTTAACAGGTTACTGTTAGGTTACCTTAACAAGTTTCCTGTTACTCCGTTAACAGGTTACTGGGTAAAAGGGGGTATCATGGCAAGTTTATAAATGAGGAGCTGTAGCCCAGAGAGATTGAATAACTTCATCTGCGTCACACAGGGAGCAAGATTTTGTTTGATTCTAAAGTTCTTTTCAGTAGACTCCACAGTTTATATCTAGGCAGTTAAAAAAATTAGAGAAGAATTTGTAGCTAGAACCAGATAAGTGCTAGAAATAAAATTTGTTTTGCTCAGTCTCTTAGTACTGTTGAAATCCTCTCTGGGGTATGAGGTTTCCTGCTTGTGTGAAAGAGAGCGCCTGTACACTGATTACGATGAGCAGATAATAGCTGAGTTGATGGAGGTTCTTCTCTTTGCATAGACAGTGGTTGTTAGCTGCCAGCGATTCAGTCCCTGCTTCCTGGCAGCCCCATGCTTGATGGAACCAACACTAGCTGGTCCCGTGCCAACCCCATGATGGGTGTGGAGCAGGCCCGCATGGGCCATATAACATTTCCATTGGCTGATTTTTGGGAGCCAGCCCTTTCTTCCTAATCTGTCTTGGTCTCAGGGTGCCATTGAAACCTATTCAGCAACACAGCAGAACACATATACCTCCATTGACAGACAGGTGGTATTTGCACATGAGATACCTTGACCAAGAATTGAACCCAGCTTTCCCTCAGAGGAGGTGAGCATTCAATTCCTGAACCATCAGTGCTGCTCATGCGCGTACCGCACTGCCATCCAGTGGAGCCACCCTCCTGGTGACTTCAGGGCAGAGCAGATCTTGGGCTGATAGCCTTCTGTTTCTCCAGGGAGTAGCTGACCTTGCAGTGAGCAGCCCCAGCACTTCCCTGACTGCATTGCCAGGGACATAGAGAAGAAATACGCTTGCCATCTTTGAATGTAGTAAAATATTTAAGTAAAATACCTGAAAACTCTTTCATTTTATTAGATATGACAGAATTGTTTTACAGACTACGGCATAAGATCAGCAGCAGTGTTCGTATTTTTATACCTTTAGTGAAATCTAACCTAAAGCCTGTTTTCTCATTCCACTGAATTTTAATCTGAGGAAGGTACTAATAATATATTTTTATTATTTCCATTTGACATATGAAGAAACTGAGGCACCAAATCATGGAAGAATTTCCTCAAGGTCACATCTAGAAGAGCTGGCTTTCAGGTGGCCTGGCTACAGAGCCATGCCTATACCCACTTCTGAACAAGTCTTGGCAAAAAACTAAACTTGCCATCACTACATGTTGCTGATTTGGTGTTTTTAGATGTTTGGGGGATGACATTTTATTTCACCCCTACTTTCATTTTTATTATTTGAGGATCAGATTGGACAAGAGACCTGTGCTATAATTTCTAATAATTTAAGCCTTTGTACTAAAAGCATACTCTAGTGCGAAGTGGCATGGTTCTCTGGCCCCATAGATGGGGTTTTTTTTTAGTCCATCATCTCTATAGAGATGAGGTGGACATTTGGTTTTATAGCACAAACCCACTGTCCTCAAACAGATTCTGACTCAGGAGGAGTTAGGACCTTATAAGACAGTGGGACTGCCCCAAAGGGTTGCTAAGGCTGTAAGTCTTTAAGCTGATTGCCACATCTTTCTTCCCCGGGACAGCTGGTGGGTTGCAACTGCTGACCTTCTGGTTAGCTGTCAAGCACTTTAACTGCTGTGCTAACAGGACATCTCTCTCTCTCTCAGACACACACACACACACACACACACACACACACACCTCTCACCACCATCAAGTGGATTCCCACTCGTCCTTGTTGGATAGCTAACCACAAGGCCAGCAGCTCGAGCCCACGAGTTACTCTGCTGGAGAAAGACAGACTTTCTACTCTCGTAAAGAATATAGTCTAGGAAACCCACAGGGGCAGCTTTATTCCGCCTGATAGGGTCTCTGAGTTTATAGCATAAGGACCCATAAAGAGCTCATGTTTCTTGTAATGCCCATTCGTTCTAAACCTAAGGGATTACTGCACCTTGGAAACCACGGTAAAAGCCTTCTGAGATGATTATTTAACAGATTTTTCATTCTTCTACAATGATCATATCATCAATCATCATTGTGGATTGAATTGTTTCCTCTAATATATGTGTTAAAATCCTAACCCCTGCACCTGTATGTATGACCCTGTTGGCAAGAAAGGGCTGCCATCGATTGTCTTACGGAAAGCCTATCAGAGGAGGAGGAGGCCTAACCGTCATCACTGCTGAGTTACAACCTGAGCAAAGCAGACTTAGGGATACACATGGGGAAGGCAGATGCCAACGAGCACCAAGGAGCATTGAGCAACACCAGTGAGCAGTGGCAGATGTCAGAAACGAGAAGAGAAGCTCACAAAAGGAATTAGCCCAGCCCAGACCCTGTTGGGATTTTTAGGCTGTTGACAGAAGTGTGAGAAAGTTAATTTCTGTGTTTTAAAGACATTGTTTCTGTTACCAACCAAAGAACCTAACTCATTACCAAGGAGTCAGTCCATTCTGACTCGTGGAGATCTTATTAGACAGGGTGGAACAGCCCCTGTGGGTTTCTGAGACAGTAACTCCTTATGGGAGTAGAAATCCCCATCTTTCTCCCTCAGTGCTGTCTGGTGGTTTTGAACTGCTGACCTGTCAATTAGTAGCCCCATTCTCAACCACTACACCGCGAGGGCTCCTTTGCTGTTAACAGCAGCACTACATAACTAAAATAATCACATATGCTTTAGATGAGCCCCTAAATATTATTTAATGTCTTAGGAGTTGTACAGATCTGTGTTCTTGTTACCAAGGTCTCCCTTCTTTGATTGGGACAGGGACCTAAACAAATGAGACATTTGAACTCAAAGAAAATACCGTAACATAAAACAATTCTGTACTTTTTTTCTTTGAGAGAGGTGTACAACCTTTGTGTGTTGCTTCTCAAAACAGTGATCAACCCAAAACTTGCTCTGCCATCCTAAGGCTGAGGAAAAAGAAATGTTGGAGGCCCTGGGTACCATACAGCAATAAAAGCCACTGCTAGTTCCTGACTGAACATGCGCCAGGCGCTTCATTTAACCCTCAGCTTCTTACCGCGTTCAGATCATTTAACAGTGTAAAGAAAGTCAGCCTGGGACGTGTAAGCAGGTTGCCAGAGGTGGCGCAGCTAACTCTCGGAGCGAGGGTCTGTGGGTCTAGGGGCCATGCCCTTCGCCTCAGTGCTCCCCAGTAGAACATTTACCTTTGAGTACATTTGCTACTAAGTTTCACATAGTCTTAGCACACAACAGTAGAGTTGCCGAACTAGAGCCTTACAGACGAGGAATGTATGATCTCGAGAAGTTCAGAGCTTCTGGCGACGGCCTGCCAAGAGCAGGTTTCCTCTTCGTCCTCGCTTTATGTGTCTACCGACTGCGGGGGTTTGTCTGACTCGCAGCCTGCTGACTCACAGCCTGCTGGGCAGACCTTCTCTAGGGAGGGGATCAGAGGAGTAATGTGGGCTGTCATTTTGGGGTCTGAATTCTCTGCTTTGCTCAGTCTTGAGATGCCAAAGGTCAGACATTTTTTGGCATTAGTTCATGCTTCCAGTGAGGCTACCAGGACCCCTACAGGCATGGACACAGCCAAGAGGAACGTTTTCACTCTTGGTGACTAGTTTATACCGTGAAGCTTGCTCTTCTTTCTCCTGGCCCACAAAATAATTACAAGTAGGCCCCCCTCAAAAAACAAACAAACAAATAAAAACCCTGGAAAATTGGGGTTTGCAAAGCAGTGCAGCTGTGGCTGGGTACTGGAAGTTTGACTTCGTCCCTAGCATGGGTTTTTCACCGGTGGTGCCAGAGCCCATCACCAGGCACTCGCAGCGTTCCATGTAGTCCCTTTGACTCAGATTTGGATCACACTTCAGCTGTGGCTGGTGTCCCAGTTGCTGGGCAACATTTGGTTTATTTTGAGGTCTGCCTGCTTGTTGCACCAGAGGCCAAAGCATCAAGTGCTTTCCACTTCCCAGAGCAAGTAATACAAGTAATACTTGGAAACACTAATTGGTTTTAAAACAGTATATTCTTTTAAATACTTTTATGAATTGAATATATCCTAGATATAGTCATCTTCTGTCTCCCCTCACACCCCAGGAATGTTCAGACTGCCTCATTTTTTCCATGCCACCCTCCAGCGAGCCTATTGCATGATCACTCTGGACTAGATCTCACCTGTGCTTTCCCAAGTCTACGTGTGCTCAGGCTGTAGTGTTCACCTGGAATGCCCACCCCATCCCAGCCTCCACCTACATCTGTTGGACAATACAAAACTTTTTGTTTTAATATTGAAAATTTGGGGAGTCAACATTTTGTAGCAAGAAATTCATGGTGATGGTAGTCAGATCTAGGTACCAGACTCAGCCCTGTCACTTCTTATTAGTGTGATCTTAGTAAGTTACTGAGCCTCAGTCTTCTTTGCTAAAATACAGATAATAATATTTGCTTCACAGGCTTTTCTAAGGATATGTTGAAATCAGAAAAACGCCTGTCACTGTGCTCGGCACATGGAAGATTCAATACTCCCTGCCTCACTATTGAATGCACCATGATAAATAGTCAATAAATAACCCTACCTCCTTTCTGTCTTCTAACCCTGAACTTCAGAAGGTTCTTCTGATCTCCTAGGGTATGAGATTGCACTTAAGATCCTGTCTGTCACCACTGACTTTGTCTTAATCTGCCTCTTGGAGTACAAGCTGGTGCCCTCACTGGGTCCGCTAGCTCAAAGACATGTTCCCTCTGTAAGGGACCCATGACTTCATTCAAAATGGTCCTCAGTTTATTGCATCACAGTCTCTAGGATGACCAAACCTGGTACAAAAAAACCGTGGACGCTGAAGCCTCTGTAAGAAGAGGCTTGTTAGAGAAGGTGAACTCAAATACTTTCCGCAAAAATGGATGTTAGAAATGTGGTCTGCTTGTACCCTGTCCAGGGTGGATCATGGGGTGACCCTCAGAAAAACAAGGCCCTTGAGTTCCCTCTCCCAGGCTGCATGGTACTTTCTTGTGCCTGCATTGTGAGTCTCGGTACAAACCCCACGACTGAGGCCGTGTCCAACTGTGCTGCGGTGAACACAGGGGAGCATGCATCTGTTGGGATCTGTTCTTCTTTCTTGGGGGTGGGTATATGCCCACTAATGGTGTTGCTGGATCCTCGGGTATTTCTGTTGCCATCTGTTTCAGGTATTGCCACATCACTTTCCACGGTGCCTGTATGCATGAGGGCCCTGTCCCCAAACAGGAATTTTTTCTCAAAGCTGTGTATTTCAAATATTTTACAAAACAACTTTATCACTTTCAAAGCACTCAACGTTACACTGAATACACTTGTTAAATCTGTGATTCCATTCTTAGAAACATGTTTCAAACTCATCTATCTGGATGGTTGACAGCACCTCCCTAGTTCTTTTTCTTTACCTCTTCTATATAATCAAATCGCTGTCTTTTCATGTCCCTCTTCATTCTTGGAAACAAATAGAAGATGAACGGAGTGAGGTCAGGTGTGTAAGGTGCGCGGGGCAAGAGAAGCAGCCTGTTTTTTGCCAACAACTAGTGCACTGAGATGGCTGTGTGAGCAGGTGCATTGTTGTGGTGGCAAAGCCAGCCCCCCATCTGCCACAAATCAGGCAGGCCTTTTTTGGCATACCCTGTTACGCTTCTTTTCAGGATCTCTAAATAGAAAGCTTGATTAACAGTCTAACCTGGCGGCATAAACTTTCATCCGTTTGAGAAGTTGATGGAAGTCCAAAATGAAATTTTTCATCAATCGACATTTCACCTTTTTTTGAAATGAGGAAACCACTGGTGCACTTGGATTTTCCCCATAGTGCTGTCCTTGTGAGATGTGTTCAAACTCACAACAGTTTCTTTGGTATTTTTCTTCGAGCAGGAAACAAAATTTCACAGCTGCAATTGGCCTTCACAAAATAAGAGGTTCGAGCAAAACTGCTTTTATGAAAAAAATTCACTCTGACCAGAGCGAACCTTCCCAGGCAATGCCACTGAGTGCATTAACTCAGAGCGAGTTGTTCCATGTTTGCTTCATGGGAAAAATGCATATGATGAAAACTCCACCACCCAGTGCAATTACAGTTTGGGGGTTACCCCCTCGCATTTACTAGCCCACTGGCAGTGAATAAGAGTTCCTATCTCACCACACCCTCTCCAGCATTTGTTGTTCTTGGTTTTTAAAAATTGGGCTACAATTATGGTATCTCATGGTTGTTTTGACTTGAACTTCCTGGATGGCTAGTGAACGGGAGCATTTCCTCATGTATTAATAGTCATTCAAGTGTCGACCTTTGTGGTGAACCCTCTGTTCAGGTTCTTAGCCCACCTTCTCAGAGGGTTGTTAGTATTTTTCTTTTTGTAGGCTTGTAGTATACTGTAGATTTTAGTAATTAGTCCTTTGTCTGTTGTGTCACTGCTAAATATCTTTTCCCAATTTGTGAGTTCCTGTTTTACTCTTTTAATGAAATCTTTCGATGTACACAAGTGCTTGGTTTTTAATAGGTCCTATTCATCTATTTTGTCTTCCATGTTGTGTACTTCTAGGTTAGGCCGGGTTGACTAGAATCTCCAGAGATATTCATATATGTAAGAAAGAATTTTATAAGAAGTAATTATGCATCAATAAAACATCCCAGCCCAGTCCAGATAAAGTCCATAAGCACAAAATTAGCCCGTAAGTCCAATAAAAGCCCATGATTTCCTCTTCAGGCTCACGCAGCACATGCACTGAGGCCAAATGCAGGAAGATCACATGCCGGTGGGTAGAAAGTCCTGTGGATCCAATGGCAGTGGACGCCTCTCCAGGGTTCTGGCTGCCATCAGCATGGCTCCATGTGACTTGTCAACAGGAATGTGTAGCAAAGAGAGAGAAAGAAAGAGTGGCCCGGCTTTTCTGATGGGAGAATCATAAGAGAGAGTTAGTTCCGAGAATCCTCATGAGAAGGCCACGCCCACAAGGAGGGGTCATCAGGCTGACAGGCTGATTGACAGACTAGATGCCACCCCTTCATTCTTTTATTAAGTTGACATGAGATTGTGTAGTTACCACATCCTTTGTTATATCTGGTATCCCATGTCTGCCCTGCATTAGGACCCTTAGACTTGTCCCAATTTTTTCCCGTGGATGATCCTGATAGCTTTGGGTTTTACATTTAGGTCTCGGATCCACCTTGGGTCTGATTTTGTGCATGGGGTGAGGTAGGAGTCTTGTTTCATTTTTCAGCAGATGGATATCCAGTTTTTCCAGCATCATTTATTGTAGGGGCCAGTACTATACAATACTGCTTGATGTGACTGAACAATGGAATGATATCTCTGTATTAGCTCCTAATAAAATGGTTTTGAAAAAAGATATTAAACTGCATAATTAGAGGTAGTGCAAAAAATATGTCATAGTGTGACAGCATGGTCAACAATAGACTCTCTTTTAACAGAAGTCACTAAATATTCACTTCCTGATGTGAATCTTTATATAGAATTATTATATAGATGCCACTTGTAGAAACAAACAAACAAAAAACCAAACTCATTGCCATTGGGTTGATTTCTGTAGAGCTGCCATTGCGGGTTGCTGAGACTGGGCCTTTGTAGAAAGCCTCATGTTTCCCCAGAGGGACTGCTGGTAGCTTTGAATTGCTGACCTTGGCATTAGAAGCCCAATGCAGAACCACTACACCACCCAGAAAGGTATAAACTGGCTTCAGTGGGCCCATAAGTGGTACTTGTGAAGATTACCAGTACTTTCTTTAAACGAGTCCCTCATTAGTCACCTATTGTTTGTCCCAGATGTCTTACTGGGAGATTTTGGGAGACTTCTTTTTTCTGCATATGGGTTTTTTGTTGTGTTTTATACTGCATAATTCCTGTGTTGTTGATAGAAATTGTGTAACTGGTGCTATCCCTACCAGTTTTCTACTTACACTTTGAACAGAATTTCTTATTTTGGGAGGGGGTGTGTGTCAAATTTTAAAAATTCCATTTATTTGCTGCTGTTACTGAGAATATTTCCAAGTACATGTCTGTGACCTTGAACATAATCCCTGTTGTTTATCCGTTCTTACCCTCCTCCTCTGACCTGCCACATCTGAACCATTAATACAAGCTGTGGCTTCCACTGTTCCCATCCAATCCTCAAGTTGTTGTGTCAACCTGATCCCAAGGAGATAGATCCCAAGAGAGCATAATGCACTAGGCATTCTCTGGCAGTCACTGTCCAACCATAAGAAGACTTCAACAGATATCATTGGTCCAAGGTCAAGAGATCATCTCGAAGCAACAGTTTCAGGGTCTCCTCCAGCCTCCATAGCTTGCAAAGTCTGGTCATTACAAGAACTTCAAATTCTGTTCTGCATACCCTTGGCCCTCTCCTTTCCCTACTCTCCAATTAAAATAGTCTTCCATATAACATGGAAAGGTGGTACCCGTTTAGTGTAGCTAAGTTTCCCAGGTAGGTAGGCATAGACAGGAACGATGTAGAGCTAGAGGTAAAGGTGAAGCTTGGGGTGGGAGAGAATATTGTTATTGGCTACTGTTGATTTGGATGTCGCTCAGGGTGACCCTATGAACAGCAAAACCAAACACCGCCCCGTCCATTACCCTCCTCACCATCATTGCTAAGTTTGAGCCCATTGTTGCAACCACTGTGCCAATCCATCTCATTCAGGGTCTTCCTCATCTTTGCTAACCCTTCTCCAGGATCTGGTCCCTCCTGATTGCATGTCCATGGTACGTGGGTCAAAGCCTCTCGATCCTTGTTTCAAAGGTACATTGTCTTCAAAAACAGGTTTATCTTTAACTCGGGCAGTCAGTATTCTTCTCTTACTCCATAATTGAAAGGCATCAGTTTTCCCTTTGGTCTGTCTTAACATACTGGTTCTCCAGCTTTTACATGCATTTGAGGTGATTGAAACACCATGACTTGAGTCAAGTGCACCTTAGACCGCAAACTGACATTGCAAATGAACCAAAGCAGGTCCGTGCCCTGTAGAACAGAAATCCAATCTCTGGACACCACTCTTTGAGGCAGAGAAAATACCTTTGTCCCCAAGCACTGAGCCAGGAGCAAGGAAGACAGTTCTTCACATCTGACTCCCCTACAATTATAGGGAAATTGAGAGGTGAGTTTTATATATATATACACACACATATATATATACATTAAAAGGGAGGGGTAAGCCTGAGGATTAGATGAACTCATGTCTGCTTTTATTTAAAGCAACAATTCTCAACCTGTGGGTCACAACCCCTTTGGGGGTCAAACGACCCTTTCAAAAGGGTCGCCTAATACATCCTGCATATCAGATTTTCACATTTTGATTTATGACAGTAGCAAAATGACAGTTATGAAGTAGCAACGAAAATAATTTTATGCTTGGGGGGTCACCACCACACGAGGAACTGCATGAAAGGGTCGCGGCACTAGGAGGGTTGAGAACCACTGATTGAAAGGTGATTGTATTTCACTGCAGGTCTACAGCAGTATTCCAAGTTGTGTGCTCTGGGGGGTGTTTAGTAAGTTGGTTCTCGTAGCTGCAGGGCTCTATGTGTGAGCGCTGAAGCCTCGTTAGGGCAGGTGTCTGAAAGACACCTGAAAGGGAAGTTACCTACCACGATTAATTAGCACAAGATGGTAACAGTAGCCCCCAAATTGGGCGGTTTGAGCCTCTTTGCATTTTAACGCTTTAAAAAGGTCTTTTGCAGCTTCCAGTGCAGGAGACCATTTGCTTTCCTGACAGCGGATCCCATGGACCCACGCGTATTACAACTCTTACAACTCGAGGCTTGTATCTCTGCCTCCTTCAGCTTGAAAACGGTCATGGGCCTGCCTCCCTTCTGGTTTTGTAATTCCAAGTGTTTGCAATTCCGTTCTTATCGTTTACGTTGTCTTCTTGAGCCACCCTGAGAAGTCTTCCCTTCGGCCTTGCAATGCCATCATTCCGTCCATTCACTTTAGCTACTGTAGATCCAAGCGCACGTTTCAGACTCTGTTCAGACCTTCATTTTGCTCTTTTCTTTTCTCCCATTTTTAAATTACTTTCTGTATGCTGAAAGTTCTTGATACCATCCCACAGCTCATCTGGTCTTTGGTCATTAGAGAGATTGAGGCTCTTGCTGTAACCCAGGTGGAGGTGATAACATGGTTGGGTCAGCAGTGTGGGTGGAAATAGAAGTGAAAAGGACAGACTGGTCATGCTGACTGGAACCAGCACCATGTCTAAATGAAGGTGACTCAAGGCCTGTGCTACCTCACTTGGCCTTTATAAGGACAACTTCAGAGCCAAGTGGCTCACCCCCACCCCCCACAGTTTCCAGGTGAGCAAGTGGAGATTCCAAGAAGTTAATTACCTGAGAGGTTGGAGCAGGAATGGGACCCTGCGTCTTTCTCTAGGACTCTCTTTAAATATGTGATTCGGTGATAAAGTAGGTAAAGTTTTTTATTTGATTTGATTTGATTCGATTCATTCTACCTGCTGGTAGCATAGTGGGTTGTGCCTTGGGCTGCTAACTGCAAGGTCAGCTGTTCAAAACCACCAGCCACTCCACAGATGAGGTTTTCTACACCTTTAAAGATATACAGATGTGGAAGCCCGTAAGGGCAGTTCTGCTGTCCTATAGGGTTGCTATGAGTTCTGCTGTCCTATAGGGTTGCTATGAGTTCTGCTGTCCTATAGGGTTGCTATGAGTTCTGCTGTCCTATAGGGATGCTATGAGTTCTGCTGTCCTATAGGGTTGCTATGAGTTCTGCTGTC
>NW_022111373.1:50467174-50468303 GCF_000313985.2 Echinops telfairi | reverse complement strand
GCAACCCTGCAGGGCAAGGTAGAACGGGCCCTGTGGGCTTAGGTGATTGTGAATCTTCATGGGAGCAGAAAGCCTCATCTCTGTCCCCTGGAGCAACTAGTGGTTTTGAACTGCTAACCTCTCAGCAGTGCAGCATGCAACCACCACACCACCAGAGGTCCTGGTGTACTTAGTCACACGATACAAGCAAAGACAGGTTCCGGTGGATGGAAAGGGATTAGTTCTGCAGGGTGGGAGGACAAGGGAACGCTTCCAGCAACAGGGTGGGGAGAGGAGGCAAAGTCTGGCAGGTGGAAGGAGAACCCTGACTCACCGGATGCCCCACTCCCACTGTGCTGTTTCTGAAACTAGCCTTCAAGGACCGTGGAGAGAGAAGTCAAGGAGAGCCTGGAGGACTGATGGGGCGGGGGGAGAATTCAGGTAAGCCAGCGAGCAGATGGGGCCAAGGCTTTTAGCTAATTGCCCATAGGAATGTGATGCATGCTTATTTGTAGTTATTTCTATGTAGAAATTTTACTCTTCTTGATGATTCTTTGAAAGTAAGGCAGGCTGTAAGTTTCAGAGCGGCGTGATTTTATGAACATGTTTAATAAACTGGAATTTTCAAAAATAACTGTGTTCAACTTGTGTTTTCTCTTTGAAAGAGCACTGTTCTGTAGTGTGTCTGGCTTCTTTGGTGGTTGTGTAGGCTGGAGGGAAATCTGAAGGAAAGGGATGTGGCAAGATGAAGCTTCTTGAGTTGAAGTGGAAGTGTGCCCAACCAGTCCTCATCTGGAAAGACAGAATGATGGAACTCAGGGAGATGAACCCCCCAGTGTGTTAAAGCGTGTTCTCAACGAAGAATGGGCGTTTGTATATGTGTCCCTTCATGTGACTGGTACCTTGGTACACCTTTCGTTCTGTATCCAAGAGAGAACGTGAGTGTGGCTGCTGCTCCGGATCCTGGTACTGTGTGTGTGTGTGTGTGTGTGTGTGTGTGTGTGTGTTCATACTTACATTCATGGGTGTACTGGCTTGGGTAGGGCACTGAGGCCCAGTTGATGACTAAGGGTGTGTGTTAGTCTAGGTACTTTAGAGAAACAAATCCACAGAAACTCATGTATAAGAGAGTTTTATATAAAGGTTAAGT
>NW_022111373.1:50464247-50465454 GCF_000313985.2 Echinops telfairi | reverse complement strand
TAACTGTCATTTTGCTACTGTTATGAATTGGGCGACCCCTGTGAAAGGGCCGTTAGACCCCAAAAGGGGTTGCGGCCCACAGGTTGAGCACTGCTGCTCTACAGGGCCCCCAGGGGTTGGAGCTGACTCAGTGGCAGTGGGTATCATCGGGCAGGAAACAATTCATAAATAAGTGACCAAACCTAACCCTTAGAGTAAGGTGACCAGACGTCCCACTTTTTAACAATTTTTCCCGTGTCCTGCGGCATTTTTTAAAAGTCCTGATTTTTGGAAAGAATGCACGACAAGTTAGGGTATACGGTTTTCGGCTGCCATGTGGCTGTTTCGCCAGGATATGAGTTTTAGCAATGGTGTCCTGCTTTACCAATGTTAAAATCTGGTCACCTTACCTTAGAATCACTTCCGAATTGTAGTGAAAAAAATACAACTGTCCCATGTGGCTTCCAAGGCTATACATCCTTACCAAAGCAGACGGCCACATCTTGACCCTGTGGAGCGGCTGGTCGGTTAAAACTGTCAAAATTTTGCTTAGCAGCTGAGCATTTTAACCAGTGTGCCACCAGGGCTCTCAGTGAACATACAAGGTAGCTCATTGAGAGGTAGTTTTATATCAACACGCAACTATAAATCAGGGAAACATCCCAGCCCAGTCCAGATCCAGGCCCTAAGTTCCATGCTAGTCCATAAGTCCCTCTTCAGACTCACGCAGCCACACGCAGTGATGCAGAATGCAGGAAGACCACAGGCCGGTGGGTGCAGGGTCTTGTGGATGCAATGTCGCTGGAAGCATCCTAGGGCTCTGACAGGTCTCTATGTGGCTCATCAACAGGAAGGGGAAGGTAGAGAGAGAGGAGAAGGTTCCCAGGACCCTGCTTATGAGAAGGTCGTGCCCACAAAGAGGCACCATCAGGCTGTGACCTGGTTGACAGGCTAGGCTTCACCCCTATCTTCTAGTTGACTTGAAATTAGGTAATTACCACAGTGCCGGAAATAGCCCCAGGAATAAGCCTAAAGCCAAGGCATAAAGAAAATCATTTGGGGGGGGTCCTTCGGGGGTGGGGGGCAGTGGCTGGGCTGTGTAATAGAAAGAGCTGAAGGACCAAGAAGTTGGTAGGTGAAATATGACCATATTTTCTGTTTCTTTTGTAGGTATCAGCCTTCTCTGCTGCAACCAGTAAGCCTACCAGTATGAATCCCAAAGAAGCCA
>NW_022111373.1:50461255-50463528 GCF_000313985.2 Echinops telfairi | reverse complement strand
ACCACCGTTATTACTAAGTTAATCCTACTTAAAATCACCAATTCTCCCTTTCTGCCTCCCCTTTCTAATATTTTGGCATCCTGTTAAGATTCTATCCCAGGTAACGTCCTACCATAATTTAGTATGATTAAAGGATCCTGTGGCCTCATTTTGAACTAGAGTATTGCAATATAAATAAATAAGTAAAATAAAAGGCATTGCAAATATCCTGAACCACACTGCCCATATCAAAAGGCTTATCTATATTATTTGATATTTTTTCATTTAAATTTATTTGTATTAAAAACATTGAATTTAAAATGTTAAAAAATTTTAAATTATCTAAAATTTTATAATTTTTATTTTGTAGTTTATGCATGTATTGATTTCTTAGTTGTTTTTAGAATATGCAATTTATCTCATCATTAATTGCCCTATAATCTGTCACTACTTAATTTTATAAAGTCTAATATTAAAACTGATAAGCATCTATTAAAAAACCAGCAATTCTCATGAAAAGAAAGGAGCTAGAAAGGAAAGCAAGAAGTAAGACTTTTCTTTTATTTGTTTGGTTCACATTTGACCCATTGCCTGATTCCACTCCATCCTGTCTTGATTCAATTGCTTTTAAAAAATTATTATTATTAATTGTGCTTAATACATGTATCAGATCATTCCATATTTCAATCACATCCAGCAGAATTGTGCATTTGCTACCACAATCACTTTCCAAGTATTCTTTTTTTGTATGGACCCCTTGACATCATTACCCTTTCACCCCGCCACCACCTTCTCATCCCCCAAAACCCTTATTCCACTTGCTGCCTCTAGGCTCATCAGTCCTGATTTTCATACCCCACAAAATGAAAAAACATCTACCGTAACTTTAAGAGGGTGACCCCCAATAACATAGCACTCCTGAGGAGACCCCTACTATGTCCAATCAAAAAAACAAACAGAACAACTCAAAAGATGCGTCTGGGCATTTCTGGTGTTCCTGTTTTAAGAGTTCCCCAGGATCTAGACCAAGTGTCAGCAAACTCTTCTGCCTCACTGTTCACGAGAATGCTTGGCAGGCCTGTAATGTCAGGAGAACAAGGGATGGTGAGTGGAAACGTAGCAGGAATAGCAAGAAAACCGAGAGAGAATATTAATTCTTCGTTTATAAAGAGGAAGGGGCGAGGGAAAAATAGGATGCATGTGGGGAGGTGTCACCAGTGGGTGGCCTGGGGCCCATTGTGCCCTGATTCTCTTCTTTCTTTTTTAACAGTTTTACTGGCACTTCATCCACGTGCCATAGAATTCCACTGTTCAATCATACCAAGATGAGTTGTGCCATCTTTACCACAGTCCATTTTAGAGCATTTTCTTTTTCCTTGTACTCATTGCTATTCATGTGTCTTTTTTTTTTCTTTCAATTTTGGTAAAAATACCCACAACAGAACATTCTCCAATTCGACAACTTCTACATATATCATTCTGCATTCTCTTCCAGTGATACGTTTGAAATTGCACTATTCTCAGTAATCATTTTATCTTCATATCTTCAGATGTCTGTCTCATAACATCGATGGTTGCCCCTTCTTGGTGACTTTTATAAGCTTTACATATGTTGAACTCTTAGAGAAAAGGTGCTTTTCAAGATGGTAACCTAGGCCAAGTCCTGCCATGTCTACCCCATTGGATGAAAGTTAGTCTAGCTATCTGAAAGGGGGAGAGGAGTGATATGTTTAGATCCGAGTGCTACCTTGCTGGTTCCTGGAACAGTCGAATCTAGTCACAGAGCTGGCAGTAACTCAGAAGACGGTCATGTCATTTCTCATCAGGATGAACATGCGGAAGGACCTTGTACTAGGGTATTGGCATCAGAAGTCCAGACTAGCTTTAAGCCCTGGTTCACACTAGCTGTGAATTTGGGCATTTTCTCCTCGCTCTGGTTTCCATATTGGTACAGGGTAAAGACATTGGTACAAGACTAGGTAAAGAAACACATATTAGCAAATTGCACATGCTTGTCCCACAGCAAATGGAGAGACAGTGCTGTGTGCGATGGAGAACACACAGCCCTAACCCCACCGCGAGTGCCCACGGGGAAGTTATTTAACTTGTCTACCTCACGCTCTTCTGTGAAGTGGGGGTAATAATAACAATCATATCTATCATGGGATTATTGTGAGGATTAAATATATCAGTACATGTAAAGTTTAGAACACTGCCTTGTACCTAAGAAGTAATTAAGCAATAATTCTTGGAGCATTCAATCTATTGACTGTAATTATTGACGAGAAGCAACT
>NW_022111373.1:50456980-50460891 GCF_000313985.2 Echinops telfairi | reverse complement strand
TGTAAAGTTTAGAACACTGCCTTGTACCTAAGAAGTAATTAAGCAATAATTCTTGGAGCATTCAATCTATTGACTGTAATTATTGACGAGAAGCAACTGCCATTTCATGATTTGTTGTGTGCGTGTCCCTGTGTGTCTTAAGCCTTCTTAGTCCTTTACTACTGCTTGCTTAAACATAAACAGGCTGAGAGGAACACTGGTAGCATAGAGGGTCATGTGTTGGTCAGCAGTTTGAAACACCATCCACACCACAGGAGAATGAGGAAGCCTTCTACTCCTATAAATGGTTATGGTCTCAGAAAACCACGAGGATAGTTCTACGCTGTCCTATAAGGACACTGTGAGTCGGAATTGACTCGACAGTGAGTTTGGTTGGTTTTACTGTTTGCTTTAAGTAGCCCTGATGGTATAGTGATTACACATTTGGCTGCTAACCCCAAGGTCAGCAGTTCAAAGCCTCCAGCTTCTCCTCAGATTTCTGCTCTGTAAAGCTTTGAAAACCCAAAGGGGCAGTTCTTTTCTGCCCTGTAGGGTCCCTTTGAGTTTGAGTTCCCTCAGGGTGGGTGAGTTTTGAGATGTGTTGTTGGTTGATTGTAGAAGGCGGTTTGGGTTCCTTTCTTTTCGTCGATGTTTTCAGGTATTTACTCATCGGTTGCTATGAATATTACATCCAACAGCTTGTAGTAAGTTGGTACCCACTTAACTTCAGTAATATTGTAAATTCAGTAAATTCAGTAAGTTGGTACCCACTTAACTTCAGTAATATTGTAAGTTCAGTAAATTCAGTAAGTTGGTACCCACTTAACTGCAGTAATATACAAGGAATTCTATATTGAAACTAGTCCTCTTCCCCTATGTTGTAGTTTTCACTAATTACATCTTTATAGTGCATTGACCTGATCACATGATTTTATCTTTGTTTTTTACATAGTTGTTGTGAAAAAGCATGAAGGACAAAACAGTTTTTGTTTGTTAGGCTTGCCCATAAACACATTGCTATCAAGCTGACTTCAATGCAGAGTGGCCCCATAAGACAGAGTAGACTACCCTGCATGCTTCCAAGGGAATATATTTTCACGGGTGAAAACTGCCGCACATTTCTCCCGTGAAGCACCTGGTGGGTTCAACCCGCTCACTTTTTGGTTAGTCGCCAAGTGCTTTAACCACTGCACCACCAGAGCCCTGCAGTTCCTGTCATTAGAGTTCTTTCTTTTTATGTAGCTTTGAATTCCTTCTGATTGCCTTCCCATCTCGGCAGAATCCCTGTGAGTATTTCGGTAGGGCCAGACTGGTGGATATGCTTCTTTTTACCTGGACATGCTTGAATCTGACGCTCATTCTTAAAGGACTACTTCGCTGGGTGTAGTATTCTTAGCTCACAGCTGCTTTCTTTCAGAACCTTGCGTACATCATCGCAGTGCTGCCGAGGAGAGGCCAGCACTTAATCTCATTGGAGATTCTTTCCGTGTGATTATTTCTTTCTTGTTGCTTTCAGAAGTCTCCCTTTCTCTTTACTGTTTGAGAGGTTAACCAGGGCGTGTCTTGATGTAGATCCTTTAGGTTTTCCCTGCACGGTTTGCAGATTTGTGCCTTTTGTTAAGTTGTGGAAATGTTTTGTCATTGTTTCTGCAAATATTCTTGTTCCCCTCTCTCTCATCTCTATGATGCATATATTAGGTCTCTAGTTGTCCAAACCATAATGGTAATTACAGGGCAGGGGCGGGGTGGGGTGGGGTGAAGAATCATTCGCCTTCTCTGCAGATGGGCCCACAGTTCCCAAATCATCGACACGAATGTGAAAATGGCTGCTTACGTAGCGATGCGTGCATACTGCTAGACACCATTCCAGATGAAGTATTAATTTTGGGGGGGGTTTGATATCTGTATTTGATTAAAATGAATTTATAATATTAATTTCAAAGGATTTCCTTTGAAAGGATCCAAAATTTCAAATTACCTTTAAAATATTTATTTAACTATTAACTTTGTCTCTCCTTTCAAAACAATACATCCATTGTAGTAACCAAGGCCAAACAGCTAGTGGCTACGGAGTCCGTCCGGTTGATGCTCCCGTGTGTGTTAGTATCTGCACCACGTGGTCCGGGCTGCGGCCTCTTCCGAGAGGAGAAGGGAGACGTCTGTGCTCATGTCTTCAAGCAGGGAAAAGTGGGGCACGAAGTCTAAGGCCCAACTCTTACTTTCTCTTGGTGAAAATCGTTTAAAAAGTGTGACCAGTTTGGTGACTTGCTGTCTGCGAATGCGTGCGAGGACTTGGGGCTTGTCTGTTTTGCACTGACAGCCTTTGGGTGAGGACAGTCCATTGGAGCTCGGTGGAATTCCACACGAGAGTCGGAATCACAACCAACTCTGGGAGCGCATTCCCAGCGCTCTCGCTCGCTGCGCTCAGTTGTGACACCCCCATCAAAAATCCATGAACTGTTTAGGAAAGGGTTGACAAGATTTTTCAGCAAGCTCTTAAAGATGACATGTGAATACTTGTTTGATGATAAGAAAACAGGCAACTTTAGAAATCCAGGTGGACCATAATATTGCTTGGGCAGCCCTTTTCCAAAGACAGGAAATGAAAGGGAACAGCAATTAGTTTTATTAATGGAAATATTATTGATTTCATTTCACTGACAAAAATAATCCCTAACTGAAATACTTGCTGACACCATAAGATTTTGCAGCCATATATTTCTTAGAGTTATATGGATACGCATTGAGTCGAACTTCAAAGACTCTTGCTATCAAGATTGTAGCCCTCCCTGTATGTTTTATTTATTTGACTATGAGATAAACTTCCGTGAGAGTTCTGGTAAACCTTGTCGGGACTGTACTCTAATATTAGGCTATTCTAATCAATAAACAGATAGAAGGACCACTTTCTCCCAACAAGAAAAGACAAAGAAAGCAGGTGACGTAGCTCATTGTATTGGATATGTTTATTTACTAATGGTCACTTCACTTTGCTTAAGCACACGCTCATTAGGGGGGCTCACATCTTCTGTGACACCCTGGCTATAGCTCAGCCTCTCTAGTAAGCTTATTCATGCCTGCTCACTTCCCGGCACTAAAAATTAATTTTCATGGCTTCTGTGCCCTCAATTCTGTCACCATTGCATTGTCTCAAACTGCCAGCTGAGACCCGGGGCAAGGACTTCACTAATACAGACATCACCGCAGTGGCCATGTAGCACAGCACCCTTGGCTTTGAAGGATGTGTTAGCAGCAGTGCTCATCATAATAAACCTTTACATCTCTTGGATACTTGTAGCAAGAAATAAAGTACACGTTACCATGTGAACAGTAAGAGAAGATTCTTACTCATTGCCAGCAAGCAAATCCCAACTCATAGTGAACCTGTAGGACAGCGTAGAACTGCCCCCTAGGGTTTCTGGGGGTGTAAATCTTTGGGGAAGCAGACTGACCTGTCCTATAGAGTGACCGGTGGGTTCACACTGTGAGTAGCGGCCGAGTGCTTACCCACTGTGCCACTAGTGGGAGAAGGCTATTACTATACTTATGTGGATGTCATGCTCTAATTTAAAACACAGTGTAATCAATTTAGTCCACAAAGTTAACATGAGACCAGAATCAGCTCTTTTGAGCTTCCCTAGTTGAAGAAAATCTGTAATAATGGTTAGATACTATATCCATGGTTTTAAAATTCCTTTTCCTTCTGAATGTAGGCTGTAAAAACTGAACCTGAGAAGGCACAATTAACTAAGGTAAGTAATCAAAACCTCTAGTGTGTTATTTGGAATTTGAGGGGGATAGGAATAGCCACTTACCTACATTGGTAGTTATTGAGTTAAAAGGAATTTCTTGTCAGCTAATGAAATCGTTTTTAGGCTATTTTAAATACAGTTATTCAGAGAGTATAAGACATAATTGTAATATGAAATCTG
>NW_022111373.1:50455904-50456880 GCF_000313985.2 Echinops telfairi | reverse complement strand
AGTAGGAAGCATGCCAGCTGCTTGAAGGCGCGACAACCCATAGTTACCTGTCTGTTGAGAAAGGCTTGGTGGAAACAGAGATGAGAATGTTTCCACGCTTTGAGCTGGGTGTGCCCTGCCTGTGTAGTCTGGGGTGATAGAGCTAGCGATCAGTCACCAGGAGGCAGCACTGAATCTCCCTCTGGAAATGACTTCCTTTGGTTTCCTGGTTCAGGCCTGTCGGGACCAAAAGCCATTCTGGACATAGAGCCCAGGGTGCAACCAGCAAGGACAAATATTCCTCCTCATAAGGCTCTCTGCATTATTGTTGAAGTCCTTAAGGGAACACTCAGCCAAGACCACAGGTTTAGGGTGTTGGAACACAGAGATGCTTTGGTCAAAGTACTTGACTCAAGTCCTCTAAATGCAGGTGAAGGGGGAGGACATGTGGGTAAAAGGTGAGATTTATCTTACTTAACTGTGGGAGAAAAACCAAATCCACTGCCATTAAGTGCATTCTGACCCATAGCAAGCCTATTGGACAGAACAGGGTTCCCTTCAGCTTTCTAAGACTGTAAATCTTTCCTGGAGCAGACAGCCTCACCATCTCCCAAGAAGTAGTTGGCAGGTTTGAACCAGTGACCTTGGTGGTTAGCAGCCCACTGCTTAATACCCTGTGCCACCAGGGCTCTTTAATAGAGTGATATCAACCCTCCACCAAAACCATAATGGTAATTACAGGGGGTGGGGGTGAGGAATTCTACACCCAAGTGGCAGTTGTGTTCATATTCCACATTTAAATGTTTTGGGTTATCTACAGGTATCAAAGAAATTAAGAAAATATTATACAAATCACTAGACCCAAGAAAATACTCTGTAAAGACAATATTCAATGTTTTTGATTTCCTGTAAAGGAGATTTTGAAAAGCTTAGTCTCTGGAACAGAAGCCTCCATCCACCAACTCAGTGGTTTAGTTGATCACTTGCCTCCTCTGCA
>NW_022111373.1:50453926-50455457 GCF_000313985.2 Echinops telfairi | reverse complement strand
AAGGAGAAGGAACACAGAGAGGTAAAGGACGACTTGTTATTTTAAGGTGAAGACCTTTGCCCGGGTCCTGAACACGTAGCCCCACACACGGTGGCTAGCATGGCGCCATCGTGTGGCATTATTCAGGTTTTCAACTTAGGCCTCCAACTTTGAAAGTAATGTATTTGTTGAGGAATTTAAGGGCATTTGCACTATTTAAAAATTTTGTACCTAAACTAAAATCATATAAAAACATTTTTAGGTCACACTAATTCAAGCAATAAAACGATAATGGCTATAAATTGTTTCTATTCCGTAGATGAAGCACTAATGTTAGGTTTGAAACTATCACAGTCTTTGTGTATGTCTGTTCTTTCAGCCCAAGAGCTTGCCCAAGCATGCCTCAGATAAAGGAAGCGAGCATGCTCATAGTGAAAAAGCAGCTTCCAGATCAAGCGAGCAGCCGACAAAAGAGAAAGCAACAGAGGCAAAGGTAAATACAGCCGGGTTGCAGAAAGGAAGACCGTCAGGGCGGCTCCGAGTCCGGGTGGTATAAGCGGCTAACTCGCTCAGCTATAAACCAAATGCTGGGAGACTCTAGTTCATCCAGAGAGACCTTGGAAGAAGGTCTACTTAGGAAACACAAACCAAAGAAGAAACTCCTCTGGAGCACATACCTCCCCTGGCATAAATGCGGCCACCTTCAGTTAAAATAGATTCTCAGGATTTGCATTCTGTATCTTTGAATCTCTGTTACTAAACGGGATTTGCAGTACACTGTAGGATTTAGAACTATCATTTTGCAGGTTTGGGAAATAGTTTTATAGAAACTCGGGCTGCATCAAAGGCCTGAGAAGGCACCAGTGGTGAAGAGTGTGCCTGGCCCAGGCTCACTCCACTTCAGCAGTCATGGCCAGCCACCACTGCCATGCATCAGCAGGCCATGGCTACTCACAGAGAGGGGGCTGTGACATGAAACTGCCTTCTAATCCCTATTCAAGGGCTAAGCCAGCAGGGTGCCCTGCATGAGCTGCTGCTTTAAATCACTAAAAGAGGCCGCTTAGAACCTTGTTTTAGGAGAGATGAACTTATGAAGCCCAAATGCAGCAATGCATTAGATAATTCTGGAGTTAATGGTGATCAGCTTTTAATAGGATAGGCTTTTATAGAAGAGCGTTCCCTTGAGAGCTCGTGGCCTACAGGAACTAGGTCTGCTGAACACTACACTTCATAGCAAAGGCAGCCAATGCGTGGCCCACCCATTACATTCAGCCGCATGTGTATTTGGATTGCAGTATTATAATTGATATTTAATTAGTTGCCAACAAGGTCATGATATTTCAAATAAAATGAAAACCTCACATCTTTTGCAAAGTCTGAATATCTGGCACAAATTGCCTGGAGTCTGTACAACTGGTATATAAGGGGGTACCCAAAAAACACCAATGTTCATTTTTTGGGTCACTTTAAAAATTTTAATAATTTTACTGGGGGCTCATACAACTCTTATCACAATCCATACATACATCGTGTCAAGCATATTTGTACATTT
>NW_022111373.1:50450960-50452229 GCF_000313985.2 Echinops telfairi | reverse complement strand
CTCTCCAATGCTCTTTTTTGGGTTTGGGGTTTTTTTTATATGAGGGGGATAGTGCATTTGGAATTCGTTCCACGAGGTCAGACTGCAAATCAAGCTTTCTATTTAGAGGTTCTAAAAAAAATTGCATAACGGTGTGCAGCAAAAGAAGGCCTCATTAGTGGCAGATGGGGGACTGGTTTTGCCACCACAACAATGCACCTGTTCACGCAGCCATCTCAGTGTGCCAGTTTTTGTTAAAAAAAACCAGCATGCCTCTTTTGCCCCACACACCTTAATTACTTGTCCTCGCTCCATGCAATTTCTTTTTGTTTCTCCGAATGAAGAGGGATTTGAAGATGTAGAGTAGGTGAAGAAAACAATGAGGGAGGTGCTGTCAGCCCTCCAAACTGATGAGTTTGAAAAAATGTTTCCTAGAATGGAATTGTAGACTTGACAAATAAACTAAGTGTAATGGAGAGTACTTTGAAGGTGATAAGGTTGTTTTGTAAAAAAAATTAAATACATAGCTTTGTAAAAACAATGTTTTTTGCGGGGGGTACCCCCTTATATGTCTGTCAGTTCACTATAGCTCTGACCTTGCCTGTTTCATAGATTTGTGTAACTGCCCTGGACTCCTTAGGCACCTGAGTTCAGCTTCACACGGTGCCCAGCATTGCACCATGCCCAGGAGAAGCTAGTTCACACCTCTCTATAAGGATGCCCACAACAGAGAACTAAGGATGCCCACAAAGTAGACGCTAGTGGCATTGGAAACTCGGGATCTTAAAAATCATTATGCAGAGAAACTTAGTCGTATCCTTCTTTTGTCCCTGCTCCTAGACTAAACCACAGGACACTGCTTCTGCGAGTGGAAAGACCATTGTTGCTGGTGTCGCTGGAGCTGCTGGCAAACCAGATGACAAGGTGGGCACACACATGCAGAGGTAAAAGTGGACGGGTCTCCATGTTTATCATCCCTTTCTCAGAACTGCCGCCTCCAGGAAGACCCTTGCCACATGTGCTTAAGGTCTGTCCTCATTATAGGGTCGTCCTTGTTTGTCAAGAGTAAACACTCAGTGTGCGGTGTGTTTATGAAGAGGAGCATGCATCCAAGAGTAGATGAGCACTACTGGCTAATTAGGTGCAAACCCCTCTTGGGTCCTTTGATGAGCTACTATATATACTGGCCCATGCTCTACTCAAGTACTCCCTCAATGCAGGAACACTTTTTTCTATTAAACTGGCATTCCATGATGCTCACCTTCCCAACACAATCACTAAAAACAAAGC
>NW_022111373.1:50447206-50450071 GCF_000313985.2 Echinops telfairi | reverse complement strand
CCATAGAAATACAGAGTTAGTCATCAGTTTGGAAGTTGTGTCTCCCTAGAAAACCTAGTACTTATTTCTCTCAAAGCTACAAATCAGTAATTAAAGCAACAATTCATTGAAAGGAGAAGGTGGAGATAAAAGTCAGGAAAAAATTAATATATAGGAGAATTTCAGAAAGTTTTGGGGGAATTTTCCTTGTCTTTCAATTTCCTTTCCCATGATCATCTCGATGTCCCCTGGTATAAGCCCGGTGTTCAAATGGGGAGAGCAGGCCCCTGTAGGCAAGGCGGTCAGGGAAGTCTCGGAGAACCGTCTGGTGTATCTTCCTGAAACGTGGATATTTCTCAGGTTCTGTGAGAAAAGCAGCACTATCCTAATCCAGGTTACAGAGAGAGCCTGTGGAACACGGGCCGTGGGTGCCTGCTGGGCTGTTAGCTACAAGTCCAGGGTTCAAGTGTACCAGCCACCCCTCGGGTCAAAGATGTAGCAGCGTGCTTCCACAAAGATTTACAGCCTCGGTAGGTCTGAGCAGTTCTCCTCTAGCCTATAGGGGGGCTCTCAGTGGGAATTGTTCCATAGGACTCGATGACACTGGGTTGGGTTTTGGTTGAAGTGAAATATCCAACTTAAAGTCCTTCTTGCGGCAGACACGTGTACACTACCCTTGGGGCGACCTCCAATGCTGTTGCCCTCTCTTCCACTGATGAGAAGTCCTTTTTATGAAATTTTGCTCCATGTAAAAGGGCCAGTGGAACCCGGGAATGCTAGAGTCACAGCAAAGCCACACCTATTGCCTCCCAGTTGCAGACAACTCACTGCCATGGTGTGGATTCCAACTCACGGAGACCCTGTGGAACTCCCCCCCCTCCCCCCATCCACCCCTTGAGTTTCGGAGACTACAAATCTCCAGGGGAGTTTATAGCCTCCTCTTTCTCTGAGAACATCTTCTGCCGACCCTCCGAGACTGTAACTCTACTGACGCGAAGAGATAGCCTCATCTTACTCCTTCAGAGTGGCTGGTGGGTTTGAGCCTCTGACCTTGCAGTTAGCAGCCCAGCGCCTATCCCAGAGCACCACGCACACTTCTTAGCAGTCACAGTAGCCTTAGGAGAAGCTTCTGCTGAATCTGCTGTGTACGGTGAATCATGTCACTTTACTCTGGTCCTTCTCCTACAGACATCCCTCCTTCTCTTCCCCTGGTCCTCTCATATTCTCATATTCATTGTCTAGTGCCTGGACTGGGCTGTCTGCTCCTATAAATGGTTACAGTCTCGGAAACCCACCGGGGGTCGCTCAGAGTCAGCATTGACTCAATGGCAGTGACTTTGGTTTTTTTGGAGTGTGTTTGAAGGGAGCCCTGGTGGTGTCGTGGTTACACATCTAGCTGTGATCCAAGTGGTTGGCAGTTCAAAATCGCCAGCAGCTCTGAGGGACAAAGACTGAGCTTTCTCCTCCTGTGAACAGTTATTGTTTTGGAAACCCACAGGGGCCACTGAGTCAATGGCAGTGAGTTTGTTGTTTTTGTTGTTTTTTTTAGTTTATTGTGTTTAAAGCAGTGGTCTCTTAAGATGGACTGGTTGCAGACCAGACTAGCTAGAGTAAGGTGACCAGATGTCCCGCTTTTGGCGGGACAGTCCCAAAGCCCCGATTTTTGGAAAGAATTCATGACAAGCTAGGGAATGGTCTATTTGGTCCATATAGACCAAATTTTTTTATCAAGAATACCCCCACCCCACCCCCTGTCAATGGTGTCCCACTTTAAATCTGGTGTTCCAGAGAAGACAAATACCTAGGGATGTAATGCAAACCAAGGCGCCCTGGTGGCGCTGTTGGGTAAGCCTTGAACTGCCCACCACAAGGTCCATAATGGTTCAGAGCCAAAAGCCGCTCCACTAGAGAAAGCTGAGGCTGGCTGCGCCTGTCATGAACTAGAACCTTGGAAACCCGTGGAGTTGCTGAGTCAGAATCAAGTCAATGACAGTGGGTTGGGTGATTGGGTAATTCAAGGAAGATTCAGAAAGATCCGCCACAAGAAGCTCTTGGTGAGGAGCCCAGGGAAGCTGAAGAAATTGGCCAGGGCTTTGAGAGAGTACTTGGAGTCCAGGGGAGCTGGACACTAGAGGATTGCTGGGGTGCAGGCTTTCAATGCATCAAGGTGTGTTCTGGGTGCAGAGGGAATTCCAGTGTGAGCAAGGGGGCATGCTGTGAAACCAGAAAGACAGGTTGAAGCAGTGCTCCAGCGAATGCTGAAGGGAGTGGTGATGCAGCCTCCCCTGGTAGCCCTTGGAGACTAGACCACAGACCGAGTGGTGCCTTAGAGAACGGGGCCTGAAACCAGCTTCAGAAGGAGTACAGGCCAGCGTGGCCTGGGGGAAGTGGAAGACACTGAAGGTGTTCAGGTCGTCAGAGGCCTTTCCTGGTCACTGGCCATTTCCTGTGACTTAGAGCTGGGATACACATAAACAATTGGGCGGGGGGATGGTGATGCAAAAGACATTGCAGAGGGAAAATCTGCATGTTTTAGGAAATAATGGGCTGGAATGTACAAAAGCAAAGTTAAATTTGAAATAACCTGGGGCTTCTGAGTCTGACTGACTAGGTTAGGCTGATAGCCTTCAGGTGAGGAGAGCAAAGTAACCCCAAAATTCAGACCAAATCAAACTCACAGCCATCGAGTCAGTGCTGACTAATAGCGACCCCCAGTGACGGTTAACGTTCATGGGAGTGGAAAGCCCGGTCTTTCTCCCTCAGAGCTGTTGGTGGTTTTAAACTGCTGACGGTGTGATCACAGCCCCACTCATCACCACTCCACCACCATGGTGTGATCACAGCCCCACTCATCACCACTCCACCACCACGGTGTGATCACAGCCC
>NW_022111373.1:50439392-50446406 GCF_000313985.2 Echinops telfairi | reverse complement strand
GCCAGAACCTGGACGAGCAGACGCCAGAGCTTGTGAATTTCACCTCTGTGCCCGGAAGTCATATTCTTTCACGTGGTACAGCAGCCCCTAGTATCTCCACAAGTGCACCCACTGAACACTCTGGGGTCCCTGAGAGCAGCTCACTTGGGGCCTGGAGAGTGATTTCAGATATGAAGGGCCTGTGCTGGACAGAAATGTGCAGAGTATATTTGATGGAGGGCCACTTCCGCCCATCCACTGGCATCAAGTCAGTTTCTGACTGATAGCCACCGTAGGGTTTTTAAGGCTGAAAATCTTTATCGGAGGAAACAGCCTCTTCTTTCTCCTATAGAGCAGCTGGTGGGTTTGATCTGCTGACTTTACCGTTAGCAGTGCAATGCTTACCAGAGAACATCATGTAGCTGAGGACAAAGTAGAAGGAATGCCAGCGGTAGCAGGGAAGATAAGTCATACTAGAACTTGGACGGAGCTAGGTCCGGACTGCTGCCAGGGATGCGTGCCGGGAGAGGCCGGCTCCCAGGTTGTGTCGGGGGAAAGCGATGGAAAGTGAGATGAGGGAAGTACTGACATTCTTTGCTCAAGAACCTCAAGCGATGCTGGGAGGAAACCTGTTCTAGGGAACTTCATGATGATTCACCAAAAGCCGGTTGGGGTATGGAGATCATGGTGAGGGACGGAGACGGTCGCACAGAATTCATGGAGGTTGCCTCTGGGCCCTAGAAGAGTAAATAAGGAGCAGTGAAGAGACAAGACGGTCTTCGGGGCAAATGTTGTACCTGTCCCTTACAGTGTGACCTAGGGAAAGTTGTTTAACTTATCTGAGCCTTGCTTTCCACGTTACTAAGTGGAATCATTTCGAGATATTCTGAAAATGCATGTGAAGCATTCAGAGCAGGGCCTGGCAGAGAGCCGGTACTCAGTGTATGATCCGTGTTATTAACGGTGTAATGGATTTCTTAAAAAATAATCTTGAATTTTGTAAAGTAATTTCTTTCTAAACCCCAACTAGAAAAAAGAAAAGAAATCACTCGCGCCAGCCGTACCAGTTGAATCCAAGCCGAGTAAGCCGCCCGCCAAGGTATGACGCTAGCAGTTCATTTCCTGAGAACGTCTATTGTCTGTTGTGTTTGTTATCATCTGAGTTCTTGTGGACAGAGAGTCTGATGGGCTAACGCAAAGAACTACTGTTTCAAGCTAATAAGATTGGAAATAAAGTGTCCATGCGTTTCCAAGCAAGTCGTTTCCTCACATGCTAGGTGTAACATTTTACACCAGTCAGAAAGTTCATGGGAAAAAAATCCCATTTTCCACAAACCTTTTGCAGGCCCCTGGTATTATAAATTTTTGTGTGTATACCAGTTTCCATGCCAGTTTCTCTAGTGAACGTACACCTTTAATGAGAGGCTAACAAGAGTAGGCAACTCTAGTTCCGAAACTCAGGAAAGAATCAGCCCTTCCTCAGGCTGGTGTTTTTCCTGTAGATGCAGATGACTGCTCAGAATGATTCCTTCTGACCTGCAGACACAGAAGGAGGGCTCTCTCTCTCTGCCAGTCAGTGTATGGATTTAAGGCCATCTTACAGAGTAGACTGTCACCCCCTTCTCCTGAACTTGACCTCTTTTCCGGGTAATTTTTGGTTTGTGAACATTTTTAGGCAAGTGAGCCCAAGAACACCAGTGAGTGGAAGGACCCAAGACAAAGCCCTTTGAAATCCATCCTCTCTGGAGGAGCGGTTTTCTAGAGCCCTGTGGGGCTTTTGTTGGGCTTCTCTGTCCATGACTCTGGGAAAGGACTGATAAACAGTAACTGCCAGCTGTCTCTCTTATACTGCCTGCAGCAGGGGCATAATTCTTTTGTGGTTTTGTGTTTGACTGGTTTGGGTTTGGGTTTGGTTTTTTTTTTTTTACTGTGAGGCTGTTGGGCCTGTAGCTTTAACCAACACCTAGTTGTAGTCTTATCACTAATATCTATAAGCATCATTGAATGGCGATTTTTACGTGAATGATGGTTTTGGTCCTTCCAACCTAGAAACAGTTCTCTGGGATTTTAAATCATAACATCTGTTGGAAACTAGATTTTATTTTGTTTTAGAAGAGCTTCTGGCAGTTGGTATTTTCTGTGTGGCATGGTTCATTTTCTAAAACCCCAGCATGGAATCTATATAACATATATATATATATGCCTCTGTCTTTTCCAGTCAGGCATGGATGCCGCATTGGATGACTTAATAGACACTTTGGGCGAGCCTGAAGAAACTGAAGAGAATAATACTATCTACACTGGACCAGAAGTTTCGGTATGCGATCTTGAAGTCTGTGAAGAGTCACCTATAATGGGCAGGAGCGTTAAGTGTAAGAGTGTGCCCACTGTTGTGTCTGTGGGACACAAACAGGTTGATATCAACATCAGTGTTTCAAGAAATTCACTGCCATCGAGTTGATTCCAACTCATGGCGACCCAGGCTTCAAAGCGGTCACACACCGGACTACTAATCTTTGACATCAGCAGTTCAAACCCACCCATGGCTCTGCTGAAAAAAGACCAGGCCATCTATCTCTGCAAAACTCTATAGCCTTGGAAAACTGCAGGGCAGTTCTGCTCTGTCCTGTAGGACCAGCATCAATAATAGCAACTAAAACTTAGTTTGGGCAGTGGGAATAGTGTGCTGTAGTCGCTACTATTATTACATTGATTCAGGAAATGGTTATTGCTTGTCTGTGTGGAGAATGGCCCTGGAGACAGCCCATTGGTTCATAAAGCCTTCCTTTCTGCCCTAGATTGACTTTGATTTCCAGGTACTAGCTGCTCTTACTTCATTCCTGTCCCCATCAAGAAAGTTATATGCTTCTTGGGAGTTCAAAAACTGAAAATAAAGACAAGCCATAGCCTGGGAGAAAATATTTGCAAAGGATATAATCTTTGTTTCTAAACTTCATAAAGAAGTCTGAAAGGACAGTGAGAAAAAGACAACCTGATAGAACAGTAGCACAAACCCTGACTGACCGAGAAACAAATAAAATGAGTCTCCATAATAACTGGGAAAATGTTGAATCATGGATAGATACTGCCTCACAATTAACGGATGGACAGAAGTGTGGCAGACAACTCCCGTGCAGCTGCTGGTGTTGAAGATACACATGTCCACTTCAACCAGCGGTTCCAGGTCTGTGGGCATTCCCTGGAGGGAGCCTTGCCCGTCTGAAAACCAGGGAACTACTTGGAACAATCGTATTCATCAACAAGATACAGGATAAGAATAGAATGGAATCCTTTATAGGGATTAAAAAGGATTACTCACATATCAACGTGGATGCATTACAAAAATGCCACTTTGTATAAAAATAACATAGTACAGAATGATATGTCGATTATAACACACTATGTGTATAACATCTTAAAATATGTTAAGTAATGCTATATATTGCATATGGATGCGTGCAGGTGTTGATTACTGCTTTTAAAAGTTGACTTTAAGTCGGTGGATAATGAAAACTTCAAACTCAGGACAGTTCTTCCTCTAGTCCCAGGCAGGATGGGAGTGGAGAGGACTAAGCAGGAGGCGCCCACTCTGCCCGCCAGGGGTGTTTCATGTAGAAATGACATAATAAATAACTGGCTCGGAGAGAGCTGGCATTGGGTTGTACAGAAAGTCTTTATCATTATTAACTGGACTTTTGTACATATTTGAAATATAACACAGTAGCATTTTAACATAAAATATACAAATATAGGAGGCAAGCTTTAGTGCAATAATTTGAATATTTTCTAACATGACAGATGAGTTAAGCCAATTAGCTATGTAAAATATATAAATTATAGGGTTATTTGAATTATTGGATTCTTAATGATTTATGTTTTACCTCACTTGTTGCATAAGTCGATAGTGGTTTCAAATTTGGGTTTCAGAATGTACACATAACCATCTCAACTAATTAATAATAAACATCCGTGTGTGTGTGTGTGTGTGTGTGTGTGTGTGTGTGCTTGCGTGCATGTGTGTTTTCCAGGATCCAATGAGTTCCAGATACATAGAAGAATTGGGGAAAAGAGAGGTTACAATTCCTCCAAAGTACAGGGAACTTTTGGCTGTAAGTCAAATAATTACCTACTTTTTAAAAAATTACCTACTTGGCTCACTGCTTATTGTTTTAGAGTATAATTTTTAAAATCAAAACTACGTTTCCATAATTTGTTAAATTTATAAAATCTAATGGGGCACCTGAAGCTGTCATTATGTTCGCATGTGAAAGGTCATCATCACAATGCACTTTGATCATGGTGGGGAATAATGTTGAAAAATAGGTGCCTTCTTCACATCATTCAATTAATATTTGTTTCAGAAAACTGAAGGATTCAAGCCTCCTGCAGACTCTGGGGTAAGTTTACATAGCTGCTTTCTAAAGTCTAATAACATATTTTATATCTTTTTTCCCCAAAACCATTTTATTGGGAGCTAATCCAGATATTATGGTGTTCCGTAGTTCAATCACATCAAGTAGTACTGAACAATTGCTGCCATAATCGGTTTCAAAACATTCTCTTCCTTGTTGAACTCCTTGACATCAGCTCCTCTTTACCCCCCGCCCCACTCTACCCCCTCAGGCACCTTTATTCTACTTGCTGTCTCTATAGTTCATTAATCCTGGGTTTCATATAATGAAAAACAAAAAAACATAACAAATTCAAGAGGGTGACCCCAATGACATAGCACATCTCAGATAAACCCCAATAGGAACAGACAAAAACAGAATATACAGAAAAGGTTGAAAACCAGATCAGGCCTGAGGTGCAGCAGAGGGGCAATCAACCGACAAGGTTTAACTGTTCAAGGCAGGCTTATTCTTGTGATTTTCTACAGTCATCTCTCCAATGCACTGGTTTGGTAACCACTTTCCTCCCTTCCTTCTGTTAGGTCGAGGGAGATCGCCAGAGGCTTGTTTCCTGTGCAGTTTCCACAAGTGTATCTTGGGCTCTCACTGCCGTTCATAGCCTTCTGCAAACTGGATTCTCACAGTTTAGGCTCTGACACGATTCCCTCCTTTGACTTCAGATTCTATGATTTCCAGTCCTTCCATCACCAATGTTGGTGTGCTTCTTCCATGTGGACTTAGTTGACATCTCACTTAGATGGCTGCTTGTTTGGAGACAAGCCTTTAAGACCCCAGATACCATCTAATTTCTTCACCACATTTTGATATCTTTGAACAAACTATTGATTCTATATCCAAGTGAGACTAAATTCTATATTTCAATACATGAAATTTCTGTCTGTTCTGAGAAAGTAGGTGGGTGTGAAGGGTGTCTTAGTTTCATACAGAGTTTTGTTAGTGGGTAGAAGACTGGAGCAAAGAAAGCATTTGCATAAAACAAATATTAATAAAATTAGCATAAGAGCATCCTAGCACATGCAATACCTTCCAAAACACAAACTCACTGCCAACTCATACACATTGGGCTGCTAGCCACAAGGCAGCAGTTTAAAATCACCAGCACTCCTTTCCAGAAAGATGAGACTTTGTTGACACATAACCACCACCACCACCACCCCAGGGGAACGAACAACAGAAACCGGGGACAGAGGGAGACAGTGGTCAGTATAAGATAGGAAAATAGTAATTTATCAAGGGATCATGGAGGTGGAGAGGGGAGGGGAAACAGGAGCTGACATCAAGGGTTCAATAGAAAGTAAAAGTTTAGAAAAGAATGATGGCAACATATGTACAAATATGCTTGATATAATTTATCTATGGATTGTTATGAGCTGTAAAAGCCCTCAATAAAATGATCTCTTAATGAAAAAAATTTTTTGTAGTCTCAGAAACCCATAGGGACAATTCAACCCTGTCCTACCTATTGGGTCACTATAAAACCCAATGCCTTAGAAGAGGGGAAAGGAAAAATAATGCTTAGTGAATAGCCACTCCTTTCCAAACACTGGAAACCTGGTGGCATAAGCTTTATATGCTGGGCTGCTAACTGCAAGGTCAGCAGTTCACATCCACCAGCTGCTCCTTGGGAGAAAAATGGGGCTTTCTACTCCTGAGAACTGTTGAAGCTTCAGAGAGCCGTAGGGGCAGTTCTGCCCTGTCCTGTAGGGTCCCCATGAGTTGGAATGGACACAACGACAGTGAGTTTGCTTTTTGAGTTTCTGAACAATGGGCTTTTATCTGACTTCTCCCATGAGCATATCTGGTTTGGTAATTCAGGATTGTGAAAGTCAGTGCATTCTTCACTGGCTGGGCTTAGAACCTGTTCTTGCACTTGAATGATTCCTGAGTCTTACAGTCCCTGTGCCTATGTCTTTAGAAACCCATGGGGCCCGAAGATGCCATAGACGCCCTGTCATCCGACTTCACCTGCAGCTCCCCTACCGCTGGTGGGAAAACGGCTGAGAAAGAGGTATTGCCTTCAGTGTCTCAGTTGAGAGCACGGGTGATTGGGTGGTGTGGAGCATCGCAGAACCCGCTGATTTCAGTTGTGATGATTAGAGATCCATATTTTTCATGTATATCTGATCGTTTGCATTTTATCATTCAGGAACCCACAGGAGAGGTTTTGAAAGCACAATCAGCCGGGGTAATCAAAAGTGCTGCTCCGCCCCACGAGAAGAAGAGAAAGGTGGAGGAGGTATGTAAGCGTCTCGCTTCCCTGGGCAGGAGTTGCTCTCCTGAGGCAGGTCTGGCTTCTTCGGGCCATCCCACAGGCCACACTGCAAACGATGGGGGAGCATCTTCTCTGTGCGACAGAGAGCCCTGTGAGGGGCCTGCAGACCATCTGTCAGCGGGCCTGGTGTGTGTCAGTAAAGGCTCAGCAGTCTGTCAGCACAGTGTTTCTGGTGGTGAAACAGGACTGTCTCATGATACTGTCTGTGTCTTCTAATTAAGGTGACCAGATTTTAACATTTGGTAAAGCGGGGGGAAAAAGCAGGACACCATTGATAAAACTCATATCCTGGCGAAATAGCCACATGGCAGCCGAAAACCGTATACCCTAGCTTGTCGTGCATTCTTTCCA
>NW_022111373.1:50417725-50438216 GCF_000313985.2 Echinops telfairi | reverse complement strand
GTTGTGTCAGGAAGGTGAGCATCATAGAATGCCAATTTAATAGAACAACCTATTCTTGCATTGAGGGAGTACTTGAGTGGAGGCCCAATGTCCTTCTACTACCTTAATACTAAACCTATAAATATAGGCACATAGATCTATTTCCCCATTCTCATATATAAATATATTTGCATATGTACATGTCTTTAGCTAGACCTCTATAAATGCCCTTTTCCTCCCAGCTCTTTCCTCTTTTTCCCTTGAATTTCCTCCTGAATCGGGACTTTTTTAAAATGCCGTGGGACGCGGGGAAATTTGTTAAAAATCAGTACTGTCCCGGCAAAAGCGGGATGTCTGGTCACCTTACTTCCAATACACAGAAGGAGGGTGGGAAATCAGAGAAACTGCATTTTTGTCCACCTCAAACCTTTGATTTGCTGCTGAGGCCTACATCTGTGGTTCCCTGGTGGGGTGTTGTTAACTACTTTTGTGTGTGTGTGTGTGTGTGTGTGTGTTTTAGTATTCACCTCGGTCATCATTAGCCCTTGCGGTCACCCACGTGTCTTCCTCTGCCTCCTTCATTTGGTGCTTACCTCTCTGCTCTAGTGAGGCTGGCCCAGGATCAGGCCGTGTTCCATTCTGTTGTGCGGGGGACTCTGGGTCGGAACCGACTCATTGGCACCTCCAAACAGCAACAGCTGTGACTGTGGAGTGGAGGCCTCCTCTCTTTCACCGGCCGCAAGGACCTGCTGCTCCCGCGTCAGAGGAGAACCGTGCTTCCCTGGATGGTCAGCGACCGACCGGTCTTTTGGTTTTTTTATTTTCAGTGACTGCTGGTTTTCAAAAGTAGATCTCCGGGCCTCTCTTCAAAGTGCTGCTGGGGGATTTGAAGCTCCAACCTTTCAAGTAGCAGCCCAGAGTATTAAATTCGCACCTCTCGGTCACTCCCAATAAACTATGACTTCCTTCTCCAAACTCCCCAGCGGGGTGCCCCCAGAAGCTCGGGGCTGTGAGAGAAACCACGTCCCATCTAGAGACAGCCGGCCTGCTGATCAGGGGCAGAGTCTGTCAGTGCGTCTGCCTCGCCCCTGCTTGTGTGGACAGTTTGTTTTTATCAGGCAGGCTGGGGCGCAGTTAGCAGCACCACGCCCCTGAGAGTGGGAGTCCCTGCAGCCACCAGCCTCGGTGCTGGCAGACTAGGGACGCAGCCACTTGGTCTCCCTGCTGCCCTGGCACGGCCGTTTTGCCAAAGGGCAGGGCTTTCAGAGAAGCATTTTTAGAAAAAGAAAAACAGGATTGTGAAAGGCTGTTCCCTGGAGCTTTTATTCTGGTAAAAGACGTTCTACTGTATCGACTGTATGGTTGCAATGCTACTTGCTAAGTAAGGGGTGACGTTTGCCTCTGAGCTACTGTTACTGTAAAGATCTCTCTGCCCCAGTTATCGCTCACGGGTAAGTTCCTTTACTTTTTTTGCTAGCTTTCTAAGAACTCTTCTTCCTAAAATATTTCCCCACACCAGAATCCATGCTGTCTATTTGAAAGGCATATTTCACCAATAGGAAAAGCGATCGTTGAATCTGAGGAAATGTTCTGTCTTAAAGCAATGTGTTTTTCATTTTTGGCAGGATACAATGAGCGATCAAGCACTTGATGCCCTTTCTGCTTCGCTGGGAACCCGGAAATCAGAGCCCGAGCTCGACCTAGGTGCCCTTAAGGAAGTTGAGGAGGTACTGTGCACGGAGGGGCTGAGTGAGCGGTCTGCAGGTGACAGCGCGAAAACGTAGAGGCTTCTTACCCAATATGTACTGGAGGTTGGAATGAACTGCTCGGCCTCCTGCCTTACACTCAGAGTCTGGTGACTATAGATCGTTATTACTCGGTCATCAGCAACTGAGAAGAGTCTTTGAGTCTTTGCCTGGTAAAGCAACTAGTGTTCTAATATTTAAAATGAACTCCAGTCTCCTTGGCCAAAGCCTAACTGACTGGTGACTGAACAAGATAACACGCTGTCGGTGGCCTGTTGAAAAATAGAAAGGTGTGTCTGCTCTTGTGAAAATGGGATATTTATATTTTAGAAGATTTCTGGGTCCTCCTTGTTTGTACAGAGAGGTGGAAGTAGGTGAGATAGGAGACCCCTCTTTTATTACATGGATGCTAAAATATGAGTCAAATAATGATAAAATCAAGTATAATTACTTCAAGATCTTAACATGCCTTTTTAGCCAGAGCAAGCTTATATTTGGTGCAAGAAGTTTTACTCTTAGATGATATATGATACCTCAAAAACCAACTCACTGCCATCCAGTCCTTGCTGGCTCTGAGCGACCCTCTCTGGGTTTGCGGGACTGTAACTGTTCACAGGGATAGAAAGCCCAGTCTTCCTCCCGATATAGCATATATGTAATGATAATTACATATGATATATAAATATAAATGATGTGTGTTTGGGTAGAAGGCAGACTTCTGGAGGACATGAGGACAGGACTGGTGAGTAGTGGGCAGTAGAAGCCTGGGGGGCAGGGAGAGGGTCCCTCATAGGCCCCGCCTAGCTGCTTGGAGGAAGAGTGCTCATAAGTGGTGATGTCACAATGCCACCATCTCTGTTGTCACTTCCTGGTTCTGAGTTGCCTGGGAGAGTGAGTCTCTCAGACATCCCGCAAGCTCTCCCTGAGCTTGGAATTGCCCTGGTCCAAATGGGCCAGTTTCTATCTTCCACTTTCCTCGAAGGCTTACCAGTAACGGTGTGGCATGATAGGGTTCATGAAGAGGAACACAGAGGATCAGGAGAAGCAGCCGCCCTGCTCCTCCCAGACCAAGTAATGTATTGGGGGAAACGCAGCTCTTCTAGGTCCTGCACTGTGGGAGGTGTAGGTACACGCCCTGGTGTAGCAAAGGGAAAGCGTTGTGGTCCCAAGGACAGAGTGAGTGGTCTTGGCAAAGTCAGGAGGGCAAATCAGACACCAAGTGGTGGTCCTGGCACCAGAGGGCTCATGTAGCCTCGAGTGATTGGACTCAGGCTCCGTACAGAGAATTAGGGTGATCAAAGAAGATCAGCAATATGGAGACTTACGTTCTGGGGCAAAAAGACTCTCAAAGGAACTACGATCAGCTCAGTAAATGTAAAACAAGTGACCCACGAAGGACTTTTAAAGCACTCTTTGTGACTAGTTTGGGGATACGCAGAAATGCGGTGGGATGTGTTAAAGCTCCTCCCGCACAGCCCAGAGCAGCAGAAGCCCTCCACTCTCGGAACAGGAGCTCTTCTCTTCCACCCTGCTGCCTCAGGAGGTTTCCTCCTCAGTCGCTGCCACAGTAGAATGACTTGTCAGGGAGAGTCCTCAGTTCTCTGGATTGTCCAGCAGGATCTTCATACCTGACGACAGCCTACTGCTGGGATAAGGCTCACCAAAGCTGGGAGTGTCCTACAGGTGTCCACCGACACTCTAGCACATTCCACACAAGATGGTTTTCTGTGGAAAAGCTCTATAATCCTTCAGAGACGAGGGGCAGGAATGTTTATTTTGTCAGTGAAACTGCAGTATGTTTCCTGTGTTTTGTGTGGGACTGCTTAGTTGAGCCATGTCTCAATGCAGAAGACGTTTTCTCAGTGCCTACTGTGTCCAAGCCACGGAGAGGGGCCTTGCAGGACCCAGAGGTAAACAGGGAAAAGAAAGGCTCGAGCTGGGCCTGTAGCTCCCACTGCCCACAAGCCTGAGCCTCGGGGAGCGCACGCTGTCGCCTGAGTTTGGGCTGGAAACTTGACCGATCCCTGGATTGGAGACTACTAATACTTGATAGGACTTGCCCAACATGGTGGAGTAGAATACAATTGGAAATTGTTTCCTCTTTTTCTGTGATCGAGAGGAATAGAAGTACAATTCCAAAGCCTAATTCCAAACAGTAACTGGCTCATTAAAGGGCATCATCATTTTGTAAATGTATTAATCAATTAACTGATGAATCGGTGTTATTGTGTGCCATTAAGCCGTTCCTAATTCACGGTGAGCCTGCGGGCGAGGGTAGAGCTGCCTCCTAGAGTGCGCTAGGCTGTGATCCTTATGGGAACAGATTGACAGTTCTTTTTCTCATGCAGTGGCTGGTGGGTCCAAATGGCTGGCTTTTCAGGGAGCAGCTGAGCTCTTAACTATTGTCATCAAGATCCCTTCTAGCAACCAGCTGAGAGCTACTGTCACAGGCTGTGAAATCGATGGAAGTGTGCTGGATGCAAGTGAATTCCCCACCACGTTAGGCACATAAGTTCCTTAAATTAAATTCATTCTTTAGTACAGGTACAGAATATTCTATGTCACAGAACTTTATGGTTGCTTGAGATGCTTAGATGCAACTCTTATAGTCTCAAAGGCCAGTGATTAACAACACACAGCCATCGAGTCAATTCTGACCCAGAGTGACCCAATAGGACAGACTAGAACTGCCCGTGTGGATTGCCAAAACTGTAACTGCACAAGAGTAGAAAGTCTCATCCTTCTCCCTCCGAGCAGCTGGTGATTTTGAACTGTTGACCTTATGGTTTGCAGTGTAACACATAATCTTGCAGTGTGACACATAATCCACTATGACACCAGGCCCCTTAACTGCAGAGCTGCAATTTTCTCTGTAAAGCACTTAGCTGTTCATGGTCCACTAACCCACGAGGTCCTGGTGCAATTGAAAGGGGTCTTGACAAACAAGGTAAAACTCATTAGCCACAGATCAGCCAAGATTTGTGAAGAGATGCTTCCCTCCTTTCTGAACTGGGGTTAGCACTCAGGAGAATTGGTTGGTTCCCCCCGCCACCTTCCTCCTCCTCCTTAGGGGGCTGGTCACATAGTGGGTTATGCATTGGGCTGCTGATCTCCAGGCCATTAGTTCAAAACCATCTGCTGCTCCATAGGGATAAGATGAGCCTTTCGACTCCCATAAAGAATTACAGTCCAGGAAACACACAGGGTCAGTTCTGCTCTGCCCTATGGGGTTGACATGGGTCAGAATTGACAGTAAGCATTCCTTCGTGAATAACCTCAGTGGTTAAGGCAGGTAACCCCCAAACGAAACTTCTTGCCAACAAGTCAATTCGGACTCAGCAACCTATAGGACAGGGTAGAACTGCACCTGTGAGTTTACGATATTGTAACTCTTTACAGGAGTAGAAAGCCCTGTCTTTCTCCCATGGAGCAGCTAGTGGTTTTGAACTGCTGACCTTATGAGCTGCCCAGCACATAACCACTACGCCACCAGGGCAGGTAAAGGCCATTAAAATTACTGCACGGGACTTATGTGCAGAGGTTCAGTGTTGTCAAAAGGATCTTTTCTTTTTCTCTGGAGAGCCTTGCCGTCCCTGAGCTAAGCCAGCAGTGCTGCTGGGGGCCAGGGAGTCGGTTCTGACTCGGATGGACCCTGTCGGACAGGCAGCCTGCCCGGTGGGGTTTCCGGGCAGTCGTCTTCACAGGAACAGATTGCCAGGCCTTTGGTGCACCGAGCAGTTTGAACTGCCAGTCTTTCTCTTAGCAGCTGACTGGTAATCATTTCGATTAGCAGCCATTGTCCACCTTATTATCAATGAATAATAAGGATTACTAATAGTCCCATTTTACAGCTAAACAAGCCTCGCTGGAGAACGACTATTTCCCCCATCACCGAGCATGAGGAGCGCAGAGAGCCGGAAGCCCCTCCTTGTTTTTCCGCAGTCGGCCCGCTGCTTTCCACACAGCCACCTTCTCTCTGAATGTCTCTTCTCTACAAACCTGTGAAGCCCAGGGAGAAGCGCTGTCATTTCCTCTCTGTGCATTCTCCAAGTGACCGTGCCTTTTTCTCTCCCTTCCATCAGGCAAAAGCCAGAGAGGAAAAACTAAAGAAGTGTGGCGAAGATGAAGAAACCGTTCCATCTGAGTTCAGACTGAAACCAGCCACGGTACGTCTTCGCCACGTGCACCACGGTGGCATGTGCACTCCTGTCGTGTGTGGTCAGGTCCCTCCGCTTGTGCTGAGCACGTGTCTGCCACGGGTCAGGCATCAGCCCTGGAAACTCTGCAGCCTTCTCTGCCCACGACAGTTAGGTCAACTGACAGAGCGTGTGTATCTGCCCGAGTTCCTAGGTAGCCGTTAAAATAACAGGTACAATTAACTGTGATGGACATAGATCTTAACTTTAAAGCAGAAGGACCAATTTAGGACTAAGTTTTTCTTTGCCTGTCATATGGCTAAAAGCATGGTAAATCGTCTAACGGGGCTTATAAATGGTCAACTCTTCAGACCAAACTCAAACCTATCATCACTAGTGGATTCCAACTCATGGTAAGTGACCCACTCGGACAGAGTAGAACTCGCCTGTCGGGCGTCTGCCACAGACCCGCGGGTCTCCCTCTCCTCCCGTGGAGGGGCTGGCGTGAATGCCTGGCCTCTAGGCTCATGGCTGAGTGCTGAACCACTGGACCAGCAGGGCCGCTGAGAGCAGTGGACAGGTCTCCTCAATTAAGGGGTTTTGCTAGTGGTTTGGGTTTGAGGTGAGGATGTTGCACTAACTCTTGTCATTATCGTTTTTAATTATGTTGGACATGTATAAATGTGATGTAAAGTGTGATGACTCTTCAATGGCTCTGGCTGGCTACGTCACAAGTTTTTTCATCTTTATAAATATTCTGAAAGCTGGCAAATATTTCAGAGATGATTTTCATCCCCTTAACTCTTATGTTGTTTATTCTTATATTTTAATCTCTCATTAAGATAGTTGCCTCTTTCTTGTCAAATAATTTGTTTTCCTCATTGCCCTCTCCAATGGGTGGAAACTGTATTTTTTTAGTAACTTGTAAATGAAAACAATATTTGGTAAAATTTTACCAGCTGTATCCACTTAACTCCATAGAAGCTACTAAGTCAGCAAAAACATCTTGTTGGAGATGTGTGATCATTTGTATTGCATACCAATTCCTTATCCTCATGCTTATATAAATGGTAAATGTGAACCACACACTCACTCGAATTTAAGAGTGAAAACAAACTCCCTTCGCGGGTGCTGGAAGTCCCCACAGTCTGGGTGGGGGTGGGTGTTGCTGGGTGCCGTCAAGTCGGTTCTGACTCACAGGTACCCTGTGTGCTACGGAGCAAAACACTGCCTGGCCGTGCGCCAGCCCCGCATCTGTTCTTATGTTTGAGCCCATTGAGCTGGAATATACCTTCTGGGACATGAAAACAAAATGCTTATTTCTAGTTAATTTTCATTTTCATTTACAGGACAAGGATGGAAAACCACTATTGCCAGAGCCTGAAGAAAAAGCAAAGGTTAGGCAATACATTTTACCTGACTTTTGAAACACAACAGAAGTGAGAAGTGTAGATGGACTCTTTTTGCAGGCCAGACTTTGCTGTGGAGATGTGCCTGGAAACTTCCGACAGTAGCACTTGGCTGACAGCTCTAAAAACATTCTGCATGATTACAGTCCTCATGCATTCTCATTAGCCTGATTAAAATCCATTGGACACCCATCACTAGCCTGATTAAAATCCATTGAACACCAGTTGCTGACGTCAAGGTAGCTCTAAAACAGAGGTCCTCAAACTTTTTTAAACAGGGTCAGTTCACTGTCCCTCAGACCACTGGAGGGCCGAGCTATAGTTTTTAAAAAAAAAACTATGACAAATTCCTATGCACACTGCACATATCTTATTTTGAAGTAAAAAAACAAAATGGGACAAAAACACCCGGCAGGCTGGATAAATGTCCTCGGCGGGCCGCATATGGCCTGAGGGCCATAGTTTGAGGACCCCTGCTCTAATACTTGATGTCGTTAGCCCTGGTAGAGCCGGCTCCTAATCATGGGATGAAAAATACTTGAATATCTCTGTTGTGCCTTATGTGGGTAGCAACCATCTTAATGACCTGTTATAATAACAGTAATTAGCAACATGCCTCATCGCGTGCTGTACTACGGCACTGTGTCAGTGCTCTATAGTCCTCACGGAGGACTTCATTGTTAGTCTCATGCTCCAGGTGAGGAAACTGAGACACCGGGAGGTTAGAGAGGTTGCCCAAGATCATTCGACTAGAAAATAGCAGGGCTGGGCCTCAAAAGATAAGCCATCCGCATGGGGGCACAGATGCGGAGTCAGCATTCCCTTCTGCCATTGACTGTCTCTGATTAGGCCAAGCCTCCGTCAGCGTCCCTGAAAGAACAAAGGTGGTAGACCTCTGCTGCCAAGAACACAGTCGGAGGAAAGGAGGATAGGCCCTACGTCTTTGCCGGTTCCTTCCAGCTTATTCGGAAGGGAGGCCACTAGGAAGCACAGAAAGCAAAAACACAACTCACACCAGAAACATACACACAGAGCATCATTGGGAATGGATGCACTAAGTTATTTGAGGAAAACAAGTTCTGAAGTTGAGTTCTAGACAAAGTTTTGATGATACTCACTGCCATCAAGCTGATGCCAACCTTTACCTACCCTGCCAGGTAGAACTGCCTCTGTGAGTTTCCAAGACTGTAAGGATTTATGAGAGTGGAAAGCCCTGTCTTTCTCCTGGGGAGCAGCTGGTGGTGTAGGACCGCTGACCTTGTGATTAGCAACGCAGCGTGTACCCACTCTAGCACCAGAGCTGCTCTGGGTTTTCCTATATAACCACTAATACTTTCATAGTGCTGAGTGTGTAGTAGTGTTCAGTTGTTTCATGACGTTGCTATCCTACACTGATAAGTGAAAAATATCCCTTATTTGAAACCAGCTACTTAATAAAATGTGTTGACATTAAGTATAGGGGTTTTGAGACACATATAAACTTGCTTTTGGTTTTCAATCCTAAAATACAGTGAACCCTCGTTTATCGCGGTTAATCGGTTCTAGACCCTACCGTGATAAATGAAATTCCGCGAAGTAGGATTCCTTATTTGTAAATCAAATATTTTCATAGTTAGAGCATAGAGGACATGAAAAAACACCCTTTAGTCACCATTACACTCGTATTACCCAATTTATTAAACGAAAAAGGGAAAATACAGTAAAATATTTTGGACGTTACAATTATCATTTATTATTTATTATATTATTTATGGCATCTAGTTTACAGTATTACATATTTCACATACAGTATTATTATACATAGTTCTTACAAATACTGTAATCAATAGCCTATGAAATGACTTAAGGGATGTACTCTACAGGTGGGTCGCCGTCTTTTTCCTCTGAAGGAGCGGGTGTAGGCAGTGGGCGCTGTTACGCAAAAACCGCGATAGAGTGAAGCCGTGGAAGTCGAAGCGCGAAGTGGCGAGAGTTCACTGTATATCTACTGTAAACAAAATGTTTTTCAGCTTTTTTTATTACTACTTAAAATTAGTCACTTCTTAACATACAATGTTTCTCCTAATGCAGCTCCTGAGTGAATCAGAACTTATTGCTGAACTTTCTGAAGACTTTGAGCCCTCTAAAAGTAAAGAAAAACCACCCGCACCAATGAAAAAAGTAGAAGTATGTTTCTAAAAACGAAGCTCTAATTTTGGGGTGTTTAAAAAATGTTTTTGTGTGATCTTCAACACGCGAGGCCGAGCCCTGGATGGCATGACGTGCTTGATTAAGGAGCCCATCGGGTCTGTCTTTTTCACGGCTGCTCTTTCTCTTGGCTTCTGGGAAGGGCCGTGCTTTCCCCAGCTGACCCTGCCATGTAAACCCCCTTAATGCGCTCATCCTCAACCGCAGGCCATGTCCCGTCATTATCCCTCTAGAAACGCTCACGTAGCCTTTCCTTCTGCCCTGCTCTGTGACTGGCCGGAAGGTGCCATCGCCTCGCACCTCAGGCTTGCAGTGGCCGCCCTTCTTCCCACTCTCCGCCCTGTCTGTCCCTCAGAATGACCCTCTTTCAAGCATATTTGTGGTGATCCCCATTCCGTGTAAAATTAAAAGTTGTGACTCGTGTATTTTGGCACCACCACCTTTCTCCAGCTCTCTCCGGCTGCGTCTTGTCTGTGCAATGAGTACTTTGATGTTTCTCTGCCTTCCTCGTGATGCCCCTTCTGTCTGGAACCCCCCTTCCTCCTCCATGTAGATCAGCGAAAGTCCCACGCATCCGCTAAGGCTCTGCAAGAACCTGGACTCCTTGATCTGCTTTCCCCTCCCCCACTACCCTTCCCACCTCTCTTAACCAGCATGCAACAGAGCAGACGTCGGTCTTCCTGTACGTCTCTCTGCGAGCCTGGGTACAGCCGAATGTTGGTCCATCTCACCCCAATGTTTATACCAGTACATGGGGAAGTGCCTGAGAGCAGGCGGATGCCCTCTGACTGTGTACCTACCGAGTCCCTAGTGCACTGGGTGGTGGTTATTGGTAGATGCTGTCTAATTGCCCTCCAGCTCATGACCCCATGCCCCAAAGAGCAAAGTGCTGCTTGGCCTGGAGCCATCTTTACAGTTGTTGTTTGAGCCCATTCTTGCAGCCACCAGCTCAGCGCATCCCATTGCGGGCCTTCCTCTTGTCCACCAGCCCTCTGTCTGACCACGCGGGAGGGCCTTCTCCAGGAACTGGTCCCTCCTGGGACCATGTCCAGAGTATGTGAGGTGCATCGCACCATCCTCATGTCAGTTGTATAATGTCTGAATTAAAATCGGCTTGTTTGATATTTAGGTTTGTGATTAAAATAAGATAATGGGGGTGATTCTCAAAGTTTAACGTGAATCAGAATCACCTGCCGGGCTTACTAAAACATTACTGCCTCCACTGCCAGCATTTCTGTTTTAGTATTTTGTTGTAGGGCTCAAGAGCTTGTGTTTCTAACAAGTTCCCCAGCAAACCTGATCCTAGGGTAGCGTAACTACCTTACATTGCCTTGTGGCTGTTTACAAAGCTGTTTACTCTTGACAAGTGTATAAACTATATATTGTACAATATAATTGATATATTATTTTGTTATTTATTATGCTGCCTAATGACAAATAATAGCCATCATTGTTAACATCTGTGGAGCTTACTGTCTTCCCAGAGTACTGTGCCAAGCACAGCTCTGTTGCCCATGGACTTACGTAAGTGCTTCCCTTGTCTCCTCTTACAGACATGGGGACGGAGTGTCAGAGAGGCTAGGGGATCTACCGCAGGTGAAAGATGACCCTAGATTGGAATCATGGTAGCTGAAGAGTCTTAGTGTGCCTTGACTTCTTTGCTGCCCAACAGATCCCTAGGCATTTCAGAGAATCATAGTCACCAAGTGCATTGTTGGTACCCCAGTGCTCAGTGCTACACTAACCAGTTGTTGATACAGTCATTCAGAGTGCCTACTTCTTTCTAAAGGAAGCTAAAGACCCCGCCCCAGCTCCTGTGGGAGAGACTGTGCCTCGGGCCTCCATGTGCACTATTCAGTCAGCACCAGCCAAGCCAGCTCCCTTGGTGAGTAACCTCTTGGCCATTGAGGATTTTTTTGAGAAAGTTCTTTTCTTCCTCCTGTACACATTCTGCCGGGTTTAAAAAAAAAACAAAACATTTTAATCTGGCATAATAGATTTAAAAATTTCTCATATAGCTACTGTATCTCTTGTTCTTTGGGTTTTAGGAATGTACCAGAAGTTCTCTGGAAATGTGTTCTAGTTCCTCAGCTGTTTGTGGATAGTCATACTCTACCTTTTCTATAACTTTTAAGCCTGTTGGAAGTTCCACTGGCTCTCTTGGTGAAAAATTTTACCCTCCATGTCTTCCTCCCCACTCAGTGCCATTGAGCCAGTAAAACCTCACAGCGACCCTAGAGGACAGGGTGGAAGTGCCCCTGGGGGTTTCTGAGACTGTAGCTCTTTACAGGGGTAGAAAGCCTCAGTGGATGGTGGCTTCAAACTACTGACTTTGTGATTAGTGTGTAACCACTGTGCCACCAGGGCTCCTGCCTTCCTACTAAAGAAGGGTAGTTGCCTCGCTCCCAACCCTTTTTCCTTCTTCATTTCTTGTCTTCCTCTTTCTTTTTATAATTTGTGTATCTGAGGACTTGTGAATTTTAGCTGGCTGAAAGAAACAGGATCAGAGGCAGTTGATTAGAATCAAAAGGACAATATCCAACATTCTGTGTTCATAACCCACGTGTGTGAATGCCAGCACTCAGAGGGCTTGCTTAGGCCAGCTAAGAAAATGATACTTCTCATTGACACAGAAGTGAAACGCTTGTTTTCTCTTTTCCAACCTCCTTTCGGGGGCCCCTGCCTTGCCAGCTGCCAGCTGCCAAGGTTACAGTCACTGAAGTGATCTGGGCACTTGGGGATTGTGACACCTTGGGAGCCAGGCAGGAGAGCTGGGGAGTGCGATAAAGGTCAGGGGCCTCAAGAAAGGCTGGGGGCTTAGTGAGTGAAGTGACACAGGGAGAGATGAGCGTGCTCCGGCGGCGTCATTCTTGTTTATGTAAAAAGATGTGTTGAGGAACTCCAGCGAGGACATGAAATGCTACAGAAATGGAAGTGTTGGTCATGGGTGCTGTTTCTGGGTGCGTTTGTTCTTAAAAGTGCGCCTTCTCCTGACTTTTCTGTAACTGTTTTACTCGCTCCTTGGACCAGACCTTGACCGAAGGCCTTGCTTTGGGAAGCAGCGCGTAGAGGAACTGGCTGAGATTTGCTCGCAGGGGCAACTTTCACACTTCAGATAAACGAGTAGACAGGTTAGATTATCAGTTTTCTGTGCTCTTAGGGGCACAGTAGATTCTCATTGGGCAACTTCAGCAGTTCAAAGCCACCAGACAGACACTGTTTGAGAAAAACTAGGCTTTCTATTCCTATAAAGAGGTGTAGTCTCAGAAACGTACAGGGGCAGGTCTATCTGATCTGTAGAGTCCCTAGGCGTCCTCGTTGCCTCAATGGCAGTGAGTTTGTAGGCTGGTGATGAGAGTCGATGCAGTATCCAGCCACCAGATGGCAGTAAATTACTTTCCACTCTGCTTGCCTTTCCCCAGAGGCAAGCTTTGCTTCTGCAGTACAGCTTGGTGGGAAAACAATTTTCGGCTAAAATATTTAAGTAGAAGATACTTTGACTCTACAATTTCAAAAGCTACTCACTGTGAAATCATAGCCGACTGTGATAAGAACGAGACTTTCAACCTTTTGCTGTATCAAAACTGAGATAAGGATTTGTGTATTTGTATACCGAAACCCAGTACCACACAACAGAAAAGGCAGCATAGTCAATGGTACTTCCCATGATCTGTGATGGACTTTTTAATTCTAGTCTTAAAAAAAAAACCAAACTGCTCACAAACCATTAACCTGATTCTATAAGGCACTGATGAGTTAAGCAAAGGACCCTAGTTAGGCATTGGACTGCTAATTACAAGTTCAGTGGTTCAAACTCACCAGCTACCCTGTGGGAGAACGATGAGGCAGTCTGCACCTATACAGGTGGATGAGCCTTGGACGTCCAAAGGGGCAGTTGTCCTCTGTCCTGTGGGGTCACTATGAAGTGCCTGATCACTGGCAGAGTCACCTCCAGGGCCCCAGTCCACTTTGCCCAGTAAATGCAGACCCAGCTTGGGCCTCCTCTGCCCGCAGCATGCCACGCTGTCCCACAGAGAGCTGGGAAGAATGGCTTGTCGGCCCAGTGAAAATCTCTTCTGGGCCATCTGTACAGAATCACTTCCTCCTCCTCCTCTGACATCAGCTTCTCCGAGGCCTCATCCATTTCCGTCGTTATTTCTGAATCCAAGCATGGGCTTAGACCGCATGCCCTTCTAACTGTGGAACCAAGGATTCTTGCTCTACTTTTCTTTTTTAACATTTTAGAGATTTTTTTATAAAAGTTTCCATTCAATAGATATTAAGACGATTAGAAGGCGATGTGTTTCTTATCTAGGCTTGGGATAAAAGCACACTCCCGCATTGTTTGATAGCATGTGTTTTAAAAGGAGTGATTCACTACCTACTGAGGATATCCCCTCATACTTCCAGAAGGGTGCGGTGCCAGACGCTGCTGTGGACGCCTTGGCTGGTAGCCTGGGGAAGAGGGAAGCTGTTCCCGAAGATGGAAAGCCTGTGGTGGATAAAGTCAAGGTAATGCCGGCTCAGAAACTTCTGGAAAACCACTGTCATTTATTTATCTGCGCCCCCTCCATAAGTTGTTTTTTTAATTTCCCAAGAAACATGCCCTGTCACGCTCTCTATCACTGTGCATATTTTGATTAGTAAGTTGAACTTAAAAAGCATCAGCAGGGGGCAAATATGAACAATGAACATAATTCTTATTCAGGAGAAGGCCAAAGAAGAAGACCAGGAAAAGCTTGGTGAGAAGGAAGAAACCATCCCCCCTGATTACCGATTAGAAGAGACCAAGGTAAACGAGGCTTTGTTTTTCCTTTTCTATTTTGTGTCAGTCCTTGTTGAGTCCGTAACATAAAACAGAGACTTGGGGTACGAAGGTCCTGCTGATAACTTACACACCAATAATATTAGCTCCCGCATCTCCAATTCCTGCCATCCAGTTGATTCGCACTCCCAGTGACCCCAGATAGGGATTGTGGATCTTTATGGGAGTTGAAAGCCCCATCCTTCTCCCTTGGAGTGGCTGGTGGGTTTGAACCACTGACTTTGTGGTCAGCAGCCCAGCCCTGGCCTGGCAGTGCCACCCGAACGCCTTGAGAAATCTCCTCCTTGAACCTCAGGTATGAAGCTGAAATATGTCCAAGTAGCTTTACACTTGTCCATTAGGTGAAAGAGATCTAATGCCAAAGCTACCCAATTTTTTTTTCTACTCCAATACAGGGTTTTTTAGAATAGCAGAAAAATTAGAAAACTTTATGTCAAGAGAAAAGCCAGCCCCTCTAAGGGGGGGTGGATGTAACTCTTAGGGATAAACCGAAATAAATTTTTTAAAGTCCACTTAACATGGAGCACAGTGGAAGCTGGCCCATTTCCTTTGTTTCGAGTGTGCAAATTCTAAAGTACAAGTGACGTACGCAGACTCTGGAACCCTGTAGTGAAGCCCCGTGGTGAGGCAGACACCATCCTCATGGTGAGCCGCTGCTAGAAGACTCTTCAGCTTCTACTTCATTCGTAATCCAGGAGCCTCCAATGGGCTCCCACGTGCACTAGTCTCCACTGGACAGGAAGGACTGAACGAAGTTCTCCTCGATTCAAAGTACATGATTTTGAATACTTTGATTCTGCGTCCTTCTTGCATCTCAAAGTTAATTCATGTGCGATGCTGGCATTGAGTTTACCTTGGGTGTGTTAGTATGTTGCTTTGCCCTGGGTTCAAGTAGTCCTGGGGGAGAAGTGGGCTATACACTGGGCTGCTAGCCTCAAGGTCGGCAGTTTGAACCCACTAGCCTCTCCCTGGGAGAAAGCTGAGGCAGTATGCTCCCATAAAGATTTACAGCCTTGGGAACTCAAAGGGGTAGTTATGCTTTATCCCACAGAGTCACTATGAATTGGAATCAACTTGATGGCAGTAGGTTTGATTTTGGTTGTGCGGCCTCTTAAGGCCATGTCTCTCTCTCTCTCTCTCCCATCTTCCTGTGTGATAGAAGCTGGTCCCTCCTGGGTCACCTCCTCCTCCCCTCTCTTCACCTCAGTTGCCATTCTTAAGCAAGCCGGCGATTAGCCTTCCAGGCCACTTTCTTCTGCTCTCCTTGCACCCTCCTCCCTCCTTGGTACTTTTCTCAAGCATTACATGTTAATACTGTTTCAGAACGTTTTCAGCTACTGGCCTGATCCCTTGTTTAAATGCAGTATTGTTACCCACCAATGCTTACATAATGGAGGGAAGACCTCAAGTCATCCCCTCCCCCCCCCCAAACCTTCTAGGGGAGACAGTGAAGTGAGAGGAACACACAGTTGGCATATGAATGTGGAACAAAGTGCTCCCACGGCCCCCAGTAAAAACCAAACACCAAAGCCCTCTGTAAACCGAGGCTTTAACTCTCTATGACAGCAGGTAGCCTCATCTTTCTCCCAAGGAGCGGCTGGTGGGTTTGAACTGACTTTGCAGTTAGGAGGCCGAGGCTTACCCAAGACCCAGGCCCCACCCAGCACTTGGCTAGTTCCTGCCTCTGTGGTTGAAAGGTGATGGACGACAAGTCTGGGTTCTGCTTTTCCTGCTAGTTCAAGGATGACTAGATGGTGCAAGCGAACCTGCAGAGCAGATGGACGAGGGAATAAAGGCGTTTCTGTCGGTCAGAGAGAAGCACTTGATGCCTCTAAACCATCGCACCTGCTCACGTTTAAACAGAACCACTGCCACTGACTGCATCCCACACACCGGACCCGACAGGACAGAGCAGAGTTGCTCCGAGGGGTTTCAAGACTGTAAATCTTGACAGCCTCTGCCCTCTCTCCTGGAGCACCTGGTGGGGTCAAACTGCTGACCTTTCTGTTAGCAGCCCCGGGTGTGTAACCAGTGTGGCCCCCAGGCTCCACATTTAAATTAGTAATACACCTCAGCTAGTTTCTTGGTAGAACTTCCCCTATCGATGGCCTTGTGCTTATTTATTTTTTTGTAATTGATAAGCCATCTTTTTATAAAAATTCTGGAAGGCTTCGTGGATTCTGTCCTTTAACCTCAAAAGTAGACCTTAGAGTAAGGTGACCAGATTTTAACATTGGTAAAGCGGGACACCATTGCTAAGACTCCGTATACCCTAGCTTGTTGTGCATTCTTTCCAAAATTCGGGACGTATTTAAAATGCCGCAGGACATGGGGAAAATTATTGAAAATCGGGACTGCCCCGCCAAAAGTGGGGCGTCTGGTCACCTTACCTTAGAGTCATTTTGACGCTTGGGCAATCTTAGTCATGAGTTTCAGAACCTGCCATCCACCCCCAACCCCCACCTTACCCCCACCCCCACCACACACACAAGGTAAGCTCTATGAGGCCAAGAGCCTTTGTCTGTTCTATTTACTGTTGTATTTCTAATGGGGGCTCAGTACAGAGCTGGGCACATTGGTGATACGTATTAATTGTATGCATGATTGATGTGTTAGCTTTCTGCAGACAGCCTTTACCAAGCCCACATGCCAGGCTGTGAGGGCCTTCCCTGTGGCCCTGCGGTTCTGTGCGTACTGTCATCGCGCATGTTACGTCATCACCTTGACTGCTCACTTGTTTTCCCCTGCACAGTTTATAGGCTTCGCTCAATGAATTTCAGCTGCTAGCAGTGCGATAGGACAGGGTAGAATAGGACAAGACAGGTAGAAACCCACAGGCCCCTATGGGTTTCTGAGAGTAATCTTTAGGGAAGTAGAAAGCCTCATCTTTCTCCGACAGAGCTGCTGGCGGTTTCAAAGGGCCAACCCTGTGGTTCGCAGCCCAGTGTGTAATGCACACCACCGCCCGAGCGCCTCTGAGGCCACAAGCTGTGCCTAATCTGTGTGCTTCCCCCAGCATAGCACATACTGATGTGTGCTTACTGTTGTGAGAATCTTTTTTCCTGCAACGAGGCCAGTTCTAACCTGTTGGTCCCCTATAATGTTTCCAAAGGATCCTTTGGATAAGATATGAAATGATTCAATGTCATGTTGATTTATTTTCGTTCTGTTTCATGTTCTCCTCCTCGGACAGGATAAAGATGGAAAACCACTGCTGCCAAAAGAACCCCAGCCACAGCTCCCCGTAAGCAAACCAGTTTTCTCAAGTCTCGTCTTTCTCATTGGGTGTTGGGTGGTTAATTCGATAAGGACCTAGCTTTCCTTTCGTTAGTTTATCAACATGCCAGTAGATCAAAAAACAAACTCTGCCACCAAGTTGGTGCCAACTCATAGCGACCCTGTAGGACAGGAAACTCTGTTAGTTGCTGAGACTGCAATTCTTCTTTTTTCTTTCTTTCTTTTTTTTAGTGAGAGAGTGAGTGAGTGAATGAGTCAGTGAGTCAGTGAATGAGAGTGAGTGAGAGAATTAGAGGGTGAGAGAGTGAGTGAGTGAGTGAGTGAGTGAGTGAGTGAGTGTGAATGAGAGTGAGTGAGTGAGCGTGAGTGAGAGTGAGAGTCGAGACTGCAATTCTTTACCAGAGTAGAAAGCCCTCTTTCTCCCGAGAAACAGCTGGTAGTTTCGAACCTCTGACATTGTGGATAACAGGCCAAAGCATAAACACTAAGCCACCAGGGCTCCCTACCATGTCCATTAGGAACCTCATTTTGAAGAGGAGCCGGAATGACAGGTGGTGTTTGTTGATGCATGTTTTGGTTTTTCAGCCCATGAATGAAGACCTCCTTCTCGATGCCTTGTCTGAAGACTTCTCCGGTCCCCAAGACACATCATCTCTTGTAAGTCTGAAACGGATTTGACCTCCCGACTCTTAGTATGGCAGAAGTAAATGGAAACCTGTGACATCGCGTCTGACATGGCTCAGGGGATTTAATCATAGTTAAGGACCCCTGACCCACCAAGGATTCTGTCGAGCCCACTGGTTGTTTTCAACAGTCTAAATAATTGAACCAGTGAGCAAAGCTTCAGGAAAAATATTTTAATTTCAGTTTACTCAAAAATCACCTCTCAGAGAATATTTGTAAAACTTAACATTTTCCAAACTTCTCCCAGGAGACCTGAGCTCCTTATGAAATAAACAGATGACCGCTCACAGGAGAATCTGTCTCTGAGAGGTTTGGCAGATGTTTCACTACTGGAGGGTTATCAAGACTTTGTGTAGGCCACGCAACGTGTCCAAATTCATACATAGGCACTCACCAGACATTGGTGAGTGAGGTATGTGTTGTTGGTTTACAGGGAACCCAGCTCCTCAGCTAATGAATTTGTTGGTGGAAGCTAGCTGAAAAGCAAACTTTAAAGTCATTTGTGGACGATGACCCGGGACCCCTCTGAAAGCACAGTTCCCCTCCCAGCAGTCCCGCTCTGCCTCCCAGGTCTTCCACTGCTCATGCAGCAGACCGCAGACCGCAGCCCAGTGCACACACTGAGAGCGAAGGAAGAATGTGAAGTAAACAGCAGCCCAATAATATGCGATTGTTACGGATATGACAGCGATGAGCAAAACCTCTAATTAGACTGGGGGCAGCAAAACACACCCCTAATGACTTTCCTCATTCTTGCTGTCAATAGTATTAACAATAGTAAGCTTGCTTGCTTTTTTCCGTTTAAAAATCCAAACATTTTGAAAATATAGCTTTGGCTTTTACTTGTGTTCCCCTGACCCCACAAAGAAGATGAAGCGCAGTGATAGCAGAGATGGAAATCCCTGCTCTTAGAAAATCCAATTATCCAGCAGAGGGAAACATTTGAATGTGTAAAAGCTATAGTTAATAAGGTTGAAAAATAGACTCTTGTACAAGTTAAATGGTCAAAATAGAAGACTATTTGGAGTAAAGTCCAAGAACTTTGGAGAAAAAGCATCCTGTAATTTAAAGAACGAACTGCGTTAATATCCCCCTCGATAACCCTGAAATCAAGGTTCGGTTCAAGATGGACTGTCAAGATAGTGACAAGATGTCCCCAGGGAGAATCTCGGGGAAGCAGACAAAGCAGTGTTCATGAGGCAGACTTAGTACCAAAAATGCCTCTATCAACCATAGCAAAAAAGATGAGCGGTCATCTGTCTGTTGAGTTTTAAATTTAAATTTCTAAAAGATGTAATCCAGTAACCATCCAAACCCAAGCCGCTATCTGCATGCTGGAAGAGGGATTTAGCTGTTTTAGTTAAATAGCAGCAATGTTTCTTTTGAAATAACTCTTGGTAAAATGCCAGCAAATGCGAAGGAAAAAAAAAACTTACAAATAGAATACATTTACATTTTTCAATGAGAATAATATAACAATCAGCATGAAGCGGTCAACTAAATTATTATAGTTGAGAATCCTTCATTGGATTTCATAAAATGTAAGTGTGCATGTCTGTCTGTTATCAAGGTCTTGCATGTATAAAAGCACTGGTAAATATGGTAAAGATCATCTTACAAAGAAAATAATGTATATTCAAATTGAGAAATATAAGGGTCAGCATGAAAGAGCAGCCAAGTTATAAGAAGATAATATTACAAGAAGTATCCTAAATAAATTACAAAGCTGTATAGTTTGGAGACCCTTAATAAAAACAAACGAGGTAACATCAGAACCATTGCTAAGCTCCCATCAGACGTTTACCATCACTTCTCTGTGTGTTGTGCTCAGCGTTCCCATGGATGAACACTCCCTGAAAGCCTGGCCTTCCAAAAGCGTGTCCTATGACCATCACCCAAAAAATAGATCTATAAATGTAGAATTTAGCAAATTAGTCAATTCATTTAGACTTTAAAAAAGTAAACATTCACTCATACAACAAAGAAAAAATCATTATAAAACAACAGAATATAAAATAACAGCAAATAACTATGTCCACGTAGATGTATTTGAGAAAAAGATAATAATAAAACTGCAACTCCTACCCTATTCCATGTAATTTAAACAATAGTTTTATATCATGTAATCCCTATATTATATGATTGAGATAAAAGATATACGATACTAATCTAATGCTGGAAGCAAGACCAGAGGGAAGGGGGCGTGGCCTCCCATTGCTGTGGCAGTATGATGTGGCAGAGCTTGGAGAGGCCAGTCTGGCAGATCAAAGCCAGCACCATAGAGATTCT
>NW_022111373.1:50411370-50417535 GCF_000313985.2 Echinops telfairi | reverse complement strand
TGTATAATTAAGATTATTCAATGCATGAAAGCCAAGATAGATAACCCTTCAGAAACAGTAATGGGAGTAATGATTCCCTGAGGGTATGGGGAGGGAGGGGGGAGCTTATAGCAATGATGACTGTATAACCCCACTCAAGAGGAATGGGTAACAGAATTGTAGGTGAATGGATACATTGGATAGTGTAAGTTAAGGGGAAAAAATAATAATAATGATATATAATATAATAATAAGGGTTCCTGGGGGTTAGGGTGGGAGAGGGAGGGGAGAACTGGGAGCTGATATCAAAGACTTCAAGAAGAAAGAAAATGTTTTGAAACTGATGGTAGCAGCAATTGTACAGTTATGCTTGGTCTAATTGAATTATGGATTGTTATAATATCTGTAAGCTCCCAATAAAATGATTAATAATAATAATAAAAAGACTATCTCAACCAGTTGCATCGACGTGACATTTGAGGCATCATTTTATATGCAATGTATTACTGAAAAAAATTTTAATTTTTTTTTAATCAAAGAAGATAGATGATGCCAAACTTTCCGCTGTCATCACCGAAGTGGTCTCCCGAACCCCTGCGCCAACCACCCACTCGGCGGGCTCACCCCCTCAGGGGCCCCCGGTAAGCAGCCTCTTTATTGTTGTTGTTGCTTATTTTCATGGTGGCATGTGTACAATAAAGCATACACCAATTCCAGGATGTCTAGTGTCTAATTCTGTGACACTGAGTACATTCTGTAATGTCGTATAACCGTTTTTCCTGCTCTTTTCGAGATGATTCCACTACCATTAATATAGACTAGGACATACATTGCAGTGACACGACTCCTTGGGCAGGAATCCCCAAGGTCAAAAAGGGGGCCCTTTTAGGGAAAAGGAAAAAGAAAACCCAACAAATCATTAGTAGGGTGCCTTCTCTTTCAGAAGGGCGAACACCAGTTAGGGACTGGGGGACAACCAAGGACCTGGGAAAGTGTGGGACACTCATCTGACAAGGGTAAGAATGGTGCCTGATGAAACCAGAAGTACAACAAGGTACACACAAGTATTTAGATTTTTACAATCTTTCAGGGATCATTCAGTTTCTCCTCCTCTCTGATTTTCCTGGCACATGCTGTAATCGACTACCCACTGTTTAGCCCGCCATCATGTAATTCCTATTTCCCCACCACCACTACACAAAACCGAGCAACACTTGCAGCCTCTCATGAAATAGCCCTGGATTCCTCCCACTCACACCAGCCAAGGCCTGCTTTCATTATTCACACGTCCTGAGGCCAGGCTTGGGGACCAAAGCTTTTCCAGACATTCCTTGATTCATTCTGTGTGGTGCCAAATCATGCATGACACAGGGTCAGAGCACATCCAAAGAAGGAGGGATTGCCCCGAGCACCCCTCCACCTTGGGGTGCGTCCATGCACTTGGGCCTGGTTTGCTAGATGGAAGTGAAGTGGCTTGAGGGAAGTCAGCGATGCTTCTTTGCCTTTTGATGTCCCATCGAAGCTTGCTTACTGTTGCAGTCTGAGTTTCTGAAGAGATATTCCTTCTTTTGAACCTCAGGACCCTTTGAAATTGCCCCAAGCTCAGACAACACAGCCCAGGTGGGGCCCTGGGGGTAGCTCCTCCGTGGACTCCAGGGAAACCAATAATACCATGTGTGCGTGAGAGCAAGAACGAGAGAAAACATGGCAATGGGGATCCGAGTCCTCACGTAACAGAGGACTGCCCCAAGGCCACACAAAGGAAGGCTGTTGATCTAGTTGAATACGGAGAGATGGCAGTCAATACATAGAATAGCTGAAAAACTCCTCACTGCCATTGAGTCACTTCCAATTCGATGGAATTGGGGACAGGGTAGACTTGCCTCTGTGGGTTTCCAAGAGGGTAACTCTTCATGGAAGGACAGAGCCCTATCTGTCTCATGTGGAGCAGCTTGTGGTTTTAAACTGTTCCTCTGTGGTCAGCATGCAAACACATAACCACTCTGCCACAAGTACACTTGGAATACTGTATATGGAATCGACTTTGTTAAAAAATACTTTAAAAAAATTTAGAATTGCAAGGTACTAATCATAGTAATAATAACGTTTTGTGCTAGCAAGGAACAAGTGTTCTTGTAAACCTCTGCTGTCCTCTGAGCACTTGATGAGCCTCAGTCCCATATCTCACTACTCACCACTCACAGGCGAAGACAAGGCTATACGAGGGGCTGCATCGCGTGCCTGAGTCAGACAGTAGACAAAGGGTAGCCGATAGGAGCTTCCATTACTGACCTCCATTGTACTGGTTCCAGTAGCCCTGGGGGAGGGGGGTGTAGTTTTCCCTCTGTCTCAGCTCCCATCTCAGTCCACAGTGCAGCTTCCATGAGCTTCCTGAGATGGCAGAGAGAGGTTCCCACCAGCCCAGAAAACCTGGGAAGTCCTCTGAGCCCTCTGCTCTGTCTCAGTGCTGTGGTCGAGGAAGGATTTGAGCGCAGTGTTGAGCTCCCTGGCTTCCCATGGCCCTGTTGTACTTGGTAAACTGTACCCTTCTGTATCTGGCCTCGGGGGATACCCACACCCACAAAACCCAAGGGAAGGAAACCCTCCATCTCCACGCAAGATCCTGATCCTTAGCGTCTCACATCAGCAAACTTTAGATTCAGTCTTATAGCCATGTTTAACTTCTAAGGAAAGGGATTGACTGGTTCATTTTCCTCTGGAATCGCTCTCAGTCGAATTGTTATGCTCTAAGTCTAACCTGTTGGAGCATGACCCTTGACCCTGCCACTCCGCCTTGGACTAGGCGTCACAGGCATGGGCAGGCCTGGATAAAAGCCTGTCTAGCCAGAGAGACAGGTGTGTTGTGCATCTTCCTGGTGTTTCTCTCCCAGGTCTCGTCTCCCCCTGCTTCAGCCCCCTTGTCTTCAGCTTACAGGGACCCAAGCCTATGCCTCAAAAGAAGGGGATTCCGTGGGATTTGCCTGTGGTGCATTGTGGCTCATTCCGAATCACTTACTCTCTTTTAGCAGGGTGACAACAAAGACCTCGATGATGCCCTGGATCAACTTTCTGACAGCCTGGGACAGAGACAGCCCGACCCAGATGAGAACAAACCAATGGAGGATAAAGTAAAGGTAAAATGGAAAGACCCATGAAGGGTATCTACTCCCCGAGATTCCACTGCAAAGGAAAACGAGCACCCCTGACCTTGTCAGAGGTGAATGACCGCAGTCTGCCTTTCCCTTCGCCTTGCTCAATGTTGCATTTTACTTCTCTGTCGCCAAGGCTGTGGAGGGTGTGGCACCCACAGGTCAAAGTCCTATGTGGGTGACCCCACTCTTCCATCAGAAAAGCACAGCCTGGCTTGTTTGTCACATTTATCCTCTTCCACATCACTTTCCTTAGCTCTGTGTAGCAGGGCGCTGTATAGACAAGTCCCAGGTTCTCTGCAGGCAAGGGGCAGCGTCACTATCGGGTAGACGGGCTCCCAGAAGCTTTCCCGCAGGCAGAGCCAGGTCTGAGTACAACCTCCCCCATTAAGCGGGCACTGGACCAGGAGTTCAGCGTGACAGAGACGTATCTGGAAGGACACACACCGTTAATTCCACATATTCTGTCCAGTACTGAACAATCTGTGTCAGCAGTCACCATAGTAGACGGGAGCCTGGAACAAACTCTCCGGCCAGTCAAACTCATGTCCTCCAGAGCAGACTCCTCACAGAGCTCTAAGGTCTTGATTCTGTTGTTGCCACAGAAGGATGGACAGGAACATAAAATATTTGAAAAAAAGGAAATTAGAATGATGCAGAAAATTAAAACCCTTACTCCCATGGTGGGGCAGGGGGAGTTGGTTGGGTGGAGGCCTCTGTAGAGACCCACTAGCCAAGCCCCAAAGAGACAAGCTGTTGTCTGCCTCCCCGGCAGCCCAGCCAATCCAGCCAAAAGGGCTCCTTGTGCCGCCCTTCAGGGTAGGGGTCAAAGTTGTCTATATTACCTCCAGATAGGCCAGCGTGTATTTTTTTACCCTTGGGTTTTATCTCCTCCCATGGTTTCTGAGGTAAACTATTTAATAATTTATATCCATTTAGATAGTGGTGTAGTGGATTATGAGTTGGAATGCTAACCACAAAGTCATAAGTTTGAACCCATCAGCCTCTCCAAGAGGGAGAGACGAGACTTTCCATCCCAGTAAAGATTTACAGCCTTAGAAACCCGCAGGGCGGTTCTACTCTGCCCTGCAGGGTCGCTCTGCATCTGCATCAACTCGATGGTAGTGAGACACAACAAAGACAATATGAGATGTTGACTGGATCCTGCTTCAAAAACTAGACAGCTGTGACAGATATTTTTATGAAATCTGGGGAAACTGAATAGAGACTGAATATTAGAGGCTGTTGTGGAATTAGTATTTCTGAGGTGTGGTAATGATGTGATGCTTACGAGACCACTGTCCTTATTCTTAGATGTGGCAGAAGTACTTAGAGTGAAATGTGATGTCTGCAGTTTACTCTCAAATGTTTCAAAAATATATATCTTTTAGTATATATGGATAAAGGAAATTTAGAAAATAAAATACGGGTAGAAGCCTCACAGATCTAAGTTGAAATGTACAAGCATATGTGTTTGTTTATTTCTTCTTCTTGAGCCCATTAAGACTGTATTTGTTGTTCTGCTGTTAAAACAAACACTCTGTTTGGCCTCGTAAAAGTGCTCTGAATGCCGAGCATGCTCTCTGGAATGCATTCTCTAGGAGAAGTGGAGATGAGCACTCACTGGGTCTGTTCCCGGGGTGTAGGAAAGAGCTCAGGCGGAGCATAGAGACAAGCTGGGAGAGAGAGATGACACGATCCCACCGGAATACCGCCACCTCCTGGACAACGATGATCAGGTGAGTTACTGCAAATGGCTCTCTGGGAGACAGTGGTATTTTTCACCCCAGATGGGGTTCCTGCTACACAGCTTTTTTAACCCTCCCCCTCGCCCCCCAATTCACCCCAAGTGAAGTGTATGCATGTCATTTCACTTGAAATGAAAGCTGCACTTTAACAATGGGATAAACTGTAACGTGACTTTTTCATGGGTCCCCAGTGCTGAAAAGCATGCAGCCGAGAAGTCTGTGTAGCAGCACGGATTTGATTCTGAATCCAGCAGTGGTCACTGTTGGAGTGGAATACTGGGCCACCAGGGAGTGATTCTGAGACAATTCCTATGCTGGAAAAGGTGGTGAGCCTGATGGAAGTGATGGAATTCCAAAAGAAGCAAAGAATATCTTTGATATTCAAGCGGGAAAGCCAAGCGGGAGCCATTCAGGGACTGAGCAAATAGTTAGGGCGCCACCCAGAGGTGAGGCCTCTGGCCTTGAGGTCTCGTGAAGACGGCAGGCGAAGCGCAGGCCTGCTCCTCCAGCTCAGTGCTCTCTGTCAGGGTCGCTGGGCTTTCTCTCCGGGGTGGAGGCCAGTCTTCGTGCTCTGGGTCACCCCGGCCTGCCCTCCTGTTACACTCAGCTCCTGCTTGTGAGACAGGTCAACCATAAATAACCCTCCCAGGCCTCTTCACCAAGTAAGAACAAGGCCTCCTGATTGCATCCTTCTCTACTGCGTGGGTACTGGTGATTGATTTAATGATCTAATGATTCCCAGCCTCCGTAGCGCTCTTTGTAGCATGACTTACTTAGAACACTCAACTCAGAGTTAATGCTGACTCCTAGTGACCCTGTAGGACAGGGGAGAACTACCTCTGTGGGTATTTGACACTGTAAATGTTTACGGGAGTCATTTTTCTCCCGAGGAGCGGCTGGTAGGTTTGAACTGCTGGTCTTGAGGTTAGCAGCCGAAGGCATAACCCACTACCCTAATGGCATGTATAAAAACAGTGTCCTTGATTGTCGTCAGGATTCCTCAAGGGAGTGCACCACATGCTAAATCCGCCCTTCTTTGGCCTCAGTTAATTCTCTGGGAACTGTAATATTTAATACCCTTGCTTTTGAAAAAGGGAAAATCACGGATGCAATATGTTTATAATCCTGTCTGAAAAGCATCTACAGTGAACCCTCGTTTATCGCGGTTAATCGGTTCTAGACCCTACCGTGATAAATGAAATTCCGTGAAGTAGGATTCCTTATTTGTAAATCAAATATTTTCATAGTTAGAGCATAGAGGACATGAAAAAACACCCTTTAGTCACCAT
>NW_022111373.1:50397963-50411070 GCF_000313985.2 Echinops telfairi | reverse complement strand
GTTTGTTTGTTTTGTTTTTGCAGAGGGAGGCAGTGGGTGGGCAACATATTAAGTAGAATTATAATGCATGATAGCAAACACTACCTAAATAGTGTTTCTTTCCATTCCGGCATCAAACTGTATTATATTTTCCATAAGGCAATTGAAATGCTTATCAGAGTAATAATTAAGCAAAACTGGCCACATAGTAGTTAATTGGGCAGCCAGGTTTATCAATTACTGAAATTCTGTACTCTATTTTATTGAAGTTGAATCACTGGATATCAGGCCTACAAATACTGACCGCACCCAAGCAAACTTTGTACAGAGATCTAGGTTTAACCAATGGTCTGTCTTGGCTTTTTTTAAGGGCAAACCAGGGAAGCCATCGAAAAAAAAATCAAAGGAGGCAAAGGTAAATACAGTAGTAGCATACTTTGATTTAAAAAAAAAATTGTAACTATTGCTTTATTTGGTATTAACATAAAAGATATTGAGTGCTTATCCTGTGCTTGGCACTATATCAATGTATGCATTTTTGAGAGATTAAAAAAGGGGAGTGGATGTGTGTATGTATAATTTATCTAATTTAGTCCTCACGAAACTTTGATAAGAAAGGCAGAACGGGGGCCGGCCCCAGTCCCAACTATGTAGACCCCCCCTTCACCCCCACCCACCACCACACACAGAAGAATGTACTTCAGAGGACAGCAATGGGGACTACAGCTTGGGGAGAGAGGCGAGTTGGATTAGAGCACACGGGAGAAATGGAGAGGGAGGAGAGGACATCTGGCCCACCAAGCCCCGAGGATGATGTTCCTGCTTGGAGTAGACAACCCACGGGGAGGACCATAGGGCCAACCCCACCAGGGGACACTGCATCCCTCACTGAACCATGACTCTGTGGGAGACAGCACTGGAGACACAGTGCAGGAGTAGTGCATGGTCTGGTCCAATCACGCGGGGCGAGGCACTGAGGGCATGCAGCAGAGCAGTAGGGGGAGCAGAGTGATGAAACCCCTGGGGGAATACCCAAAATAGACTTTGGAGGCAGAGTGTGGCACCCCATCAGACTTGAATGGAAAACACTCATAAAGGCCAACAAACAGACCTGAACTGGCTTTCTTTTTTTTGTTATTTTATGTTTGTTTTTTGTTGTTATTATTTTGTTGGTCTTGGCTTCCTTTGTTGTTTTCTTTGGCTTTGCCTGGTTTTTGCACTTATTAATGTATCTGCATGTCCATCTAGATAAGATAGGTGGGATAAATAATTCGGAGATGAAAAGAATGGGACCAATGGTTCCACGGGGATATGGGAGAAGGGGAGGTGGGAGAAAGGAAGGAGGGGAAGGGCAGAACCAACCCAGGGACAAGGGAACAACAAGTGAACTAAATTCAATGGAAGGAAGGTCATAGGATGCCTAGTGGGGCTTAATCAAGGGCAATGTAGCAGTGAGGAATTACTAAACCCGAATGAACGCTGAACATGATGGTGGGACAAGAGGAAAGTAAAAGGAAATAGAGGAAAGAACCAGGAAGAAAAGGACATTTATAGAGGTCTAAATGCAGGCATGTACATGTGTAAATATATATATGAGAGGGGAATGTCCTCATATCTATATGTTAAGAATTAAGGTTAAAGATGGACATTGGGCCCTGACTCAAGTACTCCTTTAACGTAAGAACACTTTGTTCTAACAATCTGGCCTTCTGTGATGCTCACCTTCCCAACACAATCACTGAAGACAAAGCGGGTGCATAAGCAAATATGGCGAAGAAAGCTGATGCTGCTCAGTTATCAAAAGATATAGCGTCTGGGGTCTTAAAGGCTTGAAGATAAAAAAGTGGCCATCTAGCTCTGAAGCATCAAAGCCCACATGGAAAAGCACACCAGCCTGTGTGATCATGAGGTGTCGATGGGATCAGGTATCAGGCATCTAAGACCCAGAACAAAGCCATACCCAAGGTGAATTGGAGTGTGTGTGTGTGTGGGGGGGGAGGCATGGAGTGGAGACCCAATGCCCATCTATAGGCAATTGGACATCCCCTCACAGAGGGGTCACAAGGAAGAGATGAGCCAGTCAGGATGCAGTATAGCACCGATGAAACACACAACTTTACTCTAGTTCTTTGGTGCTTCCTTCACCCCACTATCATGACCTCAATTCTTCCTTGCAAATCAGATTAGACCAGAGCATGCACCTCTACAGACAAGAGCCTGCAACGCAGGGAATCCAGGATAGATAAACCCCTCAGGGCCAACAATGAGAGTAGAGGTACTAGGAGGATTAGGGGAGGGTGGGGGGAGAAAAGGGGAATTGATCACAAGGATCAATCTAGAACCCTCCCAGGAGGACAAATAACAGAAAAGGGGGTGAGGGGCAACCGAGGACAATGTAAGATATGGAAATAATAATCTATAACTTATCAAGGGTTTGTGAGGGAGGGCTGGTGGGGGAAGTAGGGGAAAGAAATGGGGAATTGATATCAGGGGCTCAAGTGGAAAGAGGATGCTTTGAAAATGATGATGGCGGCCTATGTGCAAATGTACTTGACACACTGGATGAATGTATGGATTGTGAGAAGAGATGTAAGAGCCCCCAGTGAAAGTATTTTAAAGAAAGGCAGAACCATATTCCAGATTAGAAAACTACGGCTCAACGAAAGCTATGTAGCTGGTATAAAATAGGAGAACTCAAGTCTCTGAAGATGCTCATGTTTCATTAGTTTTTTGAAAGGCCTCTTTGTTAGGAAAAGGATATTGTCAAGTTTTTTTGACAAAATAAGCATCTTTTATTTTCAGTCATGTCAGGAAATGCCCGCACTGTATTTCGCCTATTTGTCACTGGTAATAATTTATTTTAATGGTTCAGAAACCTGCAGATGACCAAGACCCCATTGACGCCCTCTCCAAAGAACTGGACAGCTGCCCCTCGACTGCAGACACCTCAAAGAAAGCAGCAAAGGTGCGATGCTTTTCTCTATGGGCGTTTCTAAACGTGTGGGCACCCACGTAATCTATAAGCTACAGCATGAACAGAGAACCTGAATCTAGAGGAAGGGAAAATGGCCTTCAATTCTACGACTTCCAGATACCGTTATATTTGGTGCATTCCTTTTTCATATGTATGTTTTCACAGGTGTATTTATTTATAGCCCATACATAAGGATATTAAGGAAGCCCAGTGACACACACTGGAGTCCTAGTAGCCTATTGATTACACATTGGGCTGCTAACCACAAGGTCAGCAGTTTGAAACCACCAGCTACTTCTAGGGAGAAAGATGAGGCTTTCTACTCTCATAAGCAGTGGCAGTCTTGGTAGCTCACAGGACCAGTTCTACCCTATCCTATAGAGTCGTCCCCAGAGGGATGGGCCGTTTTGGTGAGCAGCACACGGCCTGGAGGAACCGCGCAGCATACAAGTTGGTGGGGGCATCAGCGTGACCCACGTCACAACACATCTCCCTCCTCTTTATCCCTCTTACCTCCTGCCTTCATTCAGCACTGTTCAAAAGTATCTTGACAAAACACCCACATTATATTGAATGGGACTGGGCATCTCCAGGCTACTGGATTCGTTTGAATGCAGCCCCGGGGTTAATTGCTGGATGGATGGATGATGGCAGTAGCCTCATTGCGTTTCTTCTGCTTCAGGACAAAGGCAAGAAGACTGATTCTGGCAGCAGAGCACCCAAGAGTGGGGGTAAATCAAAGGAGTCAGAAAAGGTACCTAAACACACATTCATTCAGCAAGTATGCTGTGTGAGTGGTAGCCTACTGGAACCTGTTATGACCAAACAATTGTTAAGCACTATTTTCTAGCATGTCTTGCTAAAGAAACGGAATTTATAAGGCTTTTTTTGTAAAGTAACTGGTGCTTTTAGATATTTAAACAAATGCTCCTAAGCGGTTTCATCTTGCCCGTCTCCCCTGCTTTGGCATGTGTTGTTGCCACGTGCCATCGAGTCGGTCCGACCCACACGGACGCTGGACACCAGAACAAAACAATGCCCGGCTCTGCGCCGTCCTCGCCATTATTCCAGTGCTTGGGCCCATGGCGGCAGCCACTGTGCCACTCCATCTTGTTAAGGGCCTTCCTCTTTCCACTGCCCTTCCATTTCACCCAGCACGATGTCCTTCTCCAGGCCCTGGTCTCTCCTGACAGCGTAGCTAAAGCATGTCAGGCGAAGTCTCGCCACCTTTGCCTCTACGGAGCACTCTGGCCATACTTCTTCCAAAACAGCCTGGTTCTCTGGCGGTCCGTGTTAGTTTCAGTATTCTCCAGCTCCCAGTTCCCATGCATTGAGTCTTCCTGGGCCTTCCTCAGTCCGTGTCCAGTGTTCAGAGCATGTCGTGTATATGAGTCTTGGAATAGGGAAGTAGTAGATAGAAATCACTGGGGAGAGTGATCCAGCATTTCTGCACTAGCGTATTGATGAGACAGCATGCAGGTGGGAGAACGGACTCTTGTAGATGTTAATGCAGCACAGCAATGGGTAGCTTCCTTCCACTAACATTACTAACATCAGCTGTGGTCAGGAACACATGCTGGATTGTGCAATTTCCTAAGTCCCTTCCAGTTCCAAGAACGTATGATGCAAAGGACTGTGGCGATGGATCCCCTAGTGCATTGAGAAATTAAAGGTGTAACTTTTAGCAAATAGTCTGGTTGCATTAGAAATAAGATCGTCAGACCCTCTTGTGTAAGATACGAGACAGGGTTTGTACTGACATATCGCTCACACCACTGCGTGCACTGGACAGCTGCTTATAATGTCACTTTACAAGTATGAGGCTAGCCCAGTAACAACATAGAGAAAGCAGGAAAACTGAAGCCCGCAAGGACCAGAAAGAGATGCCTGGAGAGAACCCACACTGCCAGCTCCAGATGCTGACTCACGGCTCTGCTCTGGCGCAAAAAGCAAAAGAAAAAATTAAGTACTCAAGAGTGAGAAAATTAGGATCACTGCAAGTAACTTTTAGCTTTTAGACTGAAGAAGAAAACTCTGTGTTTGGGCCAAATGAGGACAAGGCAGGGATTTGAAGGGAACATCTTTTGCCCCTTTGATTGGGAGAACCCCTTCTAATCCATCAGTTTTTTTTAAATACTTAATTCCGAAAAGAGCAAACTGACTGTGGGCTTTGTTTCCCCGTTCAGGCAAAGGAGGAAGCTTCCAAGCCAAAAGCGGATGAAAGAAATGCAAGTTAAAGCTCACAGTACTGGGTACGTTGCTTGTTTGTTTTTAAATAGGAGCAAATGCACCTTCCACCAACCGAGGCCTTGAAAGTGAGAGAACCAAACCCGGCCGGGGAGTAGGACTTGGTCGCGTGTCATGGCCAGGAAAGGCCCTTGCAAAATCGGTAGCGAGTCATTCTGTGGAAGCACTCCATGGGATGGCGGTGCTACAGGAATGTTTAAAAGTATTAATCTTATCTTCCAAATCCCGGGATCATGTTAGGCCAGCCTCTTAAAGAACGTAGCCCTCTGAGGCTCATCGAACCCTTGAAACCCACATGCCCCTGACAGCAGGTTATTAGGGCAAAGCAAAGGTCGCACGTTACAACCTGTAGACACTGCCCCGAATGCCGGCAGGTGGGAGCATGCGGAGAAGTACACGTTGGGGTCTGGTGGACATTCCCAGGGAATGTTTGACAGCTTTTATTCTTGTTAGTCTGGGAAAGTGGAGTACTGTGTGGGGTTCTTCTTTATGGTGATTCACCGTCCATTCTCATATCCACTTATCAGCAATTCCTTTTCACCTGTTATATCGTGGTGCTTTGGACGTATCGTACATTTATAAAGCTTGTAGCAAAAAAATAAAAAATATATACCAAAAGGTTCACTGAACTGTGGTTTCTTGTGTTTTGTTTAAGGTACCTGCACAAAAAATATTCAGCTGGTGGATGGTGACTTTTGAAGAACAAAAAGGCTTTGGCAACAGACAACTTCTTCTGGGTGGTTTCTAGTGTGTATTTGTTGAGTCTTTGGACATCTCAAACATTGGTTTGTTATTCTTTTCCAGGAAAGAAATTGAATGTGTCTGGCTAACCTGTGTTATTATACTGTGGATTGATAAACTTTGAACTTTTTAAAAATTGCCTTCAGTCCGGAGAGAAAGAGAGCTTTATATTTGTAAGAAATATATTTGATAATGTTTCTTAAAGCAATGCATACCCAAAAAAAAGCCTTTGCAAACTTTTGCACATTCTACACACAGTGCCTGTAAATCTCATTAGTATTGCACTTTTGTCTTTGTTTTAAGCATTCAGAGAACATTGCATTGAACTTTTCTCAACATACTCATTTCTCATCGCCCCTCTCCTCCAGGGCTCCCGAGTTCTGGGTGCCGTGTCTGGGTTACTGTTGAGAAGAGCGTGTACACTGGGCACGGCTCTCTGCTAGGGCGGCTCATCATAACTTCGTAGTAGAGAGCCGGGCAGACCAGTGAGCACTGCGCTCTCCCTCACCAGGGCTCAGGACTGCAGCACCTTCTAGTCAGCACAAAGCCCGCTGGGACTTGAATCAAGTCCTCCGAAGAGCGAAGTGCAGACCAGATAAGTCACTGCACAGCAGGTTCCAAGGTTAAGAAATAAAACCAAAGACGTCGGATGTCCGTATGGCTTGGGTGCTGTTGTTTCCTGCGGGATTTAGCTCTGCTTTCTGTTCTCCGCACACCGTTTGTTTAGAACCACCGCCACCTTAGTTAAGTGCATTGGGATAGCATCTGGCTGTATGGGATTTAAGGTCAACCAAAAAAAAAAAAAATCAAAAAGTTTCCATCTGTTTTTCCCCCACAGCCATTTAAGAACTAGACTCTGATATCCTCCAACTTTGAATGGTTTGTTAGCTCCTTCAGTAATGAAGTTTCTGAGCGTAACACTGATCTCATTGATGGAATTTTGATAGATATTTAATTACACCTCTAATTCCTGGTAATAAATGTGTCCAGAGAGCCTCACCTTTCTTGGCATCTATTTAAAACTTTTACTTATTAGAGCTTAGCTGACACCACAAAAAATAAGTTATGTCACCAATACTGTCTCTTGCAGGAGGGGCTAAGCACAGTAACAACTTTGCTGAGAAAGGTGGTCAAGTCTTGCTAATGCTCCCTAAAATTAGTCTAAAAACCATGCACGCCGCCCATGGGATTTGAAGCTCTGCAAGAAAGCTGTTTCTTTTTTCCACCAGAGAGAGAGAGAGAGAGGGGAGAGTCACTATTTTGTTCTGCGTCCGGGAGCTATGAGGCAGGTTTATGATAGCTAAGTGGACTTCTCAAGCACTAACAAGAAAATAAACTCTTTCTGAAGGGACTTTACCTAAGCATTTGATTTTCCCTTTGGGCAGTAAAACTGTTCGCTTTTATTTTTAAGTTTTGTTTTAACAAAAAGATTTAGATCCCTTCTACACTGTATGCTGTATATGCAAGCCCGTGGCTGAAGTGTGCCTAATTGCCGGGCATATATCGAGTTATGTTTAAGTGACACACCAAAAACCCAGAGTTAAGAAACATATTTGCAGCACTTGAATGTGCCTCCTTGTGACTGAGAAACGCCTTCGAGACTTCGGTGTTTGCTAGTAGTTATGACTTGAAGAAAGGGCAGGAGTTTAGTCAGCCGTTTTCAGCCATCTGATTGGAAGGAAATGACTGCAGGTATCTGCCCAAAGAGCGAAATCCGGTAGCTTTGTATTCCCCAAACGGGCCTGCACACAGTCGTGGCAATTCTGTATCTCTTCAGAAAGTGGACTCTGTCCCTGACAGATAGCTTCCGCAGATGGCCCAGACTAAGGATCAAGATTTTCATGTTTCAGTAATCGAGATGCAAAATACAATTAAAGCAAACTATTTTATATTAACATTTTGGCTGTGTGTGTTTTTCAGAAGGACAAAGCTGGGGATTCGAAATGATCAGTGACAATCTGTTTTGTTGTTATTTTATTTCTCAAACCAACAAATTACACTCCAAGGATGGGACTGGGAACAAGTGGATGTCCACAGGGGCCCCTTTGTCTATCAGAGCAACACACTTTGTAATAGTCTTCATCTCACATTCCTTTATCTTGGAAAATCTGCCATGTATTCAGAATAAATCTACTGTCATCAATGGGGGGGGCGGGGGTAGCTTAAGCAAACATTTTCCATTTCACCTGTTGTCATGTAATCGTCTGCTAAGGCACATCCAAGGTGCCGGCCTGGGCCAACACCCTGCCCTTTAGGATTGGGGAACTGCTCGAACGAGGGTGGAGAAGAAAAGCTTCACCGTCTTAGGTAAGCATCAGCAGTCGTCACAAGTTCAAAGGAAGAGTTTTTCCTATAACCGGAAGGGTTTGAGGGGCTTCAAAAAGCTTGTGGGAAAATCCCATGATCTTTTCACTCTATTTTTCAACAAACTCAAGCTGCCTCATACTGTGCTTTTTCAGAAGGACCGCTGAAGAAATAGCACATTCAGAACAAAACCAACCAAAGGGGCTCTCTAAAAATGTCTTTCGAGGTGTGGGCAGGGTGTAGGGGAGCCAGAAGCCTGGTAGAGGTCTGTGAAAGCCAGGCTCCCATCGCTGCACCCTCTTCTGAAGGACGAGAAGTAGCAGAAGCCAGAGACGGAGAGAGGCCGTGAGGAGGAGAGAGCCGCCCCTCCTCAGAGCCAGCCCTTCAGTGAGTCCAGCCAGAGGCACCCAGAAAAGGAGCCAGGGGAGTAAATCCTCCCTCCATCCTTATCCCCCAGCTCCAGTCTCCTCCGGGAACTCCCCCCATTGGGCATAAGGCCACAAATCCTCATGGTTTGGCCCGCCCGTCACTCTGAACTAGAGCAGGGAAGAGCGGGGAGGACAGTGGGTCTGGAGGACCAACCGGTGAGTTCAGCGCAGGCCCATGGCTGACCCCGGGGGGCTCAGTACTGCTGCTCATTCTGGGTCTCCCAGGGAGGTGGATGAAACCGCTAGCGGCAAACATTTGGTTGGCTGGGGTGTGTCGCTGGAGACGGCTGGGCCCCAGTAGAAAGAACGAGGTGGACACCGTGCTTGCTTCTGTGCTCAGGAACCCACGATCGGTGTCTGAACAAGTCTGGGCAACGCCTGAGGGGAGCGCATGGGAGCAGTCGCCCAGCAGTGAAACAACACACACCTATCGATCTGATCTCGAGGAGCCCGGGAATACTGAGTTGCAGGGAGAGTGGCTCCAGGGGGCACCAAGAAACAAATCCAAACCCAAAGCAGCCCTCAGGCCATTGCTGCTTTGAAAGCCGGTCCCATTCGGCAAGGAGTGGGGACTCTGGATCCCCGGAGCCTGTCGGAACTGAAGCGAAGGCTACAGCGCTCTCACGTTTTCATTTTGTAACCATGCTCGGATCTTTTCCAAATTCTTGTCCATCCAGCGGATGTTCTCCTCGATGATTTCAACCGCCTGTTGGGCACAGCGGAGCTGAGAACCATTGTCTTCCAGAGAGCTGAAGAATCCTCTTACCTTGTGGGGAAAAGGGAAAAGGGGTGTAAAGGTTCGCGTTAGTACATGGAGCGCATTTCAGCAATGTCAGGCTGGTTAAAAGACACTGAACGCCAGAATCCCAGCATGTGCCAGATTCCACGGAGAAGGCAGCCCAGGGGCCTGGATGTGGTTATGTTCCCGTAAACCTGAGCTCATGCTTCATGATGTCGGGCTTTGTGGAGGTTTTTTCTTGTGAGTGTCCCCCACTCCCTCTCCCCCCCACCCCAGCTCCTAGATATTCGTGGTTGCCAGACCCTCACAAACTGTTTGCCGTCTCTCTAATTAAGGTGTAATTGTGTGTGTCGAGTTCATGCATATTTGGTTCCATGTACACAGATGCAAACCTGATTTTTCTAAATTCAGAATCTAAGAAAGAATGAATCGAGGATCATCTTTGCCAAGCAAAACAGTTCCAGCCACTTAAGTGCAGCCTTTCCCCATGGGTCTGGCCTTGTGTGTGGTTAAAGAATCTGTGGGAAACGGGGCTCTTAGCAAGTTGTGGTGGTAAGACCCCAGGCCTTGCCAAAGTTTTTATCCTAATCCACAACTCATGTAATTTCCCCTCAAGATAGACTCCACAGAAATTTTCCCATGATTTTAGAGAGATAAGGGACGCCTGACTAAATCGTCGGCAATAGCTCTCTGCTTGCTTCATGCCTGGGCACCTTAGCCCCTTAAAGCTCCCATGAGGAGCAGACTGGCAGGGTGTAGCACTGAGCATGCTGGTCTGCTGCACTTCAAGGGTCCTCAACCTTTCTTCCATACAGTTCCCACAGCAGTAATTTATCGTGGGGGTGTGGGCAGGCAGGGACTCTAGGTCAAGATGTATGATGTATTCAGCACGGAGTCCAGCAACTCATTCTTTAAAAGTCCATGTCATAATCCCACTTTAAAACTTTGGGAATAGAAAGAGTTAGGAATAGGCTTTGGAGCCAATTCCAATCTTAAATGATTTTATATATAGTATGATCTTGGCCCAAGTTTTAAAGGGCTCAAAACATGCCCCCTTTTTTTTTAATCGTTTTATTAGGGGCTCGTACCACTCATCACAATCTATACATACATCAATTTTGTAAAGCACATTTGTACATTCGTTGCCGTCATCATTCTCAAAACATTTGCTCTCCATTTAAGCCCCTGGCATCAGGTCCTCATTTTTTTTTCACTTCCCTCCCTGTTCCCCTCCCTCATGAACCCTTGATAATTTATAAATTATTGTTTTGTCATGTCTTGCCCTGTCCGACGTCTCCCTTCACCCCACTTTTCTGTTGTCCGTCCCCCAGGGAGGAGGTTACATGTAGATCCTTGTGATCGGTTCCCCCTTTCCAACCCACTCTCCCTCTATGCTCCCAGTATCACCACTCACACCACTGGTCCTGAAGGGATCATCTACCCTGGATTCCCTGTGTTTCCAGTTCCTATCTGTAACAGTGTACATCCTCTGGTCTAGCCAGACTTGCAAGGTAGAATTCGGATCATGATAGTGGGTGGGGGGAGGAAGCATTTAGGAACTAGAGGAAAGTTGTATTTTTCACCGTTGCTACATCACACCCTGACTGGCTCGTCTCCTCCCCGAGACACCTCTGCAAGGGGATCTCCAGTGACCTACAAATGGGCTTTGGGTCTCCACTCTGCACTCACCCCCTCATTGACTATGGTAAGATTTTTTGTTCTGATGATGCCTTATACCTGATCCCTTTGACACCTCGTGATCGCACAGGCTGGTGTGCTTCTTCCATGTGGGCTTTGTTGCTTCTGAGCTAGATGGCCACTTGTTTACCTTCAAGCCTTTAAGACCCCAGATGCTATACCTTTTGATAGCCGGGTACCATCAGCTTTCTTCACCACATTTGCTTATTCACCCGCTTTGTCTTCAGCGGTTGTGTTGGGAAGGTGGGCATCATAGAATGCCAATTTAATAGAAGAAAGTATTCATGCATTGAGGGAGTACTGGAGTAGAGGCCCAATGTCCATCTGCTACCTTAATACTAAGCCTATAAATATATGCACATAAATCTATTTCCCCATCCTCGTATATAAATATATTTGCATATGTACATGTCTTTATCTGGACCTCTATAAATGCCCTTTGCCTCCCAGCTCTTTCCTCTATTTCCCTTGACTTTCCTCCTGTCCCACTATCATGCTCAGTCCCCACCAGGGTTTCAGCAATTCCTCTTTGTTACATTACCCTTGATCATGCCCTACTAGGCCTCCCACACCCACCTCACCACCAATTTGGATCACCTGTTGTTCCCATGTCCCTGGGTTTAACACCACTTCCTTCCCCCACCCCACTTCCCCTTCTCCCATGTCCCCCCAGAACTGTCAGTCCCGTTGTTTTCTCCTCCAGGTTGTTTATCCAGCCTCTTATTTAGACAGCCCTGCAGAGATAATAACATGCACAAAAACAAGACAGAGCAAAACCAAGCAACAATATACAACAAAATAACAACAAACCAATGACAACAAAACAAAACACAACAAGAAAGAAAAGCTTGTAGTTAGTTCAAGGACTGTTTGTTGGACTTTAGGAGTGTTTTCCAGTCCAGTCTGTTGGGGCACCATGCCCTGGCCCCAAAGTCCACCTTCAGCATTCCCTGGGGAACTCGCCACTCCATTCCCTCCAAAGCATGCCCTTTCTTTAGCAACTAAAAGCACCTGCCTGCCCTCCACTGCCCTGCCTGACTTACATTGCAGCTCCACCTACTGTTGCCTGTTTTCAGAACTCCAAATGGATTCATATTCAACTAAAAGTCACCTTGCGCACTCGCCAGTAGTCAACTCATATCAATAACTGTTAGTCAGCCAAATGATTTCATTAATCTTGGAGAAGCTAATCCTGAGAGTATCACTGAAGAAACAGACCTCCTGTACCCGAGTCGTCTTGTCTTTCCCATCTTCTTCTGCCCTGGAAGGGGAGCATCGCAACTCAGGGTTCGACTCAACCGTGCCTCCTGAGAACATTTTCTGGGCAGTCAGCGCGTGATGGTAGTGACAGAAAATCAGGGTGAGCCTACTGACTGGTTTGACCTGGAGCGAGTGCTTGAACCTTCCTGGGCTCGGTTTCCTCATTTGCCTCCAGTGCAAAGTGGTATGAGGGTGAGGGTGGGTCATGTGGGCAAAGCTGAACCCAAATCCCAGGCCTGGGCCAGGGGATCTACCACCTCCATGTGGTCCCAGATGTTCACTTTGACACTTAGGCCTTATTTCCCATGCTAGACACTGGGTGAATCAGGTAGGCTCCCTGGGAAGCTCAGCAATGAACCGGATGCTCCTCACACACTAGTGTGGAGACAGTAATCCAGGGCATGGTCGTAACAGGGGTGCCTGTGCTGCAAACAGGAAAGCAAGCCTCAGCTCACCAAAAAGGCTGGTAGTTTTGTTCCTGGGGTGCCTCCAGAGAAAGGTCTAGCAGTCGAATCCCCCACCCAGCCGCTGAAGAAGCTATGTTCTGCTCAAACACAGGGCGGCTCCGTGCCTCCCTGGTCTGGGGGATGGCAGGGCTCTTTCTTTTTCTCTGACAGTAATGGGGGTGGGATTTGATCTGGGGTCTCGGGAGAATACAATGAGCCTTCGTGTTCATTGCTAGGGGAAGAGCAAGCAGGCAGAGGGAAGACAAGGCGCGGAGGCTGAGACCAGAGGGT
>NW_022111373.1:50397319-50397832 GCF_000313985.2 Echinops telfairi | reverse complement strand
GGGATGTACTCTGAGAACAATAGGTTTTCGGCAGGAGTCAGCCAGGGGCTGTTCAAATGTCGGAACTTGGAGAGTGGTTTGGACGTGGCCAAGTGACGTTACCAGGAGGGAGCTTGCAACCAAGCAGGCAAGAGAAGACGAGGGGAAGGTTTGGATGGGGTGGAAGAAGAGGAAGGCTTAGGCAAGGAGAGGAGCCGAAGCAGAGGTGGCTGGGTGTGTTGGCAGAACCCGCAGGGTGCCGGGAAGCGCTGGATGTGGATGGCCCCTAGATGCTTAGCACCCGCAGAAGGCTTTCAATCACAAGGACCCCGTGGGCTGTTTGCTCTCTGAGCTCGGCCTCAGGGTCTTAGCACCTGAGATTTTGTCTCTCAGAAGATTCTTCTGCTAGATAGGAGGGGGTTTTCAAACGCTCATGGGAAAAATGTCATCTTTTCATTCTATTTTTCTGGAAGCCCCCTCACGGCTGCACTTCCTTTGATCTCTGCACGAGTGTCTCCTATCGCCGCCTCAAAC
>NW_022111373.1:50385082-50396934 GCF_000313985.2 Echinops telfairi | reverse complement strand
CAATGAGCTACAGTTTCTGAAACCACAGGAGGAGTTTGTTCGATCCTGTAACGTCGCCGTAACTCAGAACTGACTCCCTGACTGAGAATTTGCTTTGGTTTGTCATCGGGCAACCAAACTATGCAGTGCAGCTATTCCTCAACATTGAACAATAAGCTCTCAGATACATTGTCTAAATGTATTTTTCTAAACATAGAAAAACCATGTACCAATCTTCCCACAATACTATTCGAAAAAACACACAGAGGGCACCGTCAAGTCAGTCCGGACACGCGGCAACCCTTTCGGACAGAGCAGAACTGCCCAGTAGGGTCTGTAAGTCTAAATCTTTGTGGAAGCAGACTGACAAATCTTTCTCCCCCCAAGCAGGGGGTGAGTTCGAATCGCTGACCTTTGGGTCAGCAATCCTGCTATCGTCATGGCAACCGCCCTGCAAAACCAAAGGAACAACAAGCAGCCAGGCTGTCTGCCCCACCAGGACTCCCGGACTGGAGAACAGCTGCCGCTGAGCCGACTCGGACTCCCAGTGACCCGCAGAGCGTTTCCAGAGTGGTCTTTCCCGACGCCGAGAGCCCCATCCTTCCGCCTAGAGTGGGAGTGGGTTTCAACCACCGCCCCGTAGTCAGCGGTCTAACGCCTATCCCAAAGTGCCCCCCGGGCTCCCTGACCACAGATGATTCACCACAAACCATGGCCCACATCGCCTTGCTCCGAGGGAGAGCTGCAGCGAGAAAGCTCTGCTTTCTGGGGAAACTGTTTCTCGTGTTTGGGTTTTGTTTTTCCCAGACAACGGGATCACTCCTGTCTTCTGACTGTTCTTGGACCCTTGTGAAGTGCTGTAACTTAGGGGCTGACAATTGTAGCTACCCCAGCCAGAGTCTCTAGGGTGGGAATCTCCCTATGTCCATTGAGCAGCTTTTGTTCTTTAGGTTGGCACTTGTATGTGGGCCTCATGTGTTGCCTAGGATTCTTTATGGAATAGAGGGGTTATATAAAAAATAACAGGACAGCCTTGAACTTGGAAGCAAATGGAGATCTAGAGGCCAGACCTGCCCTTTTCGCAGCAGCTGGTGGCCACATCTACCTTTTTAATCTTTAACTCTCACCTGTAACAACCTCAATGGGGACCAAAGCCCTCAAGCTGCCTTAAGTCCTGAAGGTTGGTAATGACAGCAGTCAGACCTCCTCAGTGCTCAGGAGGAGGCTGTTTTCACTAGTTCACGTGCACCTTTTATGTGACCTCTGACTTCTGAAGGACAAAACCCATCCCTACTTCAGCCCTTATCTGCTTGCATCTGCTCCATGCATACTTCCCAATTGTCACGTAATACGTTTGAGTTACTTAATTGTGCCAACCTGGCCGATAATCACATGTGGGGCTAATTGAAAGGCAGAGGGATAAATGGGTGGTGAGCCTCGTCTTTCTAGCTCTCAGATCTCTTGCTTTGTGATGGTCGCACCAGGGTGCAGCTGCCTTAGCAGTTCTCTGCGTCAGCTTGCAAGATTGACTTCATACAAGACATCCCCAAGGAGAAGCTACATGGACCTATCCCGATGCAGCCCTGGGTGCTGGAGCAGCCATGTGGAGACCCCTGTGGAGATGCTTATTCGTTCACTGACTCAGCTTTCCTCCTGCAGTCAGCATCATTGCCTCTGTTTTGTGAGGTGGAGGACTTTGTGGACTAGTGTTGGGTTAATGGGTTAATGTTGAACTTGTGGGCTTGGGCAGTATTAGGTTGGGATGTTTTCGTGATGCACACTTTCTTTACATAAAACTCTCTTATACATGAGTTGCTGTGGATTTATTTCTCTAAAGTACCTAGACTGATACAACATTTTTAAAAAAGAAAAAGTTTTACCTCATCAAGCCGCGCTCTTGTGGAGAACTGATTTGTTGTTCCCATGACCATGTGGGCTATAGAAGGCGAGCCCAGCTCAAACCTAGAAACAGAAATTATTAAAGTGCATTGTGAAAAACTTAATATCTTTAACATGTATTTAGAAGTGCCTCACAGTGGGGTCCGCATGGGAGAAATAAAAGACATAATCGCCACCCTCCGATGGGTTAAGGTCTAGTCGTGAAAAAATTAAGATCCACACAAACAGCTGAATGAAAGGCTTGAGTATCTGTGGTGGGTTGCATGGCGCCCCCACCAAAAAAAAGCTGTGTGGGTAGCTAATTCCCAGAACCCATGAATGTGATCTTATTTCAGGGAGGGGGATTTTCAGAGGGAATTAAGTCAAGAATCTCAAGATAAGATACTTCTGAAATCAGGGTAGGCCCTAAATCCACTGGCAAGTGTCTGTAGAAAGAAGAAGAGGAGACAGAAGCAGGGGTGGGTGTCAGACAGGCACAAGCCGGGACTGCTCAAACCACCACCCAGTGGAAGAGGCCAGGAGAAATTGGCCACTGAGAACCGTGGGAGGAGGCTGGTCCTTGTTCAGACTTCGGGCCCCTAGACCTGTGACAAGAACACGTGTGTGGTAACCTGCTGTGGCAGCCACAGGAAACAGCAGCAATGCCCCAAAGAAAATGAGAGGTAGTAAGGGCTCAAAGGGTTAGCAAAAGGCAAGTTCAGGCCAACAAAGCGTTCATGATGGATGTGGGCTGAGCTGAGGAGGGGGACTTCAAGCAGACTGGTGGGCACTGATAGGGAAGTTTGCAGGGGGAAAGGGGAAGAATCCTGTCCAGATCCACGCGTTAGCGTTAAATGAGAGTGGTTTCTTTGTTGTTGTTTTTCTAAAAATCCAAAGATGTTTCTGGCACTTCTATTTCCTATCTTTAATTTTCAAAATCCTTTTAGACGGTTACTAAAGCACAGCAAAGTTAAGCAGTTCCCAGTTACAGAATAATGTTGGCAGAACTTACTTTTGTACGAGCTTATTCCAGTTTTCCTTCAGGAACTGCCAGGCCAAAGGGTACCCCACTGGATTCCTGCCAATAAGACTAATAATACTTGGAAACTCTTGCGTTTTTATGATGTCTCCTTTAAAACTCTGATCTAATAGCCTAGGATGATTCAGAGAAGACACGTTAGCAATGAGTATGTGGTGAATAACTTGGGAATGACTGCAATAAACTAATCTGTGGGAAGAAAATAAAGAACAAAAACACTCAAGCTGCTGATAATAAAGACCAACACGGTGAGCTAGGTAAGCAGAGCTCCGATAAACCCTTAATTCCTACATACGAATCGAAACTAGCATTCACTGAGTAATGACAACACCCACACTCATTAGTCTTTCATTTGCTAAACAAAACAAATGGAGAATTATATCGCTAGTAAACATGTCTGAGTATTTCAAGATTCTCAAAGATGTATTCATTGAATTACTTCCCCTAACACTGCAATTCTGACTCCTGGGGGCCACATACGTTTCAGAGAAGAACGGGCTTGTGGCTACAAAACAGGCCATTCCCTGCTTCTGCCTCCTCTTCTCTCCTCTGTCTTCTTCTTTCAGAAGTAGGGAGCCAGGTGTTTCTTCAAAGGCACCTCTTCCAAGCAATCAACCTTTCAGTGCGTAGCTGACCACTTAACCACGTGCACCATGCCACCACTGATACGCCCGACCAAACCCACGGCCACGAAGTCCATTCTGCCTCATTGTGACCATGCAGGCTGTCTGACTGGTCTATATAGTAACTCTGTACAGTAAGTCTCCATGGGAGCAGTGTCAGCTTTCTCCAGAGGAGCAGCTGGTGGCTTTGAACTGCCGACCTCGTTGGTTAGCAGACAATGCTTGCCAGACACTGCCACCAGGTGTCCTGGCACACAGACCTCCCACATCCCTGAGCTGTGTACCCAAGAGAGTAGGTAGGTCCTAACCCAGGGACCTACCCTGGCAGAATGAGCTGATCTAATGTAATTTCCCTCGGCCACACGAACATGTATGAGTTACTCACCACTGCAACTTTTCCTTATTTGGGCTCATACAAAGGGCAAATTCAATGTGGTGTTTCTCAGTACTGGACAAAGATGACTGATATTTACTATACAGAAATTCCCAGCCTTCGGTGTTCTGGGCCCCCACAACAAATACTGCCAAGGTCACGTCTTTGGGTAAGCTGTGGAAAACAACATCCCCGGTCAGAGGCTGAGATGCAGCAAGTGTATTGAGATGCCCAACAGTGACAGCGGGGAACCCCCATGATCACAGAAGCATACCTGCACCTACATGTAAACATTATTCCTCATCAGTTATGTGTTATGAAAAGCAAGAGGAAATGCTCTAAAGTTTAGGTTTTAAACCACTTCCCTGTGAAATGACACTTTTATAAATACCCGCATATGTACAAACGTCCATGATTCTGCGTTTAGTGGGTTGCTCCCTAATTGGTCATTTTTCAGGCCCAAAGAAAGAAATTCAAACTAAACTCAAGGTTTGGCATAAACTCATGGAACAGAAACTCAATAGGAGTAGATTCAACTGAATTTCAGGGCAATAAAGAGCAGGCTCTTCCCTCTGGGGGCTTATAGAAAGGCTCCTCCAACCTAAGTTCTACCCATTGCCAGGCCTTATATTTCCCAGGTCTGTGTCTAAAAGAGGTTCCTATGGGAGCAAGGGTTTCCTCTGCCAGGATGAGGTCGCTGAGTTGGATTTAAGGACCGCAGCATCCCTTTAAATGGAAACACTTACATTGTTGGCACAGCTGTTTCCTAGGTGGGATTTAAGCTCCAAATGCTGATGGGCTGGAGGGCAGCAAGGTTTCCCAATAGAATAACACCCTAGCTTGCTTGGACAGGGTCACCACTTACTGTTTACCTCTCGCTAACACTTTAGAAGTCCACAAAAGCTACTTTAAAAATTATCTATATAAATATCTAGCACATAAATATTACAACATTTGCCAATTCAATGGGTCTCCTCCCGTGCTATTCGGTGATGCCAATTACATGACTCATGCCCTGCAACCATCCCCAATCATTGTTGGCGAATTTTCCACCACCGGAAAGAGATCATCGATGTCTCCTAAACAGTGGCTTATGGATTTTAAGATGAACTGCCCCGGCCAATTCCTGTAATTGCTGTCTGTGGACCTATAAAAAGTTCCATTGGCAATCATGATATGACATGTCTACAACCACAGGGAGAAATCCAACGGCTCAACAAGAGTGGTGGCTGAGGCTGCTCTCTGCACCCCAGCACCTGACGGGGTTCGAGTCTTAGGTCTGGAGGTGTAGGGTCATGGTTCATTGGATATCTCCGCTGACTGACTTAGTAATGTTCTACCTCCTGGTTCATTGTGTAGGGTCTACAGTCTTTAAAGCTTACAAGTGCCCATCATGGTGCGATTGCCTGAAGCAACAGAGGAAGAAAGGGAGTCAGAAATAGGAGGAGGGCATGAAATGCATGGATAATTAACAATTGCCCTTCTTACCATAAGACCAGAATTAAGTGATGGTGCCTGGCAATCATTACTGAACATCTCGACAAAACATTCTAGAGAAGGATTCTGATCAAAAGTGGGAAAATGCCTAAGCAAATTTCAGATTCTCATAGATTCCAGATTGTCTGGAGCCATGGACACTGTCATGAAGCCCGGAAACTCTTGCCCTGAGATCATCTTTAAGCCTTAAGCCAAAAATATCCTCATGTCTTTGATGCAAAACCAAACAGTAATTCAGCTTCACAGGTAATGAATGGCTTCCTTGAGCATTGTGCTATTTGAAGACTTAGATGAGAGCAAATTGACAACAGCAATTTGAATGATTAGATAGGTGTTTATGTTTATGAGGGAAGACTAGCTCAGAAAACGAGGGTGAGAATAGAAACGTTGTTCAACTCCAAGACTGCAGCCCACATCACCAGATTATATGCTCTTGAATTGGAGTATGCTCTGTTGCATATTCTCTACATCAAAAAATAATTTTTTTAAAATATGAGAAAATGCATTGCCTCTTCCTGTCCTATGTGCCCAGCTTTGTCCTGATAAGGCTGTGTACCTGCACTATATAAAGTGGGGATAAATGTTTTCTAAGCCTTCAGATATGTGACTTTGCACCCAGAAGTTTCTTGCGTGCATTTCTTAATGAAAGGGAAGTGAGGGATACATAGGTAAACCTTACAATGCAATTCATATCCCCCATCCCACCCCAAAAAAAGGGCAGCAGGGGAGACCTGTCTATATTTGCTTTTTCTCCAAACATTTATGCACTGTTGATGGAAACAGAAAAGACAGCCTTCACATGATCTGTTCAATGTGGACAGACCTCAAATTTCCATTGGACTCCTTCCACTCTCTGAAATAGCCTTCTGCCCTCTGCACACATGGCTGGTACTTGCGCACACAAGCAAGGAGGAGCAGCTGACTCCGAAGCATCCGTTCCGAGAGGGAGCCCTCGTCTGTCCAGGTCTGCTTATCGATGAGGCCCCGTAGCAGCCTGAGGAGGAAGGCCTGTGGGCATCGCACAGGGAGATTGGTCATGTGTCACCGATCCTGCCCTGGTCATCTCACGCTCAGTGTGCCCACTTGGCGCTGGTGGCTATTTTTAACAGCGTAACCTCAGTTGTTTTGAAGACAGTTCTGTTTATAGTTCATGATCAAAGGACTCAAACGAAGCAATCATGATGGATGGTTTTAATATGTACATAACATGATTTTCTGAGGATCCTTATCTGCTTACATCTGGATGAGCTGCCGCTTTAAAATCAGATGACAAGAGACAGTCTATATAACCAAATGTTGAAAGTAGATTATGTCACAGGACTTTATGAGATTTTGCCACCTTTGTGCTTCTCTCTCAGTATGAGTACCAGAACATTCTTAATGTTCACCATCCAAGGACAGCAGTAAGATGAATTTGAACAAGGAAGGTAATCATGAATGTAAGAATAATAAGGACCACCTTTCCCCTGGTTAAGAACATCTAACTTACGTATAACCCATACAAACCAATCCCTGCCAAGCCTCTTACATTAAAAATTCAAGGAACACATAATTGTTTGTGATAACAAACAGGGCAGTGCTTTGTGATGCCAATCAAAGCATCATCATCATTGTACTACATAATGTAAAGATGTTTCTGTGTTTCTGGGAGTATTTATTAGATAGCTTTTGTGAATACAAAGACCCACTGTATTCTAACACAAACACATGACTGACATTAGACATAAACCTACTTTTCCAGCTTACGTATAAATTCAACTTAGAGACAGATTTTAAAATAGAACTCAATTATAATCCAGGGATTGCCTGTACAGAATCTAACAATGCCAAGCCTATTTTCAGTGCCAAAATAAAATATTGAATCTATGCTAATCAATTCAAATACTAAATTAATTTTCATTTGCATTTCTTTAATATAGAGAAATATGTATACAATGGTAAGAACTTTTTTACATATAGAAAAACAAGCCACAGTTATATAACTACCCAGTATATTTTAGGCTCTTACCTTGAACTGAGTTTCTACTTCATTCATATCTCTTTTCTCCATCAGCTTATACATAGGAATCAGTTCGTGTATGCCTTGGAACACAGGCATAATTTCTGTTTCATGTTTCAAATACAGGGATAAATCCAAGGCTTTTTCAATGGGGAGCTTCCCAATGCTGACCAACAGACACCATGATGAGAAATTTACAAGGAAATGCAAGAAATCAACTGTTGGCTTCCAGAGATAGGATAACTTTCATCCCACAAAGCATTCAATCCAGTATAAACGCCCCTCCAAAGTACTGACTTTCGTACTGGGAGCTCTTCTGTTACACATAAAAACATTCTGCTGTGGAGGAGGTTTTACAACTATTCATGGAACCAGAGTGAATTTGGGATTATAGCAGCACGGAAGCAAATGAGTGCTTGTCCTAGAAAACGTTACACTGTGCCTTGAACTTCCAGAGTAAGAAGGGGATTTCTATCAAAGATGCTTCCGGAAGCCTGGCTGGGAAAATTGCCATTCAGGCAAAAGCATAAGCCCAGGAGTAATCATATCCTCTTCTCCCTCGTGAGAAGAAGCTGTTTAGATATGGTGTGAAAGCCTTGCTGATATAGCAGGCTTACCTAAGTACACACAAAACACTCTGAGATTTAAGTAGAAATATACTGGACACCCAAACCCACAGGACCGCCGGGACTCCAGAAATAGGCTATGGAGGGACGCGTTTCTAGGCTGGCAGAAACAGCGAGACAAGCAACTCCTCTTTCATTTGTATGGTCCCCGCATGAGGGCACCGTACAAGACCAGACGGGTGCACTCACTGTTCAGGCAGGGGGCTGTTGGGTGTGAGTAGACTACGACAGAACGACCTCGCCCACTGGAGGGCTCCCCTTAGAACTTCTGTTCTGCCTAATCATTGACTGAAGAAGCGGATGGTTTAGACGTGGGGACACTTCTTTAAGAACCATTGTCATTGGAGGGGGAAAATGTTTTTGGGATCGTGTTCAAATTAACCTCAAGCACTTGATGGTCATTTATGAGCTGTTGTCCTTAAAAATGTTGTCAAGCACAAGCAGGCAGTTTAGTGGGGGGCGAGCCTCTCCTTTAATCCAAGAAACAAAATGTAAACAACATGGGCTGGACCGTGCTGTCCTATGAAGTCTTCAAGGTTACAGTATTCTAACCAAACCCACTACCATTGAGTCAATGCTGACTCCTACCCACTGCCGTCAAGACGATTCCAGAGCATTGTGACCGTGTAGCACAGAGGAGAGCTGCCCCTGTGGGTTTCTGAGACAACACCTCTACTGGGCAGAAAGCCTTATTGTTCTCCTGCAGAACGGCTGGTGGGTTCAAATCTATACACCACCAGGGCTCCCACTCAGTGAGCCTAGCCTTCAGGTTTCCAAGAGTCTAGGCGATTATCCAAAAGGTTCTGGTCTCCTAGGTTTCTCCTCTTTTGCCTCAACCTGATTCAAACTGCTAGTGATAGAGAGTAAAAGGCGGGCCCTTCCCTCCAAGCTCTATAGCTGCCATGGACAGGAGGTTAACTGTAGGCTAAAAGCTACCTTGATTTATTAGAAGAGTTTAGAAGTAAACACCCATCCATTTACTAGCAATCAATCATTTTGATCTTCAATGGGGGAAGGACCTTGAACAATAGCAAATGCTTTCGGGATTACAGCAGAATTGTATCATTCCTTGGTACAGAAGTGGTACCTGACAAGCTGAAAGGCATTGTTGATGAGACTGGCCCGGTCGTTACTGCTGATGGCTGAGTGTGTTCCTTTTAAGAGGCGAGTCAAAGAATCCCATCCCTCCTCCTCGTAATGCACGATGTAATAGCCATTCATCCCTGCGTTAAATTTGATCCATTCCACCTCTTCTGGGAGGACGAGCACATCTATTGGAAATAAAATCAATCACCGCTCTGTTTGCTTTCCTGACAGATAACGGCAATTCCACTGCAGAGTCTGAACAAGAAACCCGAAGAAGAGGTTTTCACACTGAACACTTTGAAATTATCCATGGTTTATTCTAGAAACCAGACAGCAGCAACCCAATGCCTAAAAACCAGCATGGGCTTCAGACAGCAACTTGGGGCGCTTATGGGGATGGGGGGAAATGGAGCCACCTCTCCAGCCATCCACATGGTAGAAGCCAGCCATGTTAACGAATAACGACACATTTTTACTAGAAATCCCTCCTTTTTACCATTACAGAACTCACTTGTTTAATTTATACTTGGGCAGAGACTGGTCTTCTTCTTTGTTGTTTTTTGTTTTTACGAGGAGACAGTGTTTTCAACCCCACTTTCTTCGATGGAAAAAACAAGGCAAAGATTGGTTTAAAATAAAGATGGACCCTATCCCTTTGGGTTGGACAGATACACAGCAAAAGAACGACGTTTTAAAATTCTGCCCATTCCCACCATCCCTTCCTGAATTCTCCTGGCTGGTCCCCACAGAGGGTTTTGCAGGCCTGATCTTCACAGCAGCACGCAGCCTCATCGTTCTCCTGTGGGGAGTGGCTGGTGGGTTTAAACCACGGACCATGAGGTTAGTAGTCCCAACGCTGACCCAATGGCACTACCAGAACTATTTTTCTTTTGGTGGGGGAGAAAGGGGGGTTGTGATTCCCACAAAGGATTACCTGTTTTTGTCTTCAGCAAAAACTTTTGGACCGAGTCTGATTTGCTGGTAATGAACGTCAATGGGATGTGCCACAGTTGTCTAGAGAGAAGAGGGATGGCTTGTGGGTGTGTTGATCCAAGGCAGCAAGTGGTATCAGAGCACTTGTAGATGACAGGTGGGCGCTAATTTAGGAGCAGATGTTCCCCAAGCCTTCACGACCTAGAGCTCCGAACAGCAGCGGTCTGCCTGCAGCCTCGTGGGTGGGGGCTCCCGCTAGGCAGCATTCGTCCTCACACACTCCTCGGAAGCTGGCGTCAAGGGAACCCAAGACGCCTTTTCTGGGACAGACTGATGGGGGCTGAGCGAGCCTAACTTGGAAATAGTAACTGACCACCAGCTGTTGGACAAGTGGACGTCACGTGGCTCCTGAAACCACATCCCAAGGAGGACACAACATCACGCCTGTGGAATTGCTGCCAACCGTGCACTGCCTGAATCTGATCGGGGAGAAGCCTCTGAGGGCCAGGCATTCTACAAAACCATGACACCCTGAAAAATGTCAGGGTCAAGAAACACAAGGAAAGACTGGGGAGCTGCTTCAGGGAATAAAGGAGACATGCAGGCTGAAAGTCATATGGGTGTCAAATCCTCAACCAGATTAGTCCTTTTCCTTTTCCCCTAAAGAGACTATTAGGAAAACTGGAAAGGAAAAAAAAAAAAAGCTAAGTATAGGCTACAGATAGGATAATAGTACTGTAGCATGTCAAAACTTAATGTTGATCATTGCACTGTGCTTGCATAAGTGCATGTTCTTGATTTTTTTAAAATATCATATGGAGAATTCTAGGGTATAAAGGAGTATCATGTCTCCAATGTATATGAAGCAGTCCAGAAAAAAATGATATAGACTTACATAAATAAATAGAGAATACTAAAAAAAAAATGTGGTGAAGAGTTAACATAGACCTGGGTAAGAGATATATTAAACCTCCGTATACTATTCTTGCTGTATCTCTGTAACACGGAAATTAAATCAAAACAAAACATGTTTGCTTGTTTGTTTATGTCCTTCAGGGTCAATCACATTGTGGATCTTTAATCTTTCTGCATCTTGTCCTTCCTATAGGCGTGAAGCTGACAAATATGTCCCACAGAAGAGAATTGCTCTCTCCTAATTCTCAAATCCTCGAAACATTTACATCCCTCCTTCCAACCCAAATGCCAATCTCCAGAGCGAGTAGCCATTTCTCAGTCTGAGGCCGATTGCAAGGCAGCAACCTAAAGAATGTCGTCCCCTCACTAGAAAGTATGGAACTGTTCAAATAACTCCACGTCATTCGCTTTATGAAGGTAACCCACGTTTAGATCCATTGCAAGCCTTTTGGGAAGCTGTTGGGGCCTAAGTCACATTCAGAGGCTATGTAGATTCCATTGAGATACTTTGTGATCAAGGTAAGGAGGGACATTATTTCAGAGACAGTGTTTCAGTCTGCAAGGCAGATGTTACTCTAGCAGAGGCCACGTTACCCGGTCCCCGGGGCACCGTCTGATCCCTTCATGTAGTGCTCTTGCTGCATGTGAACGGTCCTCCCTTGCACTGTGATGGTCACCAGGGGAAAGCCCTTCTGCAGCGTCCAGGTGTTCATCATAGTCTTCACGTCGAGGCCTTCCTGACGCCAGTGCTGGGGCACACACAAAAAGCGGGTGAATCACCTGCTCGGACCCAAGGTCAGAAAGGAAGGAACCCCAGCCTGCTCCCAGGGCACAACCTCCTCCTCAAGACTCTTCCTGATCCCTCCCCCTGTGAAAACCGCTCTCTATCCCACTGGCCCAGGCG
>NW_022111373.1:50382585-50384540 GCF_000313985.2 Echinops telfairi | reverse complement strand
GATGTTTCTTAGACTTGATAGAAGGCTGGCTGAAAATGAGGGGCTTCCTTTTTTGGGTGAGAGCTGAGTTTAAGACCCTACTCTGCCATCGACTAATACCTGTGTGGATCTACTATCCCCATCTGTCAAAATGGGTGTGATAACAGCAGCTCACTGATACCACTCATAGGGGTATTGTAAAGAGTAAAGCAGTAATACACATACGTGTTTGGCATGTGCCCAACTCACAGCAAAAACCCACCCCAATTATTTGTTTCACAAACGCAGAGGCCTGGAAACGACTGACACATCTGCTGGCTGACAGAATACAGCCTAAATCTACCACAAAGACATGTCTTATGGGGAATCCAGGACAGATAACCCCCTCAGGAACAATAATGGGAGGATGGATACCATGAGGGTATAGGGAAGGTTGGGGGGGAAATGATCACAATGATCGACATATAACGAGCCCCTCACCTCACAACAGAAACATGGGTGAAGGGAGACAGTGGTCTGTGTAAGATATGAAAATAATAATTTATAAATTATCAAGGGTTCATAAGGGAGGAAGGGGGTGGAAAGGGGGGGAAACTGAGGCGCCGATACCAAGGGCTCAAGTAGAAAGAAAATGTTTTTAAAAGGATGGCAACATATGTACAAATGTGCTTGACACAATTGATATATGGATTGTTATAAGAGCCGTAAGAGCTCCCAATAAAATGACATTTAAAAAAAAAAGATGTGTCTTAAATTCATTGCTTCACAGAGGATGAAGGTGAAGAAATGTGCGTCACTGAAAAGTGGTACCGAAGAGGTTGCAGCAACCCCCTTCTCTCGATGATGCTTGAGAAAACTACAGCCGGCCTTTGCCTTAAAGGCACCCAGTCTTTATGGGAAGCAGGTGATAAAACCGGGGGCCTCGGTAAGATGGCCACAGAGCCAGCCTTCAGAGAACATGGGGGGACCGGGTGGGCTGGGCGGTACCTTGGACAGGGACAGAGACTTACTGAGGAGGAAGCGGGACGCTGACTTCTGGAACAAAAGCCATCTTCCGTGGTGCCACCTGTTGGGCAGATCTAAAGGCAGAAAAGAAGCACAGTGTCCTCATTTCCACCGAGAACACGTCAAATTCTTCTTCAAGGAATAAATATGATGAAAACAACCAACACAAGCAGGATGGGAGAGCAAACCCACATGGCACTGAGCCTGTCGGCCAGTGTCACTCACAGCAACACCAACGTACTCACACTTGCAATACTGTTCCACAAGTCCTCGTTTTTGGTGTTTTTATAGCTGAACTTCTGGAGATACTGTACAATGCCACCTTTGAATGCTTCAGCACCCAGGTACTCTCTTAACATATTCAGAATGCACGCTCCCTGGAAAAGAACGTGAACGGCTGTTAACCAGACTGCTCACCATTTCAGCCTCCTTCACATTCTGCTTGGAATCGTTTTCCCCTAACGCAACCACAGGGACGTAGGTAGTGTTTTTGGAAGCAGCCAGAGGTGGGTGTGTCTAGCAAATGATCTGTCTGACATGACTGTTCGTGCTTTTAGGTCACGGAGGCTGTTGCTTTCCACCTGTGACCTAGGAGGTACGTTAAACTCATCTGCCAGGGTCCTTTACTCAGATGTGAATGGACAGTGGTTCAACTTCAGTAAGGGACCTGGGATCGCCCCGTCCCTCCCACTGCCCCTGCTGGGAGATAGGAGCACAGTGCAAAGTGGGACACCAGACATGGAAGCACAAGAAGATACCAGCAAAAGAGAATGGTGAGGAGCTGTGGGGAACCGGACAGGTTCGAGAACAGGGGATCGAGAGAGGGCATGGGGAACATTAAGAATGGTAGTACCAGGATTCCCAGCTATTCCGTGCGCCTGTGTAAATTGCTTCTGCCCCTCTAGTCCTATTACTGCAGACCACGGGCAGGGACTGTCCTGTTCTTGGGCCATTGAAGAACCTCAAGTCAT
>NW_022111373.1:50371424-50381894 GCF_000313985.2 Echinops telfairi | reverse complement strand
TCCACTCCGCACTCCCCCCATCATTCACTATGGTAAGATTTTTGTTCTGATGATGCCTTATACCTGATCCCTTCGACACCTTTTAAGTTGATAATTCTCTATGATCATGAATGATGTTGTAAATATCCAAATGGCCCTTGGCAGACAAAAGTTTCCCATCCCTGCTGTAAATGGTGGGTCACAAACTCAAACACCTACAGAAGCCGCACTGGTGACATACCATATATAAGTAAGGTGACCAGATGTCCCGCTTTTGGTGGGACAGTCCCAATTTTTAACAATTTTTCTTGCGTCCTGTGGAATTTTTTTAAAAATCCTGATTTTTGGAAAGGATGCATGACAAGCTAGGGTATACGGTTTTCAGCTGCCATGTGGCTATTTCGCCAGGATATGAGTTTTAGCAATGGTGCCCCGCTTTACCAATGTTAAAATCTGGTCACCTTATATATAAGGGAAGTAGTTCAAGGGTTAAAAAAACCCAAACTCTTTTTTTTTGCCCCATGCATTTTTTATGGAGCATGAGAGTTTGTTTGTTTGTTATTTCCTGTTTGCAACAAGAAAAGCAACAGCCAATCGTCATGGTGCATGGAAGCACACACTCGGCCTCAGAAAAGACGATGGAAATTGTGGAGGTTGGTAGGGTCGGGGGGAAAAGAGAACACAGATCTTATAAAGAAGGCGTCACAGTTTAGCTCCAGCCAACATTGGCAAGGAAAATTCAGGCTTAAATGTAGCCAAAATTCTCTTTATTATCTTTCCTAGGGAAGCAAGATTTTTGTATAAAACTTCCCAATGTTCAACTCTTATTAAACACTCTGTAAAGAATTATACTGCACAATTCAGCAAAATAAAAGTCTGAAGCATGAAAAGGTAAAATAAACAGGGCAGGAATTTTTACCTGGTAGATATCCAATACTCAATATAGATTGATTGATTGATTGATTGATGAAAGGACCAATTTTTGTAGGGCGTGATTTTTCCATTCAGGACGGAATAAATGAATGACCACAATACAACCTTTAGAATGATAAGCCAAACAGAAAACTAGGCCCCAAATAATTAAATCTAGTCACCATGGGTCAGAATATGAAAGGGCACCGCAAAAAATATCCGGATAGTGCTGAGGGAAGTTGAGTACACATTTTTCCCGCTAGGCGAGCATCAAACAACTTGCCCTGAGTTAGTGCACCCAGTGTTGTCATTTGGGAAGGCTTTCTCTGGTCACAGTGAATTTATTCGTAAAAGCAGTTTCATTTGAACCTCGATTTTTGTGATGGCTGATTTAAGAGAACAGCGTAGGACTGAAAATTCTGTTTCCTGCTCAGGAAAAATGCCTCAGAAACTGTTATGATGTTGAACCCAGCTTAGAAGGACAGCGCTAAGAGAAAAACTCAAGTGTATAAGGGGTTTTCTTGTTTCAAAAAGGTGAAATGTTGATTGATGATAAACCTTGTTCTGGACGTCCGTCAACTTCCCGAATGGGTGAAAACAGTTCACTCATAGTGCATTTGGAGCTCGCTCCACCAGGTCAGACTGTTAATCAAGCTTCTATTTAGAGGTTCTGAAAAGATTGCATAACAGTGTGCAACAAAAAAGGCCTGATTTGTGGCAGAAGGGAGACTGGTTTTGCCACCACCACAATGCACCTGCTCACACAGCCATCTTGGTGCCCAGTTTTTGGCAAAAAACAGCAGGCCTCTCTTGCCCAATGTACCTGACTCACTTGACCTCACTCCTTGCAACTTCTTTTTGTTTTCTAGAATGCAGAGGGACATGAAAGGACAGTGATTTGGGGGCTTAGAAGAGATGAAGAAAAAACGAGGGAGTTGTTGTCAGCTATCCAAATGGATGAGTTGGAAAAATATTTCCAAAAATGGAATCCCAGATTTGACAAATGTATTAAGTGTAATGGAGAACACTTTGAAGGTGATAAGGTTATTTTGTAAACATATTTGAATACATAGCTTTGTAAAAAATAATCTGTTTTTTGAGGGGTACCCCATCATGGAAGGCATTCAACCTTGGTTGTCCCTTTGAAGGAAAAGCTTTCCCAAACCATACCTCTAACCTCTCCACTGCCAAACTGATAGTATTAGTGCCCAAAACTAGACTCATAATCGCTTCATACCTTTTCATATGACACATCATCAAACATCTCCCTAATCTGAGCAGGATTCTCGACAGGTGTGGACACAGGGTGTGAGGAATTCAATGCATCAACTTCCATCGCATCAAAGCACTTGCCAAAGAAGTAGTCTTCCTATTGAGATGGATTTTGTAAAAAAAGGAAGTATCACTTATAACTTAGGAGTTTGACAAAAAATATGTAAGAAGGAAAATTTTATTTGTGACAAAAAATACAAGCTTATACTGCAAATTTTGGAGCCAACTGATTGTATATTTCCATAGTTAATGAAATAAAGTTACTGTTTTCTATAGAGTACCCAAGAAATAAAGATTTTAAATTTGGTTCACCTTAAGTAGTCATCATTTCAGAATTAAAAAACAACAACTCAAATATCCTTGAAAACAAAACCATTACAGCTATAGCCAAATTATACAAATAGCAAGTTATTCTAATACATTCTATCATAATTTAAATTATTTTAAAACAAATACATTTAGCTTTAGTATCATCTAGAGAAAGTAGAAAAAGCAAGTATTCCAGCCATATACTGATTTGAAAATATTAACCCAACAGATTCATATAACCCATGATAATTTTTATTATTAAAGATTATGTGGAAAATAGGAAAATATTTATGTTCCATGGTAGTATAATGATAATGTGGACATTATCATATGTACATAATTACCCATGCAAGAAGATAAAAACAAGAAATAAATATATGGAAATTAATATAAGCGTTGTCATAGGGTAAAAGGTTTTTTACATAAATTAAGTCCTTTTCATTTTGCTGCATGAGATTTTCACAAGTTAAATGCATGGTTTTCAAAAGAAAAATGAACAATTCCAAAACATTAAATTTGTGTGCCATGTCGAGGCTCATATGCAATCCAATATACTATGTTTATCTTAAGGATAATTCATTTGATTAGGCAATTTAGGTGCTATTGAAATACAAGTGATCTGTACCTGACACTCAGGCAATGAATGATCTGAAGGTTGAAGAAATGGTACTAAGAAAACATGCTATCTTCTTTGTCTATTTATCTCTTACTAAAAGCGATGAAACTTAGCACTTGTAACAATTGTAGATTCGCAGACCAGTTTGAAATAAATCTTTCTGCTATGGCTCAAAAGTTCGTTAGCACTTTTCAAGCTTATCTAAACGAAGTTATAAATAAAATATTTCTTTAAATTAACACTTTATAAGGAGCCCTAGTGTCGATATGGGGTAATCATTGGACCGCTAACCCAAAGGATGGCGTTTGAAGCCATCAGCCAGCCCACGGAAGAAAGACGAGCCTGTCTGCTACTGTAAAGCTCGGCAGTCTCGCAAAACCCAGGGAGCGGTTCTATGCGGTCCTGTGCGGTCTCTGGTTTGGGTATGAAATCTGTAATCAAAGATTAGGAAGTCTTTGCTGGCAACAATGAATAGAACAACAGGCAGACTTAAAATGTAACCAAATAAGACTTCTTACAACTTTCAGCTCCGGGTGTGTCACCCTGACGGACACATACTCCATGAACTTGGCAAATCCCTCGTTCAGCCAAAGGTCATTCCACCACTCCATGGTGACCAGGTTTCCAAACCACTGCAAGAGAAGCATGACTGCGGTCACTCACACAAGTCTCTAGAGACTGGACTGTCCACACGGCCATGCACGTGAGGTCTTCACACAGAAACACATTTTAGAGGTCTAATGTCAGTTTAGGGAGGTCAACAAGTATTGACAGCACTGGGGTTCTACAAAAGTAGCACAAAAAAATCCCCTTCAATGTGCATAAGAAAACATGAAACTTAAACCTGTATAGGAATCATTTTTCCTGAGGGGGAAAAGACAAAGTAAAAATTATCAAAGCAAGGAAGAGCCTCACATGTTCCATAACAGCAGAAAGGCAGCCCTCAGATTACAGATGCACTAACTGTATCTTTAAGTCTTTAAGTGGAACTTGCAGGTGAGTCAGACAAGGGCATACCATTCTCCTTTATCCGTACCTGGTGCAAGAACAGGCCAGGGACCTTTTCAGGTGTAAAAGCTGCACATGAGGGGACAGGAATTGTGGGGAAGCATTTCCTGTGAAGCGTTGGTTCGTGAGGGCACATTGATACAACGTAAAGGCAAGTAAGGGCTGTCCCAAGTGTGCCGTTCTGAACGCGGGGCCTGGCAGTAAAATGGAGTTTCAATACCCGCTGAACACGGTGAGTGAGGGTTTTACCTGGTGGGCCAGCTCATGGGACACAGTCATCGTGATGCCCAGCTTACTGGATGCAGAAGACTTTTCTGCATCGAACAATAAGGCCGACTCTCTGTACGTTGTCAGTCCCCAGTTTTCCATAGCACCAGACTGAAAGTCAGGAATAGCAGCAAGATCTTGGAACGAAACATAAAGACACGTTACTAATCTCTACATGAGCCAAGCCCCTCCATGCCTCGGAATGGATGGGATTTGGGACCAAAAGCAAAGATAAGCTGCCCGTGTTCTTCCTCCCTCCCGGCTGTTGATGCCGACTCAGAGCGACCCTCCAGGACAGGGCAGAACTGCTCCTGTGTGTTTCTGAGGCTGGGACTGGTGGGAGGTTCCTATTGCAGACCTCGTGGATGGCAGCCCAACTGGTAACCACGACGCCACCGCCAGAATCAGGGATTCTAACCGGAAGCACCAAATCTGCCCTTTCTTGGTGGAGAAAAGGGACCCAGTGATCCACTTAGCTACTGTGAGACAAAGCCAGGCTTGGATCATGGGCCTCTGACTCCATTTATAAATCTCTGCTAAGGCGTTTAAGGAGCCCTCATGGGGTAGTGGTGATGCATTGGGTTTCCAACCACAAAGGTAGCAGTTCTAAACCACCAGTCACTCCATGGGAGAAAAACGAGGTTTTCCGCTCCCGTAAAGACTTACTGCCTCGGAAACGCCCAGGGGCAGTTCTACCCTGTCCTAGAGGGTCGCCCTGAGTCAGAATGCATTCAATAGCAGTGACTTGGGTTTTTGGAGCCAGAGTTCAAAGATCAAATAAAGTTAACATTACATCAACAATCTACGCTATTTTGAATGCAAGTGCCCACATACACCTAAAATCAAATACGAAAATGGTAAGACTTTAATAAAGAAAACACATATTCTCTGGTTGCTGTTGTTGTTAGGTGCCGCCAAGTCGCTTCCGACTCAGAGCACCCCTATGTACAACAGAATGAAACACTGTCTGGTCCTCACAATTTATTACGTGTGAACCCATGGTTGTGTCAATCCGTAGTCTCTTATGGTATGTAAATGTATTCCTTCCCAAAAGGCATCAAGCGCTTTCTACAGTGTTACCAAGCATGGGCCAAAATAGAAACATTGCATCTTTTCCCTCTGCTATTAAGAATCTGTCCATTCATATAAGGAGGGTTTATCTGTCAAGTCAGAAAGCAAAACTGTTCCCAGGCCATGCGCCTCAGGAATTGCTTTTACTACGGGCTTTTGCTGTCAGTACAAGTTTCCTGTACAGGAGACTACTCGAGAGGCTGAACTTGATGTCTAGCACGTATTGGAGTTCTTACGACTTGAAAGGCTGCTATCATTAACCATGAAGAAAACGATTCTGTGACTGGCTGGAGTCATCCAACGTCACAATTGCTAGAGTCTGGGCAAAGGCTCTACCTTGTTTGGGTAAAGGATATGGAATGCTGAAATAGTCCTCATAAAATTCAAGAAGAGTCACCGCAGCGTCCAGGGCATAGTCTGCTTGATTGATCTTGTCCGGCACGGCGTACACAGAAACCTGAAAAGGGGAACAAGAGAGGCATTTGAGTCCCACAGTGGCTTCTCTCCACAGTGCGGAGAAGCATGCCGTCCACAGTCCCCGCGGGAGGCGATGTTCGCCAATATCAGAGAAGGCACTGGCAAGTTCCATTTCTGGCAGAAATCATCGCTGTATCCGATCGAGCACTCTTCTGAAAACAATGACAAACACTGGATATTATGTATAGAAAAAATGTTTTAAAATATTTTCATAAGGTGTACTATAATAATAATAATGAAGTAGAAGAAGATACAGAGGTCAAAACGAAATGACACGTGTCTCCTTTCACTTCATTCCCACAGCCAGAAATCCTTGTTCACATATTGTCAGTGGCATTCACGTGCGAGTGGCAGGAACCAGTACAGGATCTCCTCCAGCCTCTAGAGGTTAAAGACGGTGAGCCAAGTTCAGAGGAAGCAGGCACAGGTGGGAGAGCAGGTGAGAGGGGCGGTGGAGTCAGGACGATGACCTCACCAGGCAGCATTGGGTTATGAAGTGCGTGCTGAACAACAACAACAACAAATTAAGAGCCTCTGGGACCATGACCACTCATCGCGGTTTTCCAGAGACAAAACGGGCTCCCAAGACGTGAGACTTTTTAAAATAAAGATGGTGTTGGGCAAACCAGGACGAGTTGGTCAACCCAAGTGCCCCCACAGGCTCACCTTGACGCCGCTTTTGGTCATCTTGCTGACAGACTCAAAATCTGAAATGATGAAGGCCACCAGGTAGGTGCTCATCTTCACAGTGACATCAAAATGATCCTCTATGAGCCCTTCCGCCATAGTCACAGATCTCACCTGCAATCAGAGTAACTCAAATCATCCAGGGCGCCAACCATCTAATGCACTGAAGACACTTTACCAAGAGAGATGTCCTCATTACCAGACATAGTATTGAGAGTCTATGTTAGGGTATTTATATAATAATAATAACTATTATTATTATAAAGGATTAATTTATTATTAATTGGGAGTTAATACCTATATATCATTCCTTAGATCAATCACATCAACCAGTATTGTACAATTGCTACCACAATCAGTTTCCAAGCATTCTTTTGCTTCCTAAACTCCTTGACATCATCTTCCTTTTAACACTCCCTCCACCCCGCCCCCCGCCACCATCCCATCACCACCACCTCTGTACACACACCCCTACCTGGAACCCTTATTCTACTTGCTGCCCTATGAGTTTGTCAATCCTGAGTTTCATATACCAAAAAACTGAAAAACATTTAACACAACTTCAAGAGGGTGAGCCTAATGAGATAAACCCTAATATGAACAAACAAAAATACAGAAAATGTTGACAATCAGATCAGGTCCAGCATGGCTCAGAGCAGGGAATCAACCGACAAAGTTTTAACTGCCCAGTCAGGTTTAGCCCTTTGATCTTCTCTAGCCCTTTGCGCATCTCTCCAATGCACGCTGTTTAGTGACCACTTTCCTCCCACCCCTCAATGGTGGATAGAGGGAGATCACCACAGGCTTATTTCCTATGTAGTTCCCATAAACGTATCTTGGGGCCCCACTGTCACCTATAGCCTTCTGCAAACCAGACTCTCACAATTTAGGTTCTGATAGTAATCCCTCCTTTGACTTCAGATTATATGATTTACAATCCTTCAGTGACTAATGATCGTGTGCTTCTGCCATGTGGACTTAGTTGACATCACACTTACATGACTGCTTGTTTGGAGACAAGCCTTTAAGCCCCAAGATGCTATTTTATCTGATAGCTGGGCACCATCTAATTTATTAGCCACATTTTGCTATAGCACCCATATCTTCTGTGTTCCCTTCCTGAGGTTGAGTATTAAGCAGGGCCATGATGTAAGAACTAATTGCTTTTAAGTTGGAGCTAGAGTTTATTGTGAGCCCCAAACCCATTCCTGGATCTCTGTTTAATTGTGTGGTTTTTTATCTACCTTTGGTTCCCTTTTCAAAACCTCCTTGTTAATTTATGGTAGAGAGTCGTATAGATCATCCCTCTGGGGCATAACAATCTTCCAATAATATTGTCTTTGATCAGCCCCCTGGTACTAATTTTGTTAAGCCCTTTTGAGAGATGGATATTGGACCAATGTAGGCCAACTCCATATTTATATAATTATTAAAACGATTCCTTCCAATAACCTGTGGTTGATAGGAAGGTCAAATTATTCTACTCCATTTTTAAAGTTTTACCTGGAATTCACATACCACAAACTACCATTGTAGTGTGTACAATTTCATGGGTTTTAGCATACCTGGGGAGTTGTACAACTGTCACCACTGAATTTTTCAAAGCTATTCCAGGTGATTACAAATGGACTCATATCCGATAGATGTGGATCAAGAACAAAGCAACATAGCACATGCTGGTTTTGCCAAGGACTGGTCTACGTGTCTAGAGACCCATCTGCAAACGCAAATTAAGCGTATAGGCTAAAGTAGGCTGACACATAAGCCCGAAGAACCTAAAAGGAGCTTCCGTTTGCCTGTAAGACTGAAGGCAACACATACCTGTGCCAGACCCTGCAATGGCTCTTCCAAACTCTGATCTGCTATTGCACTCAGCTTTTAAGTACTGCCCAGGAGGAGCCTTGCAAGCTGAAGTGTAGGTGGTGGAGGTACAGCTCAGGAGGTCTGTGCCCAAAGAAGAAAACCTAGTGCCTAAGCAGGCACCGAGGAACGAAGAGCTGCCAGAGTAGCCTGGGGAAAGCCAGCCGAACCAGGCGCACGCGTTGCTGCAATCTCACGCCATCTCGATCCCTCTGCTTTCCTCCCCCTTCCTAATGCCAGCTGTGGGACCTGCTTGTAACGCATCGGTCATTCGAATCCTGACTGACAACCAACCTAGGTTTGCTTCTGTAGGTTCAAATGAGCTCTTCTTTTTAAAGGCCTTCTCCCTACCGCCAAGAATCCCTGGGCGATGCAAAGTGGCTACTGGCCACAATGTTGGTGGTTCCAAACCTCCCAGAGCTGCCGCATAAAATAGGCTGGTGACGTGCTTCCCCCAGGCCACGGTAGTGCTCGGTGCCCGCGAGGTGGTTCTGACTCACTGCCTGGGCCCGCACCAGCCTCACAATTGTTCCTTTGCGGGCGCCCATTGTTGCAGCCACAGTGTCAATCGATCTTCTTAAGGACCTTCCTCTTTCGGGCTGCCCCTCTACTTTACCAAACACGACGTCCTTCTCGATGGGCTGGTCTCACCTGACAATATGTCCAAATATGTAAGATGAAGTCGCACCATTCTTGCCTTTAAGTGGCATTCTGTCCGTCCTTCTTCCAAGACAGACTTGCTTGCCCTTTTGGCAGTGCACGACACTTTCAATCCTCCTTGCCAGCACCACAGTCCAAACACATCCGTTCTTCTTCGGTCTTCCTTACTCAACGTCCAACTTCACGAGCATCCGAGGCAATGGAAACTACCCTGGCTTACGTCAAGCTCAACTTAGTCCTCAAAGTCATATGCTTGCTTTTCAATAGCTTATCAAGGTCCCGGGCGGCAGATTCGCACAATGCAACACGTCTTTTGATCCCTTGACTGTTGCTTCCATGAGCATTGACTGGGGATCCAATCAAGACGAAATCCTTGACAGCTTCACTATTTTCTGCATTTATCGTAATGTTAACTATTGGCTCAATGATGAGGATTCTGTCTTCGTTAAATTGAGCTGTAATCCCTCCTGAAGTCTGCAATCCTTGGTCTGCATCAACAAGGGCTTCAAGTTCTCCTCACTTTCGGCAAAGTTGTGTCCTCTGCATAGTGCAGGTTGTTGAACAAGCCTGCCTCCAGGCTAGATGCTGCATTCTTCCAGTAGGCCATAGCCCTGAAGGTCCTAGGAGACGGGGCTACTCTGCACACGTGGAGCTGGAATCAACAACCCAGTCCCTACAAAATCTCCATCCCTGCAGTTGTCTTGAGGTCAGCGAATCATTAGGAAAGGAAGCTGATGAAACTCACTCCTTCCCACGGTCCAAATGGGTCAGTGCTCCAAAATGTGCTTTTCCAGGCACAGAAAAAAAAAAAAGATCCTTTTATGGACATTTTTCTTTCCCTCTGCAACATGCAGTCAGGCCAATCCTTTTCGATTTCTGCCAGTGGAAGGACCCTCCTGCCTGGGGCAAGATGGCGTGGGCGCCTTTTCTGCCCCTGAAAGGAGCCTTGGTTATCCATGGATTTAGACTGCAGCGTTTGGATGGAGCCTCAGCGGCATTGGTCTGGCCTTCCCTCTACATGCCTATGAAGGTCTCCACTCATCCCCATAGTCCTGTAGTCTCTCCCCTCCCCACCTCATCCGTGGTCTCCTATTCTTCTGGAGCTGGGATCCTCCATGGATAGAGCGTGAAGCAGGACCAGAATGTTAGGGGAGGAGCTGCCATTTTGAAGACACGTATTCTTCTTCTTCTTCTTTTAATCATTTTATTGGGGGCTCATACAACTCTTATCACAATCCATCCATCCATCCATTGTGTCAAGCACAATTGTACATTTGTTGCCATCATCATTCTCAAAACACTTGCTCTCTACTTGAGCTCTTGGTATCAGCTTCTCATTTCTTCCCTCCCTC
>NW_022111373.1:50340057-50370584 GCF_000313985.2 Echinops telfairi | reverse complement strand
ACAAATCTGTCTTAACTTTGGGGTGATCAAAAGTTCTCCACACAAGCAGTGGGACTGGTCCCACATGGTATGGATGTAATACATCGGTGCCCATGAAGTACACTCTTGAAGGTGGCTGATGTGGCAAAAGTTGATGTTGCGCATATTATACTGCCATTTAAAACATTTTATTAGGAAAAATAGGTAATTGTTTCTTATGTTTCATAAGCAGACTAGACAGAATTGAAAAAGAAGAGTAGATATTCACAGAGAGTGTTTTCATGGGGGACAGACCTGTAGTGGGACCTGTCAGAGCCACAGCTGAGGAAGAATTGTGAAGGCTCTCAAAGGAAGGGGCACCGGTCTTTAAAGGTTTTGTAGCTCTGCACTAGGCTGGTCCTTAGCCCCCAGAGCCCCTGGTACAAAGACATTGTTTTCCTCATCAGCACAGAGATGAGTCGACACCCTTCAGGATTCCAGACAAAGCCTAGGCCAACCTCATGCTTGCAGGGAGTAATAGCATGCTACTACAGAAACGACAGCTCAGCTGGTGCCTCTTCTAAGCTTTCAGAATCATAGGATAATGGCTCTATCTGAGGATTCAATCTCCAGTGCTTTTATTCTTTGTGTATAATCTTCTTCTCACCACTTTCAAAAGTCAGAGGGAACATTGTCCACATTTGATTTGACAGTGGAGGATAAACTCTCTTAGGACAACTGAACTCGATATCACTACTTACCCGCAGCCCCAATATACCTCTGAAAGATGATATTTCATCTCTTTTTTCTGTCTGGTCAATTTCTATAGACAGCCATAAATTGTATAGTTAATTCTTGTTACAATTAGGTGCTGTCAAGTCAAATCCAACTAACAGAGGCTCTGTGCACGACAGAATGAAACGCTGGCGGTCTTGCCACGCTCACGATCACTGCTGGGTTAGAGCCCACTCCTCCAGGCACGGTGTCAATCCACTCCACTGAGGAGCTTCCTCTTTTCCGCTGGCCTTCCACTTTACCAAGCATGACGTCCTTTTCCAAGTACTGGTCTCTCCTGAGGACATGGCCACTGTACATGAGGCAGTCTCTCTGTCCTCACTTCCAAGAAGTTCTCTGACTGTACTTCTTCCAAGACAGGTGTGTTTGTTCTCCTGGCAACCCATGGTAATTCACGATTCTTGACCAAAGCCATCATCCAAATGCATCCAATGTCCCGCGGTCTTACTTACTCATTATCTGATTTCCTTATTCCTGGTTTAACTCTATTGTGCATATGAAGTCATTGAAGACGGGTGCACCTTATTCTTCAAAAAGACATCTTTGCTTTTTAACATTTAAACGAGTTCTTTGGCTGCAGATTCAACCAATGCAACACTTCATTTAATTTCTTGAGTGCCACTTTCAGTCAATATAGTTAACACTAATACGTAGACAATACAGAAATAACTCTACAGAAATCTGACCTTATTAGACAAAGTAGCTTCTCTAAAATTCTTTTAAAAGCTCTTATGAGGACATGAAAGCGCAAGTGCTTTGTGGTGTGCTAGCCAAACAAAGGGTACCATCATTGAAACTTGACCTGAATTCAATACAGTTATCAACATGGATCAAACAGATGCCGCTTTTAATATCATGAATCCGGTCTTCTTCCTTTTGAATCTTATCCTTTTGGGGGGAGGGGTGGGGAGGAGTGTTTTTTTCTCTGGTTGAAAATAAATTGTGGATGGAAACCAAAGTCAAAGTAGCAACTTAAAAGATAGGTTAGCAACTCTCTGTAAATCAATCAAAACAGGTGGGCCCAGTGTGAACCGTGACCGGGGTAACGCAAGTGACAGATTAGTAGATTTTCCTTAGGGTGGAAATACAGGACTGAGGGCTTACCAACGGCATATTGGAGATGGCGAGGTGCCTTGGCTCCCTTCTGATCTTGACTGAGAAACTCGCTTTCAGGGCGGGTTCATCAAAGCAGGGAAAGGCCATTCGAGCTGCAGTGGGTTCAAACTGTGTTGATGCAAGTACCCTAAAATTGTAGCCAGGGAAAGAAAAATGAAGCAACAGGGACTCTAGCATTGCTTTAAAATTTTTTTTTTAATTTCTAAAGTCACCTTAGATTGATGGCTATGAACACATGTGCACACACAAAGAAATAAACAATCTTTTATATGGCATACACTATAATCAACCAATTTTTAAAATACTGAACAAGGTTAATTAAGGCAAATTTGGCAAAGTGGTTGGTAGCCTGCATCAATAATGATCTCTTAAAAATTGGTACGGAAAAATATCCAACCAAGTCTTCGTATAGGGAACAAAGATCATCTCAAGCCATTCCCAAAAGAAAAAGTCTACACATAGTCCATAGAGATCTCAAAAGTTGCACAATAATAAACCCATTATCAGTTCCACCGCCTAGTGACCCGATAGTGACCCGATAGAGTCCCTATAATGTTTCCAAAGCTCTGAATCTTGATGGGCACAGACTGCCACATCTTTCTCCCAGGGAGTGGCTAGTAGATTTGAACCGCCAACCTTTCAGTAAGCAGCCAAACTTTTTAAGCACCATGCCAGCATAGCTCCTCTGTACCTCTTGGAGGAAGCAGAAAGCCTCATTTCATGTTTTCCTCGCAGAGCGACTGGTGGGTTCCCACTACTGACTTTGCCAGTCTCGGCTATGGGTAAAGGAATGTGGCAAATGTACAGACACTGGGACTTAGCCATTTTATATCTAAGCATTTATTCTTTAAAAAAAAAGACTAATACATTATGGAAAGGTACAATTGCAAAGATGTCCATCAATGTATTAAAGCTGATACTAAGAAGTTGACAGCGATCTAATTTCCATCTCTGAGAGATTAAAAAATCATTGAATAGACCACAAACAGTCATTAACATGTTGCTGCACCCTGACAGTCAGCCACATAAAATATCTCCCCAACATAGTAAGTAAAACAACATTGCTATATATCAGGAAATATAAGACAATTCCAATTTATTTCTCACAAATAGCACGTATGCATATCCAGAAATTGGTCTGATGAATGTTTCCATAAAGTAGCAGTAGCAATTACTTCTCGGGTTATGGTTTGGATAAAGTTTACTTTTAAAAAATCTTTTTAATAGTTTATTCATTTTCTAGAGGTCCAAAAAGCACCTGACATTTTTACCTGTAGAAAAGTATGTCATCAGAAATGTAAAGTAGTATATACTCCAGAAATAAATTTTCATTCTAAAATTTACAACAAACTCTCCCAAAATGGGTCACCTCCTTGAGAACAGATCCAAACCAGGTAGGTGAAGCATATTACGCCTACAGTATTAAAATAATTTACTACTTGATCTCAGAAATGTAACCAAACTAACCAGCAGGTGTTTATGGTGATAGAGCTGGGAGAAGGGAAAGTGGTTAAAGGAAGGTGACAAGGGAAAAATGAGCAAGGAAAGAGGGAATCTATTTGCCATTTTTAATTCCATAAAGAAGATGTCAGAAGAAAGAAAGGGTTGTTCAATGATTAAAAGACCTTCGAACTCACTGCCATCAGCTTGATGCTGACGCCGAGAGACCCCACAGGACAGGGAAGAACTGACACCCCCCCCAGGGGAGTGGGGGGGGTGTCCTGAGGCGGTAACTCTTTACAAGAGAAGAAAGCCTCCTCTTCCTCCTATCGAGACGCTGGTGGTTTCAAACTGAGAGCCTTGTGGTTAACAGCCCAGCGTATAACCACTTTGCCACCAGGGCTCCTAGTCAATGATAATGGGATGGTCCACCTGAAAAAGTAGATTTAATGTGAACAACATTTGAAGCATATAAAAAAGAAAAGAATTACCTCACTTCTCCTTCCTTGGTTCTGTAGGTGCTTTTATAAAATCCATGGAAACTCTCCGAAAGATTGCCAGCATAGTCGATAACAATAGTGTATGGGACCCCAACAAGGAGGGGCTCGGGAGCCAGAAGTGCGATTTGCTCATGAGGCTCATATTCCAGGACCCTCAGCAGATCTTCGGACAGTCTCTCTCCAGCCCCTTTCCTGAGGGTCACCTTAGATATTTGCAGATGGAGGCTGTGCAGGACAATGGTGCTGGTGGGCTGGCTGACCGTGATTCTGACCTCTGTCGTCCCCCAGAAGGTCAGAGTGGTGAGATTTGCATGGATCAAGAGATCATAATGAACAGGGATGACATGCTCAGGAAGTCGCATTTTATTCCAAGGAAATGGCTCTCCATTGCTAGCTTTTGGAGCTGTGGTGCCACTGCTCTGGCACCACGAAGGAGTTGACACCATCAAGAGAGTCACCAGTGAGGGGACCAGCAGAAGAGACATGCTTGCAAATGGCCATGGGAGGCACGGAGATATCATCTTCTCCTGGCTCAAAATACCTATGGGAACAAGTATTGAAAGCAACATTAAAGAAATGAAAATCGAGAATTTCTAAAATTATTAAAATTTAATTTCAGAATTAGTAGATAGGGCGGCCATTTTCCATAAATGCTAGGTCTTTTCCTGGAAGCAAAATTCCCTTCCATATTTTACTGATTCACAGAAGAGGCTAGTAACACTATGGTGAGTAACACTATGGTGAGCAACACCATGGTGAGCAACACTATGATTAGTAACACTATGGTGAGTAACACTATGGCTAGTAGCACCATGGTGAGAAACTATGGTGAGCAATACTATGGTGAGTAACACTATGGTGAGTAACACTATAGTGAGTAACACTATGGTGAGCAACACTATGATTAGTAACACTATGGTGAGTAACACTATGGTTAGCAACACTATGATTAGTAACACTATGGTGAGTAACACTATGGCTAGTAACACCATGATGAGAAACACTGTGGTGAGCAATACTATGGTGAGTAACACGATGGTGAGCAACACCATGGTGAGTAATACTATGATTAGTAACACTGTGGTGAGTAACACTATGATTAGTAACACCATGGTGAGTAACACCATGGTGAGTAACACTGGTAAGTAACACTATAGTGAGTAGCACTATGGTGAGCAACACTAGGTTGCTGTTCACTGCCGTGGAATAGGCCTCCCCCCCCCCCCACTGTGGTCACCACAAACACAACAGACTGAAATGCTGCATGTGTAATTGCAGACGATGGGGTCCCTCCGCTGAATTTTGGTGGCAGACTGCCAGGCCTTTCTTCCTAGACTGTCTTCTTCTGGAAGCTCCATTGAAATCTGTTCAACATCAGAGCAGCAGCAAAGCTAACGCTGACAGGCTAAACATGAAGTGCCCTGGCTGGGACTCAAACCAGGGTGACCTCAGCTAATTGGTTATAATTCCCTCAGGCTCTGACCAGAACAGAAAAGTAGTCAGGCTACAATGCAGATCCCACAGACAGCTATGGTCCAAGAAATTCTCTCTGTGAAATAAGTCAGAGGGTCTCAACTCTGGTTACCTACCAAAAAAACAACAACAAAACAAAACAACCCTCTCACTGCCATCGAGTTGATGCTGACTCACAGTGACCCCAGAGGACAGGGGAGACCTGCTCGGGAAATTTCTGAGACTGCACCTCGTTAGGGCTGTAGAAAGTCCTGTATTTCTCCCTCAGAGCAGCTGGTGGTTTTGAACTGCTGACTTTGCAAATCTCAGCCCAAAGAGTAACCACTACACCACCAGGGCTCCTGAGCAGTACCTAAAGAGACTTTCAAAACTATTACTGCCTGCATCTCTAGAGGGAATAATGAAGTTGGTGCTCAGAAGAGCCTATCAATTGGGTTAAAAGAAAAACAAGAAGCATTTGTTTAAGGAGCCAGCATTGAGAACCTCCTACAAAATCCTTGTCGGCTTGACTTGGAATTGACTCAGTCACAAGGGGTCTGGTTTGGGTTCAATCTTGGTCTTATCTTTGAGCTTTATATGGTGCAAGGCAATAACTGATGTCCTTTCCTCAGCCCCTCATTCTTCATTCCACTCCCCCTTCTAAAATACTTAGTTTAAGCTACCTATCTCCCTAGACTGAGAGGATCTGGAAGCTCAACAGAAGGGTACTAATCCAGGAGACACAGTCAACTGCCGAGACAATCCCAGCTCAAAAGGCACGATGCAGACGGGGCAGAAAGGAGATGTGAGCCCGGGGAGCAAGTATTGTTTGGTTTTGTCTAGGGCAGTGGTTCTCAACCTTCCTCATGTCACAACCCTTTCACACAGTTCCTCATGTTTGGTGACCCCCCAACCATAAAATTACTTTCGTTGCTACTTCATAACTGTCATTTTGCTACTGTTATGAATCGGGGGAACCCTGTGAAAGGGTTGTTCGACCCCCAAAAGGGTCGCAACCCACAGGTTAAGAAGCGCTGGTCTAGGGACCAACACTAGTTTATTTCCATCTACAGAGGAGTGGGGCCATTTGGAGAAGAATAACATTTAAGCATAAGCACAGGAAGGCATCCCTGCCCTATAATCTCGGGGTTGGGTGCAGGATAGTGGGTTTCCCCGAAGTTCAGGGCCTAGAGAGTAAAAGTGATCCATGCCCTGCTTCCACCGGTACTGTCTGAGAGCAGAAGCTTACTGGGTGTAGCTTGCGACCAAGACAGAGAGTGGCCCGGAACTGGCAAGTTCAGGCATGTCAGGACGCTGGATGCGCTTGAGCTTGCTCCAACAGCCAGAAGATCTACAACTTGCCCCGGTTCTAAGCTGACAGCCAGGCACACGGAGCTACTGAGGGCTTTGTGGGGAGACCTCTAGAGGCTTTGCAGAGTTGAGTCCATCGGGGGCCCAAGAAGAACATGGCAGTATCTCTAGGGCAACGAAGCTGTGGCAGGAAACGAACATGGAACATGGGAGAATGACAGGCTAAGTGTCAGAATGTATTCACCCACCTCGAATAGATAAATGAGGACCGTGTCCACAAGAGCTAGGTCTTTACAGAGCGGAAACAATCTGCTTCCTATTATTGACTTAACTTGCAGGGGGAAGGTTACAATGAGGCACAGACATGGGTGCGCCACTGAAGTTTACTCTCCGTGGACTCCTGGACAGAATTCTCCTTTAGAATTTGTAACACTTCATGGAACTTCTGTTGTTGACATGTGTGTTTCTCTTTACTCATTTTTTTTAAGGAGTCCAAATCAGGGAGTGTGCCTTATTGGGCTGATCTATGGAGAACACTGGCTTAATAGTTGAGATTAAAGGATTGAAATGAAGCTCACTCCCCTAGGGCACCAGACTTAACAATTTCCCCCAAAACAGCCTTTAAAGGATTCCCTCCATTTCAGACTTCTTGACCAGGCGGCCAAGACCCTCTGGGTCTGGCAAAGTGGGAAACTAAGGCCTTCACTCCAAAAGACCCCTATTTCCATCCTAGGATTCAACTGTGTGCTTTGGGTGATGACAGAATATACGTTCTCAGTACTTTTCTCTCTCTACATCCCTGTTCACGAGTTCCCTCCAACTTAGCTTTCTTTCAAGGCTCAGTTATTTATTTGTTAGTAGTTTTATAGGCATAAAATTCACATATACAATGACAAGAGATCTCCAGTCATCACCAAAATCCGTCTTAGAACATTTTCTTCTTTCTTATACTCATTGTTAGCTTCCCATTTCCCCACAACCTCTCCTACCATGCTCCCAAGGAACCATTAACCCAGTTACTGTCTCTATAGATTTACATGTCCTGGATTTCATATACAGGAAAACATTTTTGAAAACTGACAATAAAAATAATCTATAATTTATCAAAGGTTCATGAGAGAGGGAGGTCAGGGGACGGAGGGGGAAGAAATGGGGAGCTGCTATCAGGGGCTCAAGTGGGAAGAGGATGCTTGGAAAATGATGATGTCGGCATATGTGAAAATGTGCTTGACACATTGGAGGAACGTATGGATTGTGATAAGAGATGTAAGAGCCCCCAATAAAAGTATTTTAAAAACCTGACAATAACCAAGTAAAACTTCAAATGAAAAGAAAGCAGGAAATATTAAAAACTAGGACAAATAAACCTGGATCATTAGGAAGATCAAATGACAGGTTGTTAAATTTTAAACTAACTGCATCTGCAACCATCATTTTCCATGCATTCTACATGTGAGCAAAGCTATTCACATCCTTAATTTATGGTCAGAGGGGATTCACTGGGGCTCAATCTACATGTATTTCCCCTTCACATTTTTTTAACTAAAACAGCTTTAAAATGGGCCAAAAGGGAGATCATATATTATATTTTGACCTTTGTATGCAAACATGGTCTTTACAGTGCTCTCTGTCTGATAACAAGGCTATTCACATCCCTTCACTATGATCAGAAGGGGTTCATCAGAGGCTTCATTCACGTGTGGACCCTACAAGTGGATTTTGGGCTTCCACGGTCATCCATAGCCTTCTGCAAACCAGGTGTTCACAATTTAAACTCTGATCCCATTCCCTCCTCTAGCTTTGGATTGTATTATTTACAATCCTTAGATCACACTGGCTGGTGTGCTTCTTCCATGTGGACTTAGTTGATCAAGGCCCAATTTAAATTTGACATGCCATGGGACTCTTCCCTGGACATTTCAGGCAGAAGTGACATCTGTATTTCCTCTCATGGTTTCTTACCACACAAAGTCTTTGCAATACTACACACATGTAACCTCTTTCCTGTAATATTATAAACTCTTTGCAAGCATATGTGTATATCTGTATTTCCCATAGCACCTAGAAATACATTGTGTATATATGAGGCTCACTGGCATAAATAGAGGATGCCACCAATGATTTTCCTCATTCAGCCCCAACGATAGGCTACAGCCAAGATTCTGTGATCGTGTTCCTGTGTGTTTGGCTCTTTCCCTCAAAAAGGCAGCACTTCTTGGCAACCTTCACTTATAATAGTAAGCGTTCTACTTTTAAAACACAGCCTTTCATTGTTTGGGCAGGTCTTACAGAGTCTGTTTTTATTCATAATTCTCTAAAAGGGGGGCAGCTCAAATGAAGGCTCTCAAGAATTGGAGTCTCCTCAATATAAACAGGCTGTTCCCCAAAAGAGCACAATTCTTTTTGAGGTTAACCTCCACAAGCACTTGGGATAGAGGCCAAGTAAGGAAAAGAACTAGTATCTATCAGGCTCCTGCTGTTAAGTGTCCGGTACTTTACACACATTATCTCTCTCCAGCAGCCAGTTGTTATCCCCACTTTGGGGTGAGGACACACACACACACACACACACACACACACACACACCAAAAGACAACTGCATGTGATTGAGCCAAGTTTAGATGGAATCCAAGTAGCCTTGCTTTCACTGCTTCCACAAAGTCTCTGGGCTTTCACTTTCTACTTTCCTATGTGACCTCTACTTATTTTGCACTTTCTGCAGTCTCACGGTGCACACAATGGAAGGAACAAGGTAGTCTCTGTTATTTGTGGGAAACAAAGATTTCTCCCAAGTCGTCTTCCTCAAATATGTTAGACTTAGGACATTGTTTGCAGCTAATGGTAAATGATTGTCAAGTTACCTCCCTGAAGACAGTTACCAGACTACTGTCTGGTCCCATCACAAGTAGGGCTCACTGCCTGCTGTTAAGGACAATGGGCTACTTCTCCCTAAAGGCTTGCAAAGCTTAGTCCCTATAGGTGGGGTTTACACCTTACTGATAATGGTTTCTATGGAGATCCAGAGAACAGGTCAAACCTGCTCAGTGACATCTGAAGTTAGGCTGCCATCTTGAATCTAGGATTCCCCCCATCTTGGCACATGTATTCCCCCAATCCCTCCTCTTCCTATTGCGTGTATATCTCTAGATTGTCCCTCCCTCGTTGCTGTATTACCTATAGTACAACCCCTTCCTGTGACGTATGGCTTTACTTGTAATTAGTGGGCTTACATGCCCCCCCCCAAAAAAAAGATACATAGGCCTTGGTTAGCAATAAAGAACCCCTTTGACCTCTGGTCGGCTTCCCCTTCCTCTCCCCAGTCCTCATTCCCTGTTCCTTTTCCTGTGTCCTCCTTCCCCTCCCCCTATGTCCACGTGGACCACCAAGTGGAGCTGAGGTGAGCATGCCACTATGAAATGTGTCTGACTCCATTATTTCAATCTCTCTTTTATTACTCATGCTCTCTAGGACCTTATTATAATCTCTATATATCTCAACCATACAATTGTGCCTATAGAACCCGCGATTAATGGTGGAGGGCTGGCCCTTCCCCCACAGTTATTTTTCTGTAAGTGTGGTCAATATGGAGTCAACTAATATGACCCCGTTAGCAGCAGTCAAGAGATCAAAGATGCAAAGCAGTAGGTAAATCTGCTGCACAAGACCACTTCAGAGTGTTGAAAAGCAAGGATACTGCTCTGAGGACTAAAGGGGCCTGACACAAATCACGGCATTTTCAATTGTGTCATATGCATATGAAAGTTGGACACTGAATAAGGAACAGGAGAAAAATTGATGCATTTTAATTGTGGTTACTGGAGAATATTGAAAGTAACATGGACTGCTAAAAGGACAAACCTATCCATCTTAGAAGTATGGCCAGGGAGCTCCTTAGAAGCAAGGATGGCAAGACTTCGCCTTACACACCTTGAACATCTTATTAGGAGAGACCAGTCCCTGAAGAAGGACATCATGCTTGGTAAAGTGGAAAGGGGGTGAACATGAGGAAGGCCCACAATGAGATGGATCGCCACAGTGGTTACATCAAGCCGTGAGTTGCAATTTTGAAAGATTCTATAGGCAAAATATTGAAGGATGCAGGAAGCATCAAGAGAAGATGGAAAGCACACAAAGTCACTGTACCAGAAAGGACTAGTCGACAGTCCACCAGTTCATGAGGTACCATATAAACAAGAACCAAGGGTGCTGAAGGAAGATGTTCAAACTGCATTGAATGCATTAACCAAAATCAGGATTCCAGGAATTGAGGGAATACCCATTGAAATGTTCCAGAAAGCTGAAGAAGCACTGGAAACATTCACTCATCTATGCCAGGAAAATGGAAGTCAGCAATCTGGTCAACTGACTGGAAGAGATCTATATTTGTGCCCATTCCAAAGAAAGGTGACCCAACAGAAGGCTCAAACTAGAGAATGATATTATTTATATCACACACACACACGTAAATTTTTGCTTAAAATCTTCCAAAAGCAGTTGAATCAGGAACTGATTGAAGCAGGAACATTGAAAAGGAACTGCCAGTAGTTTAGTCTGGATTCAGAAGAGGATGTGGAGCAAAGGATATCACTGCTGATGTCAGATGGATTTTGGCTCAATGCAGAGAATACCAGAAAGATGTTTACTTATGTTTCATTGACTGTGAAAAAGAATTTGATTGTGTGGGCTGTAATAAACTGGGGATAAACTAGAGAAGAAGAATTCCAGAACACTACATTGTGCTCAATGAGAACCTGTATATGGATCAAGAGGCAGTTGTGGGAATAGAACAAGGGATACTGCATGGTTTAAAATCAGGAATTATATGTGTGGTAGGATTGGTCGCCATACTTGTTCAATCTATCTGCTAAGCAAATCATTAGAGAAGCTGGCTTATATAAATAAGAATATGGCATCACAATTGGAGGAAGCCTTATTAACAACGTAAGATATGCAGATAACACAACATTGCTAGCTGAAAGTGATGAGGAATTGAAGTACTTGGTGAAGATCCAAGATTGTAGCCTTCAGTATGGATTACAAATCAATGTACGGAAGGCCAAAATCCTCACAACTGGACAAATAGGTAACATCATGATAAATGGATAAAAGAGCAAGGATTTTGACTGGATTTTTATTGGATCCACAATCAATGCTCATGGAAGCAAAAGACGTACTACATTAGATAAATGTGCTGCACAAGACCTCTTGAGAGTAATGAAGAGCAAAGATGGTATTTTGAGGATTAAGGTGTGCCTGACCGAAGCCATGGTATTCCCCATTGCGTCATATGCATGTGAGAGTGAGACATTGAATAGGAATACCGTAGAAGAATAGATGTCTTTGGAATTGTGGTGCTGGAGAAGAACATTGAAAGTACCATGGGCTGATCTGTACTGGAAGAAGTAAGGCCAAGAGAGCTCCTTAGAGACAAGGATGGCAAGCCTTTGTCTTACATACTTAGGACGTATTTTCTGGACAGCCAGTCCCTGGAGAAGGCTATCATGCTTGGTCAAGTGGAGTGGCAGCAAAAAAGAGGGAGGCCCTCGACGAGAGGGATTAGCAAGTGGCTGCATCTAGGAGCTCAAGCAGAGGAACCATTGTGGGGATGGCTCGGGATGGGGCAGTGTTGCATCCTGTTGTGTATCGTGTCGCTGTGGGTTGGAGCCGACTATGGCATCCAACGCCAACAACAGTGTCAATGATTTCTAACTTTCCTAGATTCAGACTGGATGCATTCCAAGGTCCAGTTATTAATAGCTGTCTCCAGCTGTTTCTTCTCATTTTGAGTCAAGCCCTATCAGCAAACACAGGCCCTGAAGGCTTCCCTCCTCCAGGCTTTACTCATGATGGTTCACTCTACTTGTAGAAAGCAGCTCTTCCTCAGTCATATTTTGAGTGCCCTTTGATCTAAGAGGCTCATCTTCTGGCACCATCTCTGACAGTGTTGTGCTGACATCCACGGGGTTTCAGTATCTGACAATGTCTCAGTGCTATGCATAAGGTTTTCAGTGGCTGACTCCTCTGAAGTGGACCATCTAGTCCTTCTTCATAGTCTATTCTTAGCCCGGAGGCTATGCTGAAACCTGTTCTTTCTGGGTCCCCCTGCTGGTATTTGAAAATACCAGTGATCTAGCTTCCAACATCATAGCAACACCCAAGCCACTACAGCACAACAAACTGACAGAAAGTAGTGGAGCGTCCCTAGTAAAGCCTCAGAATTGTGAGTCTTTTCTGTGAATTCTGTATGGTCATTGCAATGAATAATTGAACCCAGAGAGTGTCATGTGAAGAACAGTTGGGGTCAGAATAGGTAAAGAAACATAAAGGAGTGGAGGCCTGTCTGACCTCTGCCTTGTGGCAATCATCCTCGGCGGGGACAGGAATTCTCCTTCTCCTTTGTACGGTCTGAGGCTCGCAGATGTGCTTTTCTCGTCACTGCCTTAGGGCTTCAAAAGAGAGTTAGACATGGATACGGCTGAGTGTATCTATATGCATATATTTAGATTTGTGTGTATAAAAATATAAACAGAAATATATATAAAGAAAAAATGTTCCATCAATTCCAACTCATGTCAACCCCATGTGTTTCAGAGTAGAACTGCTCCATAGGATATTCTGGGCTACACTATTTATGGAAATAGATCACCAGGCCTTTCTTCTGTGGTACCTGGGTGAATGGGAGCCACTAACTTTCTGGTTAAAACTTGAGCACAAACTACTTACCCTCTCCAGGGACAGATATGCACACACTCATTTATATAAAGAAACAAACCAACCGCCATTGAGTTTATGGCAACTCATCACAGCTCCCTAGGCAAGAGTAGAACTGGCTTTGATTGTCTGAGGTTGCAAATCTTTATGAGAACAGAAAGCTGTATCTTTCTCCCCAGGAGCAACTTGTGAAATCAAATTGCTCATATGTAATCCACTACACAACCAGGGCTCCATATATGTATAAGAGGGCTTAGCAAAAATCGATATTACCAATTCCATCCTTTCATGAGCTTTTTGAAGTCCGTGTGTGTGTGTGTGTGTGTGTGTGTGTGTGTGTGTGTAGTTACAAACTGAGACTGACGGAAAGCATCACCACACGAAGAGAGGATAATAAGACAGAATGAGTAGAGGCAGGAAGGCCAGTGAGCCTAACACACAGCACACAGCCGGCGCAGGACAGGGGCGGGACCACCTCATGGCCTTGAAGGCCTCTTGAAGGGGTTTGGACCTTATCCTCAGAGAAGAGGTCTGGACATCCAGTGCATGCTTTGAAGCTCTTCTTGGTGGAGTATGAAGACCAGAAGCGAGCAGGAAGGAAGGCCAGAAGGCTGATCAGAAAGTACTTGTGCTTAACACTATTTTTTCTGTGTGACTGCAACTAGTGAAAAATCATTAATCGGGCTAAGTGGTTACATTGAGCACAGAAATAAAAATCTTGTTATACTAAGAAAGAAAGGAAGGAAGGAAGGAAGGAAGGAAGGAAGGAAGGAAGGAAGGAAGGAAGAACTTGACATACTGTAGATAAAGTAGACAAGTGGCTTCTTCTACAGTGTTATCAACAGAGGATGGATTGGAAACGGATTGAGGGGCCAGCTCCCAACTTTCTCAGCTGAATGTCTGGCTAGTTAGAGCTGCTCTTAACAGGGTAGAGAAGGCTAGAGAAAGAGTAGGTTTAAATGGAGAAGGAGGGGAAATATAGAGTTCATGGTTTAATATGTTCAAGAGGTCAAGGAGACATCCAAGGGGGGAAATCAAGCAGGATGTTAAATACAGGGAGCTTCAAAAAGTCCATGGGAAAATGGGATTAAAATATAATGAAATTATACCAAGCAGCTTTTGAACCCTGGACCCCTGTGTCCATAGTAAGGAGCCCTGGTGCTGTATTGGTTCCCCCACGATCTGCAGTCCACAAGACCAGCAGTTCAAAACCACCAGCCACTCCGAAGGAGAAACACAGGGCTTTCTACTCCCCTGCAAATGTGCTGTCTCAGAAACCCACAGGGCCAGTTCTGCCCTGTCCTATAGGGTCACTGTGAGTTGGCATTGTCTCAATGGCTGTGAGTTGTACATAGTTTCAGAGCCCAGAAATCACATAGTCAAAGCATTGTCCTGTACTTGACTACATACCTTTAAATATTTTTAAAGTCTGGTGGCATCTTATCATTCAAAAACATCTTCACAGCCAATGTGGTCAATAAAAGTACACCTGGCTGTGTTACTTAACTTTACTCCCCAGACACAAAGAGCTAGAAAGAGTTTTAGAAGCCCTACTCGGTGGGTCTGACATTTCCCACACATCCAGGAAGTCAGGAACAAGGACTTCAGCGGCCCTTGTATTGGGTCACTAAGGAAAGTGAAAGGAGTCAGTGAAGGGCAGGGCTACATTGCTGGGTTGCCAGCGCCAAGGTCAGAGTTGGACAAAAGCTGCTGCTCTGCAGGAGAAACGTGATCCTGTGAAGATTCCCAGCCGCACAAACCCAATGGGGAAGTTCTATTTTGTCCTATGTTGTCATTGAGAGATGGCAGCAGCGTAAACCACTTTTTGCTGCTACTGAAAAGGGAGGAGGGCATCTAGAAAGAGACACCTGGAAATCAACTGCTAAAGTTTAGCTTTAGAAAATCTTTAAGAGCGGTTTTACTCAGACACACATGGGGCGGATGGACAGGAGTCAGAATCCACCTGACCGCAACTAGGCTTCTTTTGTTGTTTATTTTAAACTTTCTATCCGCCTTGAAATGGGCACAACTCGAGCTATCTTGCACTCAAGTAAGAAGTTCAACTTGTCTTATTTAAATTTGTTGTGGGGGAGCGGAGTTGTTATTGTCATCCCTAATTGTTGACCATATTCTGAGTTGAAAGCAAATTCTCTTGGCCATTTAACAGGAAACGGAGCATTTCTTTCTGAACCCAACGCACCCAAAGAGTGTCCATGAAATGCCTAAGACCCTGACAGCTCTTTCACTTCTTATGAAATGGCGTGGAGGCCCAGTTGGCGAGTGAGACGCCCAGAGAGCCCATTTTGCTAAAACACTAACCAAATGTGAATAAAATCCAGCTGGAACCAGATATGAACTGAGGAGACAGATCAAGGGTGGCAAGAAATAGAGAAGCAGAGAATGTCCATCCACAGAACACAGGAGGGGATCGGCCTAACAACTCCCACCCAGCAGTTAACCCAAAGCTGCCTTAGTTTCCTTGGCAACTGCTGATGGGTGCCCACCCTAGCGGGGAGAGGGAGAGGTCTAATCCCTCCTCCAGGAGCACAGCCGTGTTCTAGAGGCTGGCAGGAATCCAGCCACGAGGCGAGGCGCAGCTCAGGGGAGGTGCCCGCGGCCCAGGGAGTGCAGGGAGCAGGCCAGCGACCCAAGCGGCCTCCGCCTGCTCCCCGCCCCTGACCCCGCTACCGACTCGGGCCCAGACAGCTCCCCAGCCCCTGCCCCTCCTCTGACCCGTCCCTAACCCTGCCCCAGCCCCTGCCCCTACCGCGCCGCGCTCCACCTCAGGTCCCGCAGCCCTGTGGCCTCCACCCCCACTCCGCAGCCTCGGGCCCCGGCCCCCAGCCCCCCTGGGAGAGCCCTGGGGCGCCCCCTGCTCGCAGCCCTGTCCCGAAGCTGCGGGCGGATGGAGGGGGCGCGCTGTACCTGGGGGTCCGGTGGGAGCGGGCTCAGCCTCCTGCCTGCCACCTGCGCCAGCCGCCAGGCCTGCCTGAGACCGAAAGCGAAAGCAGCGTGCGGGGAGCGTCGGGAGGCCGAACCCGGCTGCCGGCGAGGGGGAGCCCCGGCGGAGCGGGAACCTAGGGACGGGGAGTCCCGGGGCAGGGCTGGGGGTGAGGGGTGTCCTTTCGAAAACCGGGCTTTGCAACTCCAGGGAAGCCCCCGGGTCCGAATGCGGGCGGATCGGGCGAGGAGAGGCACCCCTTTTCAGATCCGAACGTGTGTGGTGTGTGTGTGTCTGTTTTCAAGTACTTTTTCTTTTCCTTTTCTTTCTTCTTGTTTTTCTTAAAGTACTTTTTCTTGGCTAAGGATTTTCCGTACCTGCAGGTGCGGTGCAGAGGTCCCGGCTGGGGCCGACAAAAGCCCGCTAACCCGGAGCCGGGGCGTGCTCCACGGTCATTGGGTGGACTGGGTGCCCATCATGTCGTAGGCGAAGCGCTATTGGCTCTTAAGAAACCGGAACCTAGAGGATTGTAGCCCAGCGGAGGAGGGGCGTAAATGACGGAGGCCTTGAGAACTGCCCGCCACTACCAGAGGCGGCTGCACCCCTTTGATTTGCTGCTCCCCGTTTTCAAATGTTCCCTCTACTCTTTCAAAACTGTGTCCCTGCTCCTCACCCTCCTTACGTCATTTAGACCGGATGAAATGTCCAAAAAGCCCGTGTTGAAACAGCTGAGGTTTGGAGGTTCCAACCATAAAAGCACAAATGTTCAAAGGCACTGATATCTACAAGTTCATTACTGAAGTGGGCCCCTAAAGAATCGAGTTTCCTTTCAGTATCTAGGATGCTTTCTTGAAGAAAGAAAAGCCCCTAGGGGAAGAAAAAAAAAGCCCCCAGAGATCACGTTGGGAAACGCCGAGGGCCGCAAAACGGCCTAGAAGATGCTGGTAGAGGAGACAACGGAGAAGGTGGTTGAACTGACAAGAAAGGCGCTACTGCAAATGTGTGAAAAGTCAGTAAGGAGAGAGCCTAGAACTGCTCTCCCTTGCTCAACCTTTAGTCTCAGTTATTCCGGCGATGAGCTCCTCTTCAAACTACAAGTGCACTATGAACAAGGGTGATGAAACGGAGAAGGTGGCAGGGTACCAGGGCTGTAGTGCTGTCCTAAACAAATAAACAAAAAAAAAAACCCCACTGAGCCGATGCCAACTCATAGCATCAGAAAACCATAATTTACTATGCCAGAAATAACAAAAACAAGAGGAGTGACCTGGCATTCACTGTCAGAAAGACTTAAATCCATTATGAAGTACAATGGTGATTGTGAGAGGATTATATCTATCCCCCTAAAAGGAACTTCAATCAATACAAGTATTATTCAAAGTTATGTATCACAAAAGCTAGTGATGAAGAAATTGAAAAATTCTACCCAGAACTTTAGTTTGAAATCAAACATGCAATCAAGATGTATAGATACTTACTGGTGATTAGAATGCAAACACTGGAAACAAAGAGGAAGAGTAATTGGGAAAATATGGACTTGGTAATAGAAATGAAGCTGGAGATCGAATTACAGAATTTTGCAAAACCAACACATTGTGTGTAACAAATACTTTTTTTCAACAACACAAAAAGTGACTATATAAATGCACTTTCCCAGATGGAAGACACAGAAATCAAACGGACTACATCCGTGGGAAAACACAATGGAGAAGCCCAATATCAGTTGCTAAAACCAGGCCAGGGGCCGACTGTGGACAGACCATCAATTGGCTCATATGTAAGTTCAGGTTAAAGTTGAAGAAAATTAAAACAAATCCACTAGAGCCAAACATGACCTTGAGTATGTCCCACCTGAATTTTGAGACCATCTAAAGAACAGATTTTTTTGCATTGAACACTAATGACAGAAGACCAGATGAGCTATGGGAGGATATCAAGAACATTGTTCATGACGAAAGGAAAGGTCGTAAAAAAGACAGGGGCAAGGGGATCAAAGTGGATGTCAGAAGAAACTCTGAAATTTGCTCTTAATCATAGCTAGGTAGCTAAGGCAAATGGAAGAAACAATGAAGTCAAAGTACTGAATAGAAAATTTCAAAGGGCAGCTCAAGAAGACAAAGGCAAATATTATAATGAAGCATGCAAAGACCTAGAGTCAGAAAGCCTAAAGGAAAGAACACGCTCAGTGTATATGAAACTGAAAGAACTCAGCATTCAAGCCTTGAGTTGTCATCTTGAAAGATTCTGTAGACAAAATATTGAGTAATGTAGGAAGCATTAAGCAAAGATGGAAAGAATCCACAGAGTCACTTTACCAGAAAGAACTAGTCTTTAGTCCATCACTTCAGGAGGTAGCATATGCGCAAGCTCCAACCGTGCTGAAGGAAGAGGTTCGAGCTGCACTGAAAGCATTAACCAAAAGCAAAGCTCCAGGAATTGACGGAGCCTTGAAATGTTTCTGCAAGCTGGTGAAGCCCTGGAAGCACTCACTCTTCCACATCAGGAAACTTGCAAGACAGCTACTTGGCCAACTAACTGGAAGAGATCCATATTTGTGTCCATCCCAAAGAAAGGTGGCCCAATAAAATGCTCAAATTATAGAAAAATATCAATGATACCACATGCAAGTAAAATCTTGCTAAAGATCATCTAACAACCGTTGCAGCCGTAGCTGCCTGAGGTTCAGGTGGGATCCAGAAGAGGGCGTGGGACAAGGAATATCATTGCTGACATCAGATGGCTCCTGACTGGAAGCAGAGATTAACAGAAAAATGTTTACTTGTATTTTATGAACTATGCCAAGGCTTTCAGCTGTGTGAACCATAACAGACTATTGATAACCTTGAGAAGAATGGGAATTCCGGAACACTTCATTGTATTCCTTCAGAACCTGCACATGGATTAAGAAGCTGCTGTGCCGATGGAGCAAGGGAACACTGCTTTTACAATCAGGAAAGGTGTACATCAGGGCTGTATCCTCTCCTCATACGTGCTCAAACTGTATGCTGAGCAAATAATCAGAGAAACTGGATTATATGAGGAAAACACAGCATCAGGATTGGAAGAAGGCTTTTTTTTGCGGGGACAGGGGGCAGCAATTTTTAAAATATTATTGAATTTATTTTTCTGCTAGTCGACCTTTTTTCATATATTTACTTCATTCAGCAGGAAGAAAGAGTAAAAGACTTTAAACTGCTTTGAGTACTTAGAATCATTAGTACAAACACAACAGCAAGTGAGTAAATGTTCTGTAATTTTCAGGCTTTATAGAATTTATATTTGGTACACTTTTCTTTTTTAAGAATATGACTGATGAAATGTGCTACTGAATTCAAAGCAGCAATGGACTAGAAAGAGCCAGTCACAGCGAGTAGCTGAAAACTCTCCCAGGGCCTCTTTGCCTTTACCACTTTACAATAGCCAGACACATTTTCCAACTGCAGGCTAGCAAGATCCGCATGGATAACCTTTTCCTTTCTACCTTTTGTGGTTTCCTTGTTGGTCAGAATGATTTGGTATACATAGCACTTTCTTCTCTTCCATAATGCATGGAATTTAAACTCAAATTTAATGTTTTTTAGTTTTAAAATCATGTATTCTCTCTTTAGAGCTGTTAATATTTGCCCCAATCCTGGGCCAAATCACAAGAGGCATTAGTCACCTTACTACAGGAAACAATGAACTCTAATGTTACATTAAATGAGTGTCTGTACTAGATAATAACAGAGGTATGCTTTTACTTACATATTTTTTTAATTTTTATGTTTTATTAGCACTTCATCCACATGTCATAGAATTCAATCATACCAAGAGTTGTACAGTTGTCATATTCAATTCTAGAACATTTTCTTCTCCCTTGTAGTGATTGTTTTTCCTATAAATATTTTTCTAATTGTGGCAAGAATATAGACAGTAGCACATTCTCCAGTTCCACAACTTCTACTTGTATAATTCAGTGTCATTGATTATGCTCTTCATATTGTACAACCATTATTGATATCCTTTTCCAAATTATTCTACCACCGTTGACATGAACTCAGTGCCCCTACACAGCAACTTTTTCCGTATCACCAAGCTAACCAGTGGTCAATTTTGTTTTGTTTTTCATGGTTTTCTTGATAGTGTATTCACATATCTTATATTTTCACATTAAATTGCTTTTAAAATGAGTTGTATAATCACCATCAGTTCTAGCGTTCCCGCCCCCTTCCCTGTTCACTATTTGCTCCACAAATCCCCTCACCCTCTTTATCTCCACCTCCCACCCCAACACCCATATAAACCATTGCTTCAGTTATTATCTCTATGCATCTACTCCTTCTGTGCTTCCCAAACTGGGAAAACCAACAGAAACAATAAAGAAGAAAAACAAAATTAAGTGGTAAGGAGAAAACAACAATAATAATATAAAGGTAAAAATACAAATAACGAGTAAGACAGAAAAAACCACCATCAGTATTTAAAAAGCCATGGAAGAAATTTTTGTCATGGAACAAAAAATACTGTATCCTAGAGCAAATCCAGGTTGGGTCAAGGAGGAGGTCAACTGACCAAGCATCAAGTTTGATCCAGCATAATCCAGTTTACAATGTTCCCTGTCTGATAGTAAAGCTATTCAAGACCCTTGCCTAGGCTAGAGGGGCTCTCCAAGGGCTGCATCTGACTAGATACTCTGCACATGGGTTGGGGCTCTCACTGTGCTCCACAGCCATCTACAAATTGGTTATTCGCACGTTAAGTTCGGATACTTTTCCCTTCATCATATTTGGACTTTGTTGTCGTCGTCTTTGGCTCACACAAGCTGGTGTGCTTCTTCCATGTGGACTGCCCAACAGATCAAAACCTGTCACACCAGTCCCCTCATCCTCTTTATCTCCACCTCCCCCCCCCCACACACCCATATAAACCATTGCTTCCGTTATTATCTCTATGCATCTGCTCCTTCTGTGCTTCCCAAACTGGGAAAACCAACATGGGGGGGGGGCGCATAGAGGTACTAAATAGAAGGGGAGTCTGGGTCCTTTTCCATTGGACACCCTCCAAGCCAGGGGTTTCCTCCAAGGTCCAATGACTGCCATTTCCACAGCCCCAGGAAGGTCACTCTGCTTCTGCTCGCATCAGAGTACCCCAGTCCTCAGTCCAAGGGAACAGGCTGCTTCAAGGCAGGGCCCAGTTCATTCAGTCAGGCCCCTGTGTTGAATCCTTCTTGTGTAGCCCCTGGGGGATGCCATACTACCTGCAAGGTCAGCATCCAAGGTCATTATGATGCTTAGTCCATGGCGTGGTTCATCGAGGGTTGGGTTGAAACATATTCATAGTGTCTACCCAGGAATATAAAATCTGGTCCATTGTCCCCCTAGGTGCCCTACAATCTTTGTTTAGCCTCCCTTCCCAAGGTGAGGTTGCTTCTCCCCATTTGCCCACCATACTCACCAACAGAACTTTCAGTGTCTCCTCCAAAATGCAGGTGTTCCCCTCCCTTGGTCTTAACTGCATTTTCTGTCAAGGTTCTCCTTCCATTCATGTGGACAGCCCATTGATGAGTCACAGCCGTGTCTCAATAGGATATAGCATGTTTCAACCCAAACGTCTTAAGGAATTACGCCAGCCGATGTGAGGGCGCCTCCTTCAAGGTGAGTCTTGTGAATTTCTCATAGGGAGGTGATATATGGTTCCTGGCCCCTACGTAGCTTTCTCCTTTTGTTCAGGAATTGGTCCCTAAGGTTTGTTTATTTGGTATTCTTCTTACAGTAGTGGACTCACACAATATTTGTCCTTTTATAATGGACTTGCTTCACTCAGCACAATGGTTTCAGGTCCTTTCATGTCATGCAGTGTCTCGTGCTTTCGTCTCTGTTTTTTAGGGATGCACTGTGTGATCCACTGTGTGTTTGTATCATAGCTTATCCATTTTTTCCACTGCTGGGCATTAGAGCTGCTTCCAGTTTCTTGCTCAGGTGAACTGTGCTCCTATGAACATGGAAAAGCATACATCCACTGGTTTTGTGTCTCATTTCTTTAGGGTATATGCCTAATAGTGGTATTGCTGGATCTGGAATTTCAGTTCCCAGTTGCTTTAAGTATCTCCATATCATTTTTTACAGTGGTTGTATGTATTTACAAGTCCACCAACAGTGTATCTGAGTTTTAAAGTTTCCATGTCCTCTGCAGTATTTGTTGTTTTCCTGTTTTTGTTTTTTTTAATTTGGGCTAGCATTGTGAGTGTACAATGGTATCTCATTGTGGTTTTAATTTGCGTTTCCCTGGTGACTAGTGATCATGCACATTTTTTTCATGTGCCTACTAGCCATTTGTATTTCATTTTTGGTGAACTGTCTCTTCATGTCCTTTTCCCATTTCTCAATTGCGTCATTTGTTATTTTCTTATTGAGTTGTTGCAGAGTTCCGTGTATTTTGGTAATTAGCTCTTTGTCCGATGTGTCATGGGCACACAGATTTTCCCAAGCTTTGGGCTCTCACTTACTCCCTGATGAAGTTTTCTGATGGATTAATTGATGTAATTTCAGCATGTCTCTGTCATCTGTAGTGCCATCTGCTGTGTTTGCCTCCTCCATTAGACGTGGTAGTCTGTGAAGACCCTGCAGTAGGGCCCTTGAGTTCATTCCAGCCTTCTCACTGATGACCTGAGATTACATTTGGGGATTGCATTTAAATCTTTAATCCATCTTGATTTCATTTTTTGTGCATGGGGAGAGATATGGGTCTTGTTTCCTTCTTCTCTGTATGGAAGCCCAGTTTTTCCAACACCATTTGTTGAAGAGGCTGTTTTACTTCCGTTGGATATTTCTATGTCCATTGTTAAAGATTAGGCTGATGAATTTATGTGTGGGTTTTCTGTTCTGATCCATGGGTCCGTGCATCTCTCGTTGTACCAGTACCAGGCTGTCTTGACTACTGTGGCATGTAGTAGGTTTTTAGGTCAGGAAGTGCTAGGTTCTTCTTTTTAAGAAGTTCTTTGCTTATTCTGGGTCTTTTGCCTACCCTGATGAAATTGATAATTAGTTTTTCCATTTCTTTAAAGAAATCCATTTCTTTAGGATTTGAATTGGTATTGCATTATAGCTGTAGATTGTTTCAGGTAGTACTGACTTCATTACAATATTAAGTCAGCCTATCCATGAGCATGGGATGTTCTTCCATTTACATACATCCTTTTTTGTTTTTTGCAGTACTGTCCTGCAGGTTTCTCTGTATTGTTCTTTTGTTTCTTTTTTCCCCCCAACAGTTTTATTGGCACATAGTTTACATATCATACAATTCAATAGTTCAAGCGTTCAATAATATCAAGGTGGTTCATAGTTCACAATCAGAAAGAAAATATATGATGCGCCCCCCCCCCCCAACCATGGTTACATTGCCTTTAAAATGAGTTATTCAATCACAATCCGTTCTAGTGCTTCCTCTCCACCCTCCTGACTTATTTACTCCTGAAATCCCCTTTCCCTCCCTGTCACCCACCCCCACCCCTGTATTCCTATCTCCCCTTGTATGTTATTACCGTTACGCATCCGCCCCCCCCCCCCCCCCCATGCTTTGCGGCTGAGAGACCCAACAGAAAACAAAAAAATCACAATAAGGAGGTAAGGATAAAATCATAATAGTGCAAAGACAAAAATGTAAATAATGTGTAAGATGGAAAAGACCCCCATCAACCTTCAAAGAGCCAGGGAAAAAACTTCTATCATGGAACCATAAGAGATATTTGCGCCCAGAACAAATTCCAGCCGAGTCTATAGAGTGGTCAACTGGCCAATGTCCAGTTCGATCCAGATTACAATGGTCTCTGCCTGATAAAGCTGTTCAGGAGGACTCTTACCTCTGGCCAGAGCACATCTGCCAGTGGCTCAGTCTGACCAGATGCTCTGCAGATGGGCTTTGGTCTTCTGTATCTTAAGTATTTCATCATTTGTGGGAACCCTTATCTTGTTCCCAAATGCACAGGAAAAACTCTCAGTCTTTCTCCACAAAGTATGATGTGTTGGCTGCTGACTTACATTGCATGCCCTGAATCTTATGGAGGAATTACCCTTCTATTACAATCTTCTTTAGGAATTTCATCAAGAATGGGCGTTGGATTTTGTCAAATGCTTTATCTGAAACCATAGTGATGATTGTGTGGTTCTCTTCCTTTATTCTATTGTTGTGGTATATTGCCATGATTGATTTTCTAATGTTGAACTATCCCTGAATTCCTGGGGAAAATTCCATTTTGTTTTGGTATCTGATTCTTTTAATTTATTATTAGATTCTAGCCACTAATTTTTCATTTTATTTATTTAGCATTTTTGCATTTACAGTCACAAGACATAATGGCACAGACCTCATATGCAGGAATACTGGGATGGTTCTCATCAGTTGCTCTTGAGTCAAATCCAACTTCTGGTGACCTGTGTATACCAGAAATAAATGCTGCCCAGTCCCGTGTCATCTTCATGGTCATTGGTATATCTTAGAATATCCTGTTTCATGAAAGGGAGGACAGCAAAGACCAGGGAAATGGTCAATGTGATGAATGGCACAATGGATGTAGCAGTGCAGGCAGGCACACCAACCATCATGAACATAGTGCAGCAGAACTGGGCAATGTTCCAATATTTTATACTTAGCGTCACCGTGAGTTGGAGACATGTATATGGCAACAAGAAGTTAATGAAATGTCATTAAACTATTGAGCGGAAAAATTAAGTCGTTGCTGCATCTATAAACATCAGTTTGAATGGTTTGGAAAGTCCTGATAAATTTGAGTAGTATCGATTGTGTGAACAGCAACAAAAGACTGAGAAATTGTAAAAAATACTGCCAGATTCTGCATGTTGATTGCGTACTAAAAGTCTTCAAAGTCTTAATGAACAATATGTGATATTAAAAGATCTGAAAAAATGATTAGTAGGTTGCTTTCAGTTGTCTTATATTCTTAAAATTTACATATGAAAATGTCATTTTTTAAAAGACTAATTGTAAAACATTTGTAAAATTCACATAGTCTCTGAACATGTGTGGTGGGTGACAGAGAGCTTTGTACGTAAGACAGAAATGATGCCTACGATATTTAAGGCTAAGGTTCCTCGTTATAACTTATTATCCAAACTCTGTGGACTGCTTTCATAGTCCCTTAGGTTGATAAGCTTCCTGACTTAAACGGTAGTTAAAAATATTAACTGCATCATTCATTCTCTCAAAGGTGACAATTTAGGGTTGTTCATATCCAGTTGTTAATCCCTGTAAATTCTACTATGCTTCTCAGAGAATAGGGTCATGGGCTTCATGAGTACAAGATTTTTTCATTAGAGTGTGGTTTTATTACATAAATATTCTCAATAAGTTTTATTGGAAATGTAGTAAATTTGTTTCCTAGTGATCAAAAGGGTTTGTGCATGTGGCTATTGTTATTGCTGTTGGTGAGATAAAAGGAGGTATACTGAAGAACATAGGTAGTCTCTCTCCATGATGTAGTTCATCTAAACTGTGGGTGCAATGAGGGCTCTCCATGTACAGACCACTGCTTTAGGGGCAGAAGGATCTGGAAGTAAATAGAATGTAGTCACGTGGCTCCTAAGACAAGGTAGTCACAAGTCCACCTTGTATAAGAAAACGACATAAGAATTCATTGACGGGGTTACTTTTCTCCTGCTTATCTTTCAAATGTTTTCTGTTTTTTCTTCTTATATTTTTCTAAATAAAATATGATGTCCCCAACTTTAATGTAATAAAAGTAATCTTTTGTGGAATGTAGCAAAATTCATCTTGGTTGGAGTAAACTTTGTAATATGGCCATGTAATTAAACATGAAAAACTGAAACTTGAACGTTTAGATTTAAGGTTCTGGAATTAATAAAAAGTTGTTTTGAATTAATTATTATCATTAGGTTTTTGGCACCTCAGTAACTCCACTACATCCAGAAATAAAAGTACTCTCTCACTGATGAATGGAGAGCAGTGGGAAAGATGGCTGCGGCCCCAGGACCCTCCGGTGGTGGCAGTGTTAGGGACATCATTGATGGTTTGGCATGGGCCCAAGATGCTGCTCCTGCTTCTTTAGTTGGGGCCTGGGACTGGGGCCAGCCAGTCAAACATTCAAGTACTTGAAACGGGAGCATTCACGCGAAGCCCTGCCAGGGTGTAAGCACAGGGAGTGAGTGCCCCACTGTAGGATGGTGGTGACCAAAGCCATGGTGATGACCCAATACGTCCCACTTAGTGCAAATATGCAAAGCAACCAGGGCGCCCCGTGGATCCGGGTGCTACAACGTCTTCCTTGAGAGATGGGGCCAAGAAGTGAATGCAGTGTGCCTGGTGTGGCCGAAGGGTAATTTGGGACACGTCCATGTTTCCTGAGAGACTGGGAGTTGCAGGTGCACTTCCCAGCCCACGGACAAGGGAAGCGGAGTCTGCACAGGGATGGCTTGGCCAGCTGGCACACAAAGGATCGATGCAGCCAGGGACTGTTTTGAAACATGGACAAATTCGTGGGGCTGGGAGTATTTTTAGACGCCTACTGCAAGGAGAAGGTGCAGCAAAAGCAGTATTCCCCTACGCTCACGCCTTCGTGAACAATGGCTCCTCAGCTATGATCAGGAGCAGGATGGACGATCCTCTGAGTTGGGGATGGTACAGTCATTGTCCGCATTCTCCACTGCGACATTTTGTGATTCACTGGATCCAGAGGCATTTGACGATCGTGATGGATATCGATGGCAAGTGTGACAGGAGGGATGGCATCGAGGTGCCCGGGGTCCAGCTGCCGCGAGACTACTGCTTCGGCACTTCTCCCATCATTGGGTACCTCTTGGATAATCACGAAGTCTTTCCTCTGAAGCTGTTTGAGCTGGCGGTGGAGAGGATCCCAGAAGAGGAGAGGCTGTACCGCGAAGTGTTCTTGCCCTCGGTAGACAATATTGAGCTGCCGGAGATGACAGCCTCGCTGCCACCTCTTGGTGGCTTGGCCCTCTTCCCCATCATCATTTTCTCACTGGTGTTTCCCGTGTTTGCCATTGGCATTGCCATCATTCTCCACAACACGTGGCAGGAGCAGAGTCGCAGCGCTTCAACTGAGCCCTCCTGCTGCACCTCCTCTGTGAACGGCCACCCACACGGGTCTCCTCCAGCCTCCAGCAGCTACGTTCTATCACGGGAGCTTTGAATGCAGGCACACCGCAGTCCCAAGGTCACCCATGGGACCCTCTGACTTTGGTTCAGGAAGTCCATCTGCCCAAGCCAGTGCTACCGCCAGGTGCCTTTCCCTGCAGTCCTTCCAGTTGTTTTGCCAAAATCACACATAAAAATGAAGTTTATAGCCCTGGCTATCTGTTGTTGGGCCCAAGAGAACCCTCCTACTTCATTTTAAAAAAATCATTTTATTGGTGGTTCATACAGCTCTCATCATAATCCATCCATCATCCATTGTGTCAAGCACATTTGTACATTTGTTGCCATCATCATTTTCAAAACATTTTCTTTCTACTTGAGCCTTTGGTATCAGCTCCTTATCTCCCCCCTCTCCCACCGCCCTTCCTCCCTCATGAACCCTTGATAATTTATAAATTATCTTTTTTCATGTCTTACACTGACCAATGTCTGCCTTCACTCACTTTTCTGTTGTCCGTCCCCCTGGGAGGGGGTTATAGATAGATGATTGTGACTGGTTTCCCCTTTCTCCCCAACCTTCCCCTCATATCGCTACTCTCATTATTGGTCCTGAGGGTTTTATCTGTCTTGGATTCCCTGTGTCTCCTGCTCTTACCTGTACCTGTGTACATGCTCTAGTCTAGCTGGATTCCCTACTTCATTTTTACACACTCAAAGACTAGAAAGCTGACAGCTGCTTCTGCAGTCCAGCCATCCATTCGTTGGTTTTGCCTAAGCCTCTGTGCCCCCAAGGAACTGTCTTTAGAAACGCCTCCCTTGCCTCTCTTCCTCCGGTTCCTTGTCCTCTCTAAATGAGCCTGATGCTGGAGGAGACATCTGGATGCACCACCACGGAGGCCTGGGACTGCAGAGCCCCTCATGGTTCACCAGCCTTCACTTCTGAGGCAGCGGTGAGAGGACATTGCGCTTGGGCTCACCGCTCCAGCCTGGGTTCTCCACGAGGCCGGGAGTTATCATGTCTGGGCTTCTTCATCAGGCCCTGCAGGCCCTCGGTCAAGTGCGACTGGCAGTTGGTGTGCAAAACAAGTGAAACTTGGAACACGGCACGGATGGCACGAGATGCACTGTGAAACCGACCAGCTGCAGGCTTGACACTGAAAGCCACGCTGACCAGGGAGACCGACTGAGTGGAGAGGTTTCTGGATTTGCTGGATGTCTTCTGCTTCTCTCGTGATTTTTTTCTTTCTTTTTTTATTATTATGGATTAGGTGAGGGGTTATCATGATTGCTGGAGGCCTACTTTGAGTATTAAAATATATAATGAAGTTTTCTTCTTACAGCTTGAACTTGGATACTACACACAGAAGAAATTTGGCTTTCCTCATTGAATAAAAAATGTTGCTGTTCTCATGTTGCAAGTCTAGGAAGCGATAGACCCCCCCACCCATCATCTGTGCTTGAAAGAAGGTGCTGTTGCTATAGAAAAGAGGCTGAGTGCTGAGAGAGAGAAAGAGAGACAGAGCGTATTCTCTTGTTAAAGGGGGGGAAAGTTTTATTACCTAATTCTATTCTATTTTCTCCCTTATGATATCTGTGTCCTTTTTATCATTCTTGATGCATGGGCTCTGCAGTCAATAGACCCAGTTCTGATTCCAGCTCAGTGAATTTTCTAGCCCTGAGTTCATTTAGCTTCAGTTTCCCTTAACCACAGTGTTGCAGATAGCTGACCTGTCATTAATGTGGGTCCCCTTTTATTTTGATACAGCTATCAAACCAAGTGCCCTTTGAAGAATTTTGAGTAAGTGGCTAACTTGTGGTCCTATGGGTGGGGTCCTGGCTTTGATGAAAGTAAACTCATACTGAGACAGCTGATACATTTGGCTTGAGTCTCTGTAAAGTGAAGTACATGAAGACTGAAGTCTTGGAAATGCCATCAAAATGAAATTAATTGAAGCCGCGGCAGCGGCAATTTGCTGCTATTCTCCAGGAAACAGCAGAGAAGTGAATAGACAGTGTGCTCAGTTGAAACGCTCGGTGGTGTGTGAAGGAACAGATTTTTTCTTTTCACTGTTTTCACTCAATCCTCGCTGCCTTGTGTTTAACTCGAACTGTATAAAGCATCTAGGGCGGATCCACTATATCTCATTTTGTTACTGAGTACAAATGCTCACAACCCCAAGAAACACTAGATAATATGTAGTTTTTAGATGTAGTCAAAATACAATTCACGAACCATACTATTTGAAAGAAGCATCTGTGATAAACCTATGTACACAGCTGGTTTTGAACCACTAGAATAAAAGTTTCCAGTTATTGCTGTATGTTGAGCACTTTCAGATCTTAAAAAACACTGTGAGCAGGTAGGTGTATTTCCTGCTTGCTTTTGTATCACTAAAAAAAGGTAAGCGACGACATTGTCTGTTGCTTAAGACCCACAATGATCATGTTGCCTGAAAGAGGCAATACCTTTCTGCTGACCATGCTAGAAGATGCAAGCATAGCTGGAACTGCAAAGTGGGTAATGACAGAAACTGCTCAGAACTGCTTCCGTGAGCTGGCTAAGTGACACTTGCCATAGGGGGTTCTCAGAGACCCGTAAACTCGCAGCTCCGGGCTACAGCACAGACTGCTATAGAGATTTTGAAAACTAAACATTAAAGTCAGATATTGGCTCAACTGCTGGCCTCAGACCAATGCTGTGTTCAGAATTTCCTGTTATGTATCTTTTAACAAGAGTAACAAAATATAGTACTTCTGTGACTGAGCAGTTTTTGCATATGAAATAGTGAACAGTGAAGCCGAATGCATCTTCAAAAAGTTTATTGCTGCTTATTTTGTTATTTAGCATCTCTGCACGCATCATTTAAAGTTGACGTATGTAATTGTGACTTTTCCACCCCTCTGGATAAACTTGTTTTAAGCTGCACTATCAAAGCTGAATTCCCCCATTGTAGAAACACAAAGAAATCCTTCAAAAGTCAGCATTACCAAGGCTTACCAGTCAGGAAGACCCACCCTCCACCACCATCGTTGACTGCGAGTTGACGTGCAGTCATGGTGATCCCACATGGTCACAGTAGAACTGTGCTCCAGAGATTAAGCGTTTGTTGGAAGTGGAATGGCAAGCCTTTTCCTGAGACATCTCTGGGTGCACTTGAACCTCCAATCTTTAAGCTAGCGGCTCAATATATTAAAGT
>NW_022111373.1:50318255-50325970 GCF_000313985.2 Echinops telfairi | reverse complement strand
TTGTTTACCTTCAAGCTTTTAAGACCCCAGACGCTATATCTTTTGATAGCCGGGCACCATCAACTTTCTTCACCACATTTGCTTATTCACCCGCTTTGTCCAGCTTCATTTCTATCAGCAAGTTCATATTTTCTAACTGCTGTTCCTTCTTGTTTTCAACTTTTGAATTCCAAATGCCAATAATTATCAATGCATCTTGATTGCATGTTTGATCACTTTCTGACTGACGTTCTTGGCAGAATTCTTCATTAGCTTTTGTGGTTGGTGGATAACTTTGAAAAATCATTATATTGATTAGATTTCCTTGAAGATGAATAAATATAATCCTATCACAGACAGCATTGTACTTGATTGCTTTTTCAATGTCTTTTTTGATAATGAATGCCTCCCCAGACCTCTAGATTGTGCTATTCCCAGCATAAGAAAGCATATGATTTCCTGCCTCAAAATGGCCAATACCAGTCCATTTTAGCTCACTAATGCCTAACATATCTATCTTTATGTGTTGCATTTCATTTTTGATGACTTCCAATTACCCTAGGTTCATAATTCGCACATTCCAAGTTCCAATCCCTAGCAGATTGTTGAGCTGTTTCTGCTTACCTTGAGTGTACCCCATCAGCAATGGAGGTCCTGACGGCATTACCCCCATTGGCTGTCCACCACTCGCATCACTATGGTTGACTCTATTCTGAGGAGGCAGCTTTCCCTCGGTCATAATTTGAGCGTCCTCCAGCCTGAGGAGCCCGTCTTCAGTCACTACATCTGGCAAGGCTGTTTCTAGTCATTAAGACTTCAGTTTCTGACAATGTTTCCACGGTAGTCGTAAGGTGTGCAGTGGTTCGTTCCTCTGAAGTGAGCAGCCTAATCCTTCTTTGTAGTGTGTTCTCAGTCTGAGAGCTCCGCTGAAACCTGTCCACTTTGGGCAGTGACTCTGCTGATGTTTGAAATGCTGATGACATGGCTTCCATCATCACAGCAGCACACAAGCCACCACAGTACAACCAACTGACAAATAAGTGGTGCTTTGGGACCTAATCAGACCCATTTTTTTCTTCTGATCCTCTACTTCCTCAGCTAAAAATTATAATGAAACTAGGTCAATTTTAGAGCCCTCTATGGTCCCTGGATGGGGCAAACACTTTGCACTCGATAACTAACGGGAAATCCTGGAGCTGTATTCCCATAGATCTATCGACAATCTACTTCTGGAAAATCAGCCGTTGAAAACTCTAAGGTTTAAATTCCTCCACTGAAACATGTGAGGTTACTATGACCCAGTGTCAACTCTATAACAACATGGTTCGCTTTTCTTTCTAACTTTCTTTTAAAGATCCCTTGAGCTATAATGAATCCACTCATCATCTCTGTGGATAAAGACCTGTCCATCTCTTTCTGTAAAGATTAGAGTGAAGAAAACAACATGTGGAAGTTCTACTCTGTCCCATGTCATTGACATGTGTGGGATTCAACTGGATAGCACCCAACAACAACCAGCACTAATCATTTATGGGTCTAAACATAGCTGCATATGCAAATTAATGTTTATGTACACTCTAAGCAAATCTGCCGTACGAGACGTCTTGAAAGCATTACAAGAAAAGATGTTCCTTTGAGGACTAAGAAGCACCTCATCCAAGCCACGTCTTTTCCATCATCTCATATGCGGTGAAGGCTGGGCAGTGAATCCGGAAGACTAGCGGAGAACTGATGCATTTGAAGTATGGTGTTGGCAAAGACTACAGAAAGTGGCATGCTCTGACAGAAGAAATGACGAATCTGTCTTGGAAGACACAGACAGGATTCTCCTTGGAAGGAGGCTGATGACACTTCATTTCATGTACTTTGGACACATTATCAGGAGAGACTAGTCCCTGAAAAAGGACAAGACGTGGTAAAGTATGGAGTGAAAACAGAAGAGAAAGACCACTGCCAACCCGTTGCTGTCAAGGGGATTCCATATGTGTCCAAGCAGAACTGTGCTCCATAGGCTTTTGCTAGCTGATTTTCCAGAAGTGCATAAATCACCAGACCTGTTTTCTAAAGTGCTTCCAAGTGACAAACCGCCAATCTTTTGATGAGCAGATGAGTGTGTAAATCACTAGTACCACCTCGGGACTTCGGGCCACTGCTTTCCCAAGCTATTTTGCATAGAATTCTGTCCCCCAGATTTCCACACCCCAACCTCCGTTACACACTAACCTCCCATGTGTGTAATTTCATGAAATGCTGCCCTGGAGTCATATGGCTAAAAATCAAGTTTGGGGAAATTGGACAAAATTTTGATGTACTCATTTTTTTCCCTCCATCAAAATTATATAAATAGTACCCATGAAAATTATTTCTGACAAGAAAGGATTTCAAATTATTCAAAGTCCAGGATAATTAAATCATGGTCTATATTTTATTAGCATCCCTATAGTAATTAAGTCAATGTTTTTTCTAATTGAAGGCATGACTTTGAGAGCTGATTTTCTGAAAGTCATTTCCTAAGCAATAATTTGGTTGAAACACCAGCTGGAGAAAGGGGTAAACTTGGTTCTGTTAATCAGATTGTAACATGCCTTACGTTCTGTGTCTCCTTTCAATGATAAATAATGAGCAGGAATATAAAGTCTACAAATAAATTTGATTGTCAATCAAACTATGAGGAAAATGAAAATCTCAAGCCCTCTGAAGCTTTAGGAGATAGACGGCTTAATATTTGTTTGGTGTGATCTCCTATTGCATTTAGATGGATTGTTTGGTTGATAGATGATGTCAAATGGTTTTTGGATGTTGATGTTTCTCTGGTCACTCTCTTTTCCCAGAATGTAGATTGTGTTCAAGCAGCCAACAGACATAGACAGCAACTCTGCACACAGACACTGATTTTGCTGCATGTGTTCAGTTCAGGCATGAAGTAATGGGTCTGGTGTGAAGGCCCCACCCATCAGTGGAGACCTGCATATTGTTAGGATGCTGAACAGGGTTCATTCAGCTTCCGCACAATGATGGAGTAGGAAGAGAGGCCTACTGATCTGCTTCCAAAACTTAATCAATGAAAGTCCTACAATCCCCAGTGGTTTTATCCCACAGGTGATTAAAATTGTTTTAGGAGATGGGAACACCAGGAAGGACTAGCTCTGACCGAAGGACAGATTCCTCTCTACTGTTTTTGTATAAAACAAAGCTCTTCCCCTTCTCCAGAAAGGGAGAGTTTGTAGACAAACCATGAGGTGAAAGATAGAATTCCAGAATAGACTAAGACAACTTTTCATATACCTGGATTTTTTAAATTCCACAAGCAAGTCCACCACTAGGTAGATTGGGGATTAAAGACAGATGTAAGTTATTAAGGGGAAATATATATGTGTGTGTGTGTGTATAGACAATTATAGCATATTCATGTTGTGGCCTAGGAAAGTTATGTTCTTATATTTGGATTAAAAGAAATATTGAAAACATTTTTCATCGCCAACTATTCTAGTAAAAATTATAGTACCTTTATTTAACAACAAAAATAATATCAAGTTCCCACAAGCATAATTTAGTGCTTTCCTACTTATGAAAGAATAATTTATTCTAGATGTAAATCCTCATATTCAAGTCTGACCATTAAATGTGACTTTTCAAAAAATCATGTTACAATCCTATAGTTTTTAATTTAGTTTTACAATGTGCAGATGGTAATATGAATAGAAATAGTGACTCCATTACTTTTCGAATGAAAGTATCTTGATGAATATATTCATTTTCTCCTGACAGGGTATTATTATTGCCTTAAATTTAATCTTCGTTCTGCATATGCTGCAGGGGTTTTCATGGCTAAACTGTTTTAAATTATCTTATGATTCATCCACCTTGAAAAATGAGTACACTGTATTCACATGAAGGCAGCATGATATGTAGTTTACTGTAGAGGACTTTAAATTTGATTTTCTAGAGATATTTTATTAAAGCATTTATCTTAGTTGGCTAGAAAATAATGCTCCTGAATTCCCTTCAAAGGCAGAGTTGCAGAATGGGCTGTAGGACAGACACCATTCATTAGTCCAACAAAGAATGCTGTTGTGCTAGCTCCTGTCATGTTGATGGCAACTCCGGATGACCTCTACTCTGTGTGCCGAGTGGACCTGGTCCACAGGGTTTCCAAGGGTGTGACCTTTCAGAAGCTGATTGCCAGGGTTGAGAGCTAAGCCTGAATGGGAGGGGTCAAGGCTGGAAGCCTGTCAAACCAAAGAGCAGCAAATCAGTCTTCAGGTCCAGGGTGGGAGGAGGAGGCAGCGAGTGTTCCTAAGGTTAGGCTTGTGGTGCGCGATTGCAAGGGATAGGCGTTTCTTCTCTGCTCTGGTTTAAAACAATCTCTAGGACCAGCCATCACTTTTGATAAAATAAAGGGTCAGGAAAAAAAGAGAAAGGACCTCGATGGGATGGCTTGACACAGAGACTGTAACAATAGGCTCACACATCAGCCATTGTGAAGATGGTGCGGGTGGGACAGCGTCTTTTTCTTTTTCACCTTTTTCTTGTGAATTAGGTGAAGGATTGCAGAACAGATCATCAGTTTTACATTCACTGATACATGAAACTTTTTTTGTTTCAACTCCAGCACTGCAATTCCCTCGAGGAACCTTTCCTTATCCCATGTCCTCCTAGGCTTTCCTCCTTCCATTCCTCCTTCTTGTCCAGCCCTCTGAACCATGTCCTTGGGTAAAAAGCCACCCTTGTGATCTGGAATGGTTGGTTATTCTAACATGGGGTTGGGTTCAGTTCCAGAAATGAATGGTGAGCAAGGGTTCTAGTTAGTCTTAGAGGTTCCACTAGTCCCTAGCCAACCGGAAAGCATGTTCTCTTGTATGATTTTGAGTTCTGTCCTACATTTTCTGCTCCTTCCATCTGGAACAGTCCATGATGATCCTTTTCAATGCAGTTGGTAATGGTTGAGCGGCACCATCTAGTGCCTCCCGACCCAGGGCAGTGGAGGGTGGGGGTTGATGAGGCCCATTAATGTATTGGACCAATTGTTTTCATACATCTTTCCAGATTCTTCACCTCTAGGCAGAAACCAAAGTTGCACACAGATAGGTGCTCTCGGGTTTTTTAAATCCTAGCAGCTACTCACTCAAGTAGGATATAGAACATTATTTTTGTGAACTATGTTATGCCAAGCAACCCTTGTGTCCCCTGAGACTACGGTCCTGATCCCTCAGGCCCAGCAGCACATTCCTTTAAGACACTTTGTTACGCCAGGAAGTTTTCATATCGCTGCACCCTGTATGCTCTAAGACCACCACTTGTCTGTCATTTTGCCATACTGTGGTGGCTTGGTCTTGCTGTGATGCTGGAAGCTATGGCACTGGTATTTCAAATGCCAGCCGGGTCACCCACAACGAACAGGCTTTAGTAGAGCTTCCAGACTACAAAAACCTCTATGAAAAAGGAATGGGCTGTTCACTGGAAACCCTGTGGGTAGCATTGAAACACTGTGCATTACCGAAAACCTAGTGAACATCGTCAGAGATGGTGCCAGATGAGCCCCTCCGGGTGGAAGGCACTCAACATCTGACCGAGGAAGATCTGCTTCTCAAAGTAGAATCAACCACAGGGATGGGAAGGGACTAACGCCTTCAGAACCTTCATTTGCTGATGGAGCACGACTCAAAATTATTAAGAAAAACAGCTACAAAAAACACTTAGTAATTGCTGTAGTTCATTTCTATTTATGGTGGGAGATCTGGGTCCGGTTCCATTTGTCTGCAGGTGCAAATCCAGTTTTGCCAGAACCATTTTGTTATAGAGACTATCTCTTCCCCACTTAATGTGTTTTGGCCCATTGTCAAGCATCAGCCGGCTATAGGTAGATGGCTTTACCGTGGCTTCTCAACTGTTCAGTTGGTGTATGTATCTGTCATTGTCCCAATGTCATTCTATTTTGACTACCATGACATGTAGTAGGTTTAGAGATAAGGAAGTGAAAGGCCTCCTGCTTTGTTCTTCTTCAGTAGTGTTATGTGCACTGTGGTAGTTACACAAACTAGTATCAACTGGAGACTATTAAGAGTGAAGCAGGGGGAGCGGGTAGGCAGGCGGCTGAACAGCTTCCCACCCCGCCCCCCACAGCTCCCTGACGCTTCTCCAATTACAGCTCGTGGGGAGCTGCCGCAGCTCCTGGTACAGCCGGAGCCCAGCGCCCGTCGCCCAGCCCGCGAGCCCACCTCACTGCCACCATGTGGGCAAGACTGCGATGGCCGCCTAGAGAAGTTCTGCAGCCCGAGCAAGGGCGGGGGGCTGCGGGCCCTGCTGCCCTTCCAGGTGGGGGACTTGCTCTTCTCCTGCCCGGCCTACACCGACGTGCTCACAGTCAATGAACGGGGCAACCACTGCGAGCAGCGCTTCGCCAGGAAAGAAGGCTTGTCCACGTGTGGAAGATGCAAGCAGGCATTTTACTGCAATGTGGAGTGTCAGAAAGAAGACTGGCCCATACACAAGCTGGAATGTTCTCCCATGGTTGTTTTGGGGGTAAACTGGAATCTCTCGGAGGCTGTTAGGCTAACAGCAAGGATTTTGGCCAAACAGAAAATCCACCCAGAGAGGACGCCGTCCGAGAAGATGCTAGCCGTGAAGGAGTTCGAGTCCCATCCAGCTAAGCTGGACAATGAGAAGCGGGCCTTGATCCAGAGCGACATGGCCGCTCGCCACCACGTTTGCTCCGAGCACCTCGAGTTTCCGGCCAGAGAGCCTCGTGGTGCTTTTTGCACGGGCCAACTGCAATGGCTTCCCAATGGAAGATGATGAACTTTCTCATTTAGGATCAGCAATATTTCCGGACATGGCATTGATGAACCATAGCTGTTGCCCCAACGTGATTGTGAGCTACAACGGGACCCTGGCAGAGGTGAGAGCTGTGCAGGAAATCAGTCCAGGAGAGGAGGTGGGCACCAGCTACATTGACCTCCTGGATCCAGCAGAAGACAGGTTAAGAGATTCCTACTTCTTCATCTGCGAGTGCCAGGAGTGCACCACCAAAGACAAGGATGAGGCCAAGGTGGAAATCCGGAAGCTGACCCCCACCCCCAACCCCTCAAGGCAGAAGCCATCGGAGACATGGTCAAGGATGCCCGCAACGTCATTGAGGAGTTCCGCAGGACCAAGCACTACAAATCCCCTAGTGAGCTGCTGGAGATCTGCGAGCTCAGCCAGAGATGAGCTCTGGGTTTGCAGACAGTAATGTGCACATGCTGCCCATGATGTATCAGGCCATGGCGTCTGCCTGTACATGCAGGACTGGACAGGAGCCTTGCGATAGGGACAGACAATCATTAAGCCCTCCAGTAAGCACTATCCTTTGTCCTCCCTCAACGTGGCCTCCAGGTGGCTGAAGCTCGGCAGACTGTAGCTGGGCCTGGAGCACAAGGCCGCCGGAGAGAAAGCCCTGAGGAAGCCATGGCCATCATGGAGGTTGCTCACGGCAAAGATCACCCGTACCTTTCTGAGACCCAACAGGAAATCGAAAGTCACTGAAGCTATGCGGCATCTCAGTTTCTGTTTAAATTCCAGGACAGACGCCGGAAAGCCAGTCTTTGAAATCTTACACATCGCTTACACACATTGCATTGTAAATGCTACCTGTACTTTTGCCTTTTTCATTGCTTTCTTGGAGGTTGGTCTTAATCTTTAACTTCAGAAAGAAGTTACTTTTTGAATGCTGCCCCGCCCCCACATATATGGCATGA
>NW_022111373.1:50293712-50318155 GCF_000313985.2 Echinops telfairi | reverse complement strand
CTGAAGCAGGGAACTGCTAAGGCAGCTGCACCCTGGTGCGACCATCACAAAGCAAGAGACCTGAGAACTAGAAAGGCAAGGCTCACCACCCTTTCAATTAGCCCCACATGTGATTATCGGCCAGGCTGGCACAATTAACTAACTCACCCTCCGAGGCTGTTGGACTAACAGCAAGGATTCTGGCCAAACAGAAAATCCCTCCAAATAGAGGATGCCATCTGAGGAAATGCTAGCCGTGAAGGAGTTTGAGTCCCATCTGGATAAGCTGGGCCATGGAGAGAAGGACTTGATCCAGAGCAACATGGCCGCTCTCCACCACTTTCACTCCAAGCACCTCGAGTTTCTTGCCACAGAGAGCCTGGGGGTGCTTTTTGCCCAGGTTAACTGCAATGGCTTCACAATGGAAGACGACGACGAACTTTCTCATCTGGGAACAGCAATTTTTCCACATGTTGCCTTGATGGACCATAGCTGTTGCCCCAATGTGATTGTGAGCTACAAGGGGACCCTGGCAGAGGTGAGCGCCGTGCAGGAAATCAGGCCAGGTGAAGAAGTGTTCACCAGCTACATTGACCTCCTGTATCCAACAGAAGATAGGAACGACCGGTAAAGAGATTCCTACTTCTTACCATGTGGGTGCCAGGAGGGCACCACCAAAGACAAGGATGAGGCCAAGGTGGAAATCCGGAAGCTGACCCCCACCCCCACCCCCAGGGCAGAAGCCATCAGAGACATGGTCAAGGATGCCCGCAATGCCATTGAGGAGTTCCGCAGGGCCAAGCACTACAAATCCCCTAGTGAGCTGCTGGAGATCTGCGAGCTCAGCCAGAGATGAGCTCTGGGTTTGCAGACAGCAATGTGCACATGCTGCCCATGATGTATCAGGCCATGGCGTCTGCCTGTACATGCAGGACTGGACAGGAGCCTTGCGATAGGGACAATCATTAAGCCCTCCAGTAAGCACTATCCTTTGTCCTCCCTCAACGTGTCCCCCAGGTGGCTGAAGCTCGGCAGACTGTAGCTGGGCCTGGAGCACAAGGCCGCCAGAGAGAAAGCCCTGAGGAAGGCCGTGGCCATCATGGAGGTTGCTCACGGCAAAGATCACCCGTACATTTCTGAGATCCAACAGGAAATCAAAAGTCACTGAAGCTATGCGGCATCTCAGTTTCTGTTTAAATCCCAGGACAGACGCCGGAAAGCCAGTCTTTGAAATCTTACACATCGCTTACACACATTGCATTGTAAATGCTACCTGTACTTTTGCCTTTTTCATTGCTTTCTTGGAGGTTGGTCTTAATCTTTAACTTCAGAAAGAAGTTACTTTTTGAATGCTGCCCCGCCCCCACATATATGGCATGATTTCATGTACAATATTTTGCAAAGGCTGCGTCAACAAAGCGCAATCCTTTTCCCCTCATGCCTGCTGTTTGGGTAGATGTCAGTTTTTTAAATGCCACCTGTCCCCCTCCATGGTGCAGGGAATAAAAAAAACAGAACTCGCAAAAAAAAAAAAAAGAGAGAGTGAAGTGGTGGAGTTTCGCCTGTCAATCAGGTCGCAGCATGATGATCTCATTTGGAGGTGCTACAGAGATAAATAGCTCACCAGAGGGGCCAGACCCACACTCACTTTCTGCTTCATCTTCCTGCTGATAAGCCACTTGGAGCTACACTGATGGATCCAGAGCCCTGAAGCTGGAGGAGCCACGTGAAGACCCTGCCAGCACTGAGATGCTTCCACCACCACTGATCCATAAGACTTTCCACCCACTGGCCTGTGATCTTCCTGCAGTCAGAGTCATTGCATGTGTTGTGTGAGTCTGAAGAGGAATTTACAGACTGGTATCAGACATATGGGCTAATATCAGGCTTATGAACTTGATCTGGACTGGGATGTTTTCTTAATATATAACTACTCTTTTATATAAAGCTCTTTCTTGTACACATATGAGTGTCTATGAATTTGTTTATCTAGTCTACCCGGACTAACACACTTACCCAGGGTCTCTTTACTTTTCATGTAAAGTTGGTGACTATTTTTCCCATCTCTTTAAAAAATGATGCTGGAATCTGAGTCAGGGGTGCATTACATCTGTAGATCACTTTGAATAGTATTTGTATTTTCACAATATTAAGTGTTCCTATCTACATATCCCTCTCATTCTTGAGAAAAAAATGTGTATCAAGAAAGTTGTGGAGAAAAATTAAAATCAAGCCAAATAGTTAGGCAGAAACACTGGGAAATTACCAACACTTCCTGGGGGGCTTCCCTAGTAAATTGCACAATGATCTATTATTTGGGGGTAAAGACTATCCATTCCTTTTCATGACTAAAGCAATCACGCACATTGCTCCAAAGGCAATATGGGGACATTTTAAAATTCTGGCCCACCACCAGAGGAGATTGCAACAGGCCACGGGTGACCCTTGCATCATTTCTTTCTCTCACTTACTGGACTGCTTGAGCAACCTACATCTGCTTTCACAATCAACAGAACCTGAGTCACAGATTCTTGGTCTTGGAGGTAAAAGGGATCGAGATATGTAGGGGAAGGAACTGTTCGGTTCTCTGATCATGTGTGCAAAAGCACACATGCATACATCCGCACAAATGTATGTGAAGCTATGTGTTTTCCTTCACAAGTATCTCAATGTGTCACATGTGGACTTGCCTGTCTGCATGTGTACACCTGAGCATTTCCTATGTCCTGATATCTTTAGTTGGGATCTTTCCCTCAGAGACTTATCCTTATAGGCCTTTAAATTCCAGGCTCATTATAATGGTGCCACTAAGCTACTTGCTATCCTCACAAACAGTGAACAGGGTTTAGCAAAGAGGATCTATTCTTTCTTCTACTTCCATGCCTCTGCTTAACAAAACCTATAAGGAGATAGCTACTTTTTGCTTAGAAGAGTGAGTAAGTATCCTTCTCATCTTTCAAGACCCAGTATCATGCGACAGTCCCTCAGAGAAGGCTTCTCTCAGTCCCCAGTGCTGACATAGGCCAGTCTTCAATGTGCTCTCAAAGCGTCTGTCTGACCCTGGTTGTTAGTAGGTGCCACTGACGAGGCTCCATCTCATATCGGTGACATGCCCAAAGTATGTGAAATGAAGTCTTGCCACCCTTCCTTCTAAAAAGCACTTTGGTTATTCTTCTTACAAGACAAATTTGACCGTTCTTCTGGACTTCCATGGTATAGTAAATATTATTGACCAATGCCATAATTCAAATACATTAATTCTTCTATAATCATATTTATGGTCCAACTTTCACATGCATATGACGCCATGGAAAACACCATGACGTGGGCCACCCACACCTGGCGGATGATGTCTACTTGACATGGGCACAGTAGGTTATCTGTGAAGAGGAGGGAAGCTCTCCCCTCAGCAGTTTTGTTCTTCAAAATATTAAGAGGTCTTGTGCAGCAGATTTGCCCAGTGAACACATCCTTTGATTCCTTTTCTAACCCCTATTATGCACTTACTATACTGTAGTTTTGTCTTCTTATTTGACTGTTGTCGCAGCGGAAGTCGGCACCTTGAAAGAAGAAACTACATCCCTTTATCCTCTGCATGTATCATAATGCCTGGTACATAAACTACTCTCAGTAAACTTTTTGTGTAATAAAGTACAATTCAATAATAAAAGCAGCTAAGATTTCTAAAATAGCACTGCAAAGTAGGTATAGTGTCATTACCCCTATTTACAGATTAAAAAAAAAAAGGAATCTGAGCACAGGAAAAATGAGGTGGCTCACCCAAGATTTCAGAGCCAAGAAAAGCCGGTGTGAGTTTCAGACCCAGGCAGCCAGTCTCCAGCATTTGGGGGCTCAACCAGTGCTCTATAGACTCTTGTTTTCTTGGACTAAAAACAGAACCAGTGCCATAGTAATGTATCATTTACCATGCATCCAAGAGGACCTCAAATTTGAAAACCACACATTAAGTGAGTAAACCAAATTTATCTTTATCGTCTTTGAATCCTGAATTGAAGAACACACTTTGTGTTCAGGCCTAGAGGACAGGTCCCAGGTTGGGTAAGAAAATAGGAAAGAAAATAAGTGTGGTCACAGGAAAAATATCAAACATCGGGTCCAAAGAAGAAAGCCAAGGTTAAGTCCCCAGAGTGTGTTCAAATTGCCCATAGAGTAAGGGTAGGGCGAAAATCTGAGGGAAAGGGCAAGGAACAACTTGTTGAACTGTATAATGTTCTCCCACCATAGGAGATCATTTTCATCTTACAAATTGTGTTATTGAGAACATTGAGCAAGTTGACCATTGCAAACCCCCTCTTCATTTAATTGCACTTAATAATCTTGAACTAGTAGTTTGATGGCCAATGACAACCATTTCCCTTAGGGGTTTATACCAAAGAATTCTGAGTGTTTCTCAGAACTATTTCTCAAGGTTTTAGATTTGGGTGAAGGAGCTCTGGCAACGTGGTGTTGGTTCTAAACCAGTGGTTCTCAACCTTCCTAGTGCCACGACCCTATCATACCAATCCTCATGTTGTGGTGACCCCCAACCGTAAAATTATTTTTGTTGCTACTTCATAATTGTAATTTTGTTACTGTTATGAATCGGGCAACCCCCATGAAAGAGTCGTTCGACTGCCAAAGGGGTTGCAACCCACAGGTTGAGAACCACTGTTGTAAACCATCAGCCACATCTCAGGATAAAGATGAGGCTTTCTACTCCTATAAAGAGTCGCAGTTTTGGAAATACTAACAGGGATTGTTCTATTGTGTCCTGGAGGGTCGCTGTAAGTCAGAATCAACTTAATGGCAATGAATCTGGTCTTTTTTATGAGATTTGGGTGACAGTATTTGTATTTAGTAATAGTTAACTAGAGTTGTATTGCATGGCACCATTAACCCTGCCAGCATTTCACTGTTAAATAGGTTGTTTTTATTGATCAATAATTCTTCTAGCTAAATAGCTCATGGCCGGAATAAAAGCCTAGCAAGGGAATAAAGTACGAAAACAAAGACCAGTGGCAGGGAAACAAGACATTCTTACTCAAAAATGCCCATGTGGTCTACGTTCGTGTTGTGGTTAGGGGCTGTTGGGGCCATCCTCACCTACACTGACCCTTTTGACAACAGAACAAAACACTGCAAGCCCAGCACAGCACAAGCTTCAAGACGGCTGTTATTTTTGAGCCCATTGTTGCAGCCACTGCATCAACCCATCTCTTTAAGGGTCCTCTTTCACTGGCTCCTGCTTTATCAAGGATAATGCCCATTCCCAGGCCTGGTCTCCTCTAAAGAAACTCCTGGTTGTTCTTCCAAGACATTTTTTTTAATTTTTCTGGTAGCCGATGGTACTTCCAATATTCTTTGCCAACACCGTAATTTAAAGGCATAGATTCTTCTTTGGTTTTCCTTTTCCAACTTTCAGGTGCATATGAGGTGATTGAAAATGGTGCGTCTTGGGTCAGCTGCACCATAGCCCTCAAAGTGACATCCTTGTCCTCTAACAATTTAAAGCGCTCCTGTGCAGGAGATTTACACCGTGTGATGCATCTTTTGATCTCTTGATGGCTGCTTCCATGAGCACTGATTATGGATCCAAAGTAAACCAAGTTCTTGACAACTAGTCTTTCCTCTGTTTATCATAATGTTGCATATTGATCCAGTTGTGAGAAATTTCTTTACATTGATCAGTGTCATTGGTAGTATTAATGACATGAAAGAGGAAGACATAGTGAATCTATTAGGCAGTTAGTGACTTTATCATCTTCAGAATGATTGCCTCGCATTTTAAATCCCACTGAGCCATAGAAATCAAAACTCTAAAATTCTCAGGCTTCCTTAGGGCTAAGAGGCTGACTTGTCATCTGACTCTGCCCATCGCATGCACTGATGGAGGACTTTCGTTTTGACTTTGAGCAACACAGATAGACAGTCTTCGTGTTGAGCTTCCTTCTCTCTTATAAATTGCACAGGCAGAGCGAGCCAGTTCCTAACTGGAGATATCAATCATTACCAGCGCAAGATCCTGCCTCAGTCCTGAAGATAAATTAAGGATGTTGTCCTAGAAATTTAAATGCCTGTTTTTACTAGCCTGCTAATGATGCTAAGAACTAATAAATATCCTTTAATAAATTCTCACAAAAAATGATGATGTGTGACATGACCCATGACTAGAGATCCACTGGAGTCGTGGGTGAGTAGCGGTTACGCATTGGGCTACTAACTGCAAGGTCAGTAGTTTGAAACCACCAGTCACTCTGCAGGAGAAAGATGGGTCTTTCCACTCCTCTAAAGAGTTACAATCCTGTAAACTCACAGGGGCTGCTCCACCCTGTCCCATAGAGTCGCTATGAGTCGGCATCAACTCCGTGGCAGCGAGGGATCCACTGTTCATGTCAGCTGGCATTAGAGAATGGAGTTTGCAACTGCAGCACCAGCTCCAAAACTGTATTCTCTCTGAAGTCCAAGAGAAGACCCTCTCTAATCGGACTCAGCTTCTGGTAGCCCCAGGGACTCCTTAGAGTGGCAGCCTACCTCTCCCACCACATGGCCATCTTCCCTCTGGGTCTCTGCTTCGCTGTGTCTTCCCTTCTTTGATAAGGACACCAGGCATTTAGGACTAGGACTCCCCCTACTCGTGATTTTTTAACTGATTTTGCTATCTTCAGAAACCCTAGTTAAAAGCAATGTAAAAACACATTTGCAGGTAAGTTGCAGACCTGTGATCCAAAGATATAAAGCTTCAATATGTCTTTTGGGATCTCAAACCAATGGCCTGTTTCTCTTCTACCACAAAGTTTTTCTGCAAAGAAGAGCTTCCATTGCCTGGCTGTTCGCCCCTTACCTGGCTGTTAGCTAACTTATGACTCTGCCTGTACTTTTAGTTCTGTGCAGTCTTGACCTCTCTCTCTCCTGAAGCTAAGGGGTATCTCTGAGGTGTCATAGGAGTTGACAAAGCCAGCGAGGTTTTCCCAACCGTCATTCTTCGTCATCTGCCACTTGCTGCTCTCGGCCACTCCTCCTTTATGAAACTCTCCTCTCTTGTCACTATTCTTGTGACGGTTTCTGTCTCTCTGACCTCTCTGGTTCTGTTTTCTTAATATAAGCAGCTTTAGCTCCTTCTCCTTTCTGCTCCCTATTTACTCTTGACCCATTCATCCGCTGTCACGATGTTGTCACCTTTTACCGTGATGTCCAGCCCTTACTTACGAATCCCTGTTTAGGTTTCTACGTGCTGTCTGATAGTTCACGGGGGAATTCACTTTCGTTCATCAAGTCAGAGATCATCAACCCCACTTCTACTTCCTGCTCCTCTCAGGAAAAGCTTCGGACTCTGAGCCAGACAGTTAGCAATAAGTGATCTCATCCTTTTGCTTTTGGGGGAACACCCACTCCCATTTCCTCTCCTCTTTGGAAATTCTTGTTATTCTTTCAGGCTCAGCTAATCTTCCATCTTCTCCAAGTCTTCCCTGACCCCAACCGTGCGGGAAATGCTGGTCCATCTCGGAGGGCAGAGACTGCCGTCGGTTCCAAATGCCCTTGGAACGCATAGACCTGTATCCCCCACAGCGCAGAGGGCGAGGAGTCCAAGCCCAGGATGCTGGCAGGGCCACGTTTTCCACGAAGGCGCCAGGGTAAGATTTTCTCTCTCAGGTTCTGCTAATCCCAGCTGTGCTTTGGCTCGCAGCTGCAGCTTACCTCTAATGCCAGGCGCCATTGCCACGTGGTGTGTTCCACAGCTTGTGTGCCTATGCTGTTCTGTTTTTTTTTTTTTATTTTAACAGTTTTTAACACATAATTCACACATCATACAGCTGAATAATTTAAACATATTAAGAAGAGTTGTAAAATCACTACAGTATATTTGAGGACATTTTCTTCATCTTGGTACTCATTCTTATTAGCTCCCCATTTCCCTCCTGTCCCACCTCCCCTACCATAACCCCCAGTAACTATTCATTTAGCGACTGTGTGCATAGGTCTGCCTATCCTGGATTTTATATAGAGCAAAACACTAAAAAACAAGCAAATAACAAGCAAACAAACATCACATCAAGGTAAAAATAGAAAAATCTCAGTGAAGAGATACAGAAAATAAAAACTAGAACAAATTTTAAATAAACCAAAAGGGAGAACAACCTTTCCTTCATTTATCAGAATGCTGTTTATTGGTCCGGTTGTCTGAATTCTTGTTTTCTTTAAATTGACTTGTAAGCCATGACGAAGGATGTTGTCTTTGATCCTCATCAGTAACTGCTTGAAGTCTTCCTCTCTCCCAGCAAGCTCCATTGTGTCATCTGCATATCCGAGGTTGTTCAGGAGTCTTCCTCCAGTCCTGATGCAGTGTTCTTCTTTGCCTAGCGCAGCTTCTTGGATTATTTGCTCAGCATACAGATTGCATAAGTACAGTGAAAAGACACAACCCTGATTTTGAAAAATTCAGTATTCCCTTATTCTTTTAGAATGATCAACTGCCCCAGAATCCCCGAACTTTGCAATAGTATCTATAGTTTGTTACGACCCACAGAGTCAAAGGCCTTTACATTGTCAATAAAACACAAGAAGACACCTTTCTGGTATTCTCTGCTTTCAGCGTAGAACCATCTGACATCAGCAATGATACGTCTTCTGAATCTGACTTGAATTTCTGGCAGCTCCTGGTCCTTGGACAGCTGCAACCATTTTTTAAGTGACTGTCAGCAAAATTTTACTTGCATGTGACATGAGGATATTGTTCAATAATCGCTGCATTCTGTTGGGTCACCTTTCTTTGCAATGGGCACAAATATGGACCTCTTCTATCAGTTGGACAAGGAGTTGTCTTCCAAATTTCTTGGCATCATGTCTCCAGTACTGCATCAGCTTGTGGACACTTCAATTGATACTCCATCAGTTCCTGGGGCTTTTCGCTCCACGAATGCCCTCAGTGCAACTCTTCCTCAATGCCATCCATTCTTGAGACTATGCTACTCCTTAAAATGATTACTGGTCAACTAGTTATTTTTGATACAGTGACTCTGTGTATTCCTCTGTCTTCTTTTGAAGTTTCCTGGAGTAGTCGATATTTTGCTCCTAGAATCCTTCAATATTTCAAATCCAGGCTTGACTTTTGTTTCCTTCTTTCAGCTTGAACAATGATGAGCATATTCTTCCCTTCTGGCTGCCTAATGACAGGCTTTCATGATAATACTTTATAATACATAAAGTATTATATAGATAATATGTAAACTTCATTTCATTATAATATTTTATCGTCTCAAGCTGCTCTTTGAAACTTTCTGTTGAGTTCCTTTGCTTCATCATTTTTTCCAGTCCCTGTAACTGTGCTATATTCGATAATAAGTTTCTGTCTTTCCTGATATCCACTTTTGTTTCTTCTTTCTTTCCTGTGTGTGTTTTTTAATAGTATTATTGGCACATAATTCCCATATGATACAATTTAATATTTCAATCATACTGAGAAGGGTTGTGCACCCATCAAAATACATTTCAGAACATTTTCTTCTTCCGTATACTCATTGTTGTTATCCCCATTTCCCCACAACTGCCCCTGACATGCTCTCAGGTAATTATTATTCCAGATCCTGTCTCTATAGATTTTCCTATCCTGGGTTTCATATACAGAAAACCACACAAAAACACAAATGGTAAGCAAAAGGAAACATAACTACATCTGCGACTTCAATTGTACAGTGCTCTTTGCATCACTGCAATGACACTCAGATCCCTCGACTATACTCAGAGGGGACTCATTGCAGACTTAATCCATGTGGGGAATCCTGCAAATGGATTTTGGGCTTCCACTGTCCTCTACAGCCTTCTGTAAACCAGGTGCTCAGAACTGAAGCTCTGATACTGTTACATACTTCAGATTTGGATTTTATTATTTGCAATCCTAGGATCACACAGGCTGGTGTGCTTCTCCCATGTGGACTCAGTTATTGAAAGCTTTGCCCCATCACAACCCCCATTGTTCATGTAAATAGTGTCCAGTCACTTAAGCATTTAACCTGTACAAGTCAACGTTTCTTGTCTCATAGTCTGAAATATAGGCCTATTCATGTATAATATCCTTCTCTCAAAAGTGTTTTAAATTCAATACCATTGGCTAATTAATGACACTATCAATAGAATTACCTTATATCAGGGGTATAATTGATAATGTTCTCTATCATAAAATGAGACATGTATAAATTATAGATAAGCGAATATATTGTGGGCTCATGCTTAATTCTAGCCCTAATATAACAACAACTAGTTCTTATGACATGGTCCTACTCAATACTCACCCTCATGAAAAAATCATTGAAAATAAGAGTGCTAAAGGAAAGTGTGATGAAGATGCCAGATGGTGCTTGGCTATCGGAAAGAAAAATGTCTGGGGTCCTAACAGTTTATTTCAAACCAAGCAGCAATCTAAGTAACACCAACCAAGTCTTTCCTGCGTGTGTGTGTGTGTGTGTGTGTGTGTGTGTGTGTGTGTAAGTCATTTTATGGGGGGCCTTGACAGCTCTTATAACGTTCCATACATCAATTGTATCAAGGATCTTTGTGTGAATGTTGCTTTCTTTCATTATATACGATGTTCTTGATGCCACCTGACAACTCCTATGGTCTCTGGTCACTAGCGTTCACTGCGTCAAATCTGGTTTTGAGATGGTCTCTACATTCCGGTGGGGTGCACTCAAGGTGTATTTTGACTCTCGTGGATTTCTTTTAGTCTTCAACTTTCCTAACCTTGCAACAGATATAGTCAATCTGATTCCTTTGTACTCCACCTGGCGAAGTCCATGTGTACGAGGGGGATTCCCCTCCCAAAAATGGAAAAAAACTCTTCTGGGCGGAGTTTTCCTAGTATGCATTTTCCCCTCTAGGTGAGTATTGAGCAACTCTGAATTAATGCACCCACTGGTGTCACCTGGGAAGGTTCTCTCTGGTCACAGTGAATTTTTTCGTAAAAGTAGTTTTGCCAGAACCTCATTTTTAGGGATGGCCGATTTAAGAGAAGAGTGTGCAGCTGAGAAATTTTGTCTCCTGCTCAGGAAAAATGCTGCAGAAACTGTTGTGATGTTGAACACAGCTTACAAGGACAGCACTATGGAAAAACTCAAGTTTTCTTGTTTCAAAAAAAGGTGAAATGTCAACAGATGACAAGCTTTGTTCTGGACATCCATTAACTTCATGTATGGACAAAAGTGTCAACAAAATTCACGCGCTTGTGTGTGAAGCCTGATGACGGGCCATTGACGAAGCGAGGACGTGATCTGGACTCACTTGGAGCTCTTGGTTCCGTGAATTTCAACGGCAGATTTGGGAATGAGGAGGTCCACTGTGGAATGTGTGCCTCGGGTTCTGATTGACCAGGACAAAGAGCGTTGAGTGGAAACATGCCGTGCTTTGAAAGAACAGTTCCTAAGGGACCTAGACTTTTTCTCCAAGGTCATTACTGGTGAGGAGACATGGAGCTATTCTTCCAACCCCGAAAGCAAACATCAATCAAGCCAGTAGAAGACGCCATCATCACCTGACCCCCAAACAGCTCGTTAAGTGAAAGCAAAGATCAAGACAATGCTCTTTTTTTTTTTTTAAAGTGATAGTGCATTTGGAGTTTGTTCCACCAGGTCAGACGATTAATGAAGCTTTCTATGCTGAGGTTCTGAAAGATAGCATAACAGTTTGCATAACATAAAAGGCTGATTTGTGGTAGAAGAGGGACTGGTTTTGCCACCACACCTGCTCATGCAGCCATCTCAGTGCACCAGTTTTGGGCAAAAATCAGCCTGCCTCTCTTGCCCCGTCCCTCTGACCCATCTGATCTCGCTCCATGCAAATTCTTTGTTTCCTCACTTGAAGAGGGTCATGAAAGGCAGCAATTTGATGACTTAGACGAGGTGAAGAAAAAAAGGAGGGGGAGGTGCTGCCAGCCATCCAAACAGATTAATTTGAAAAATGTTTCCAAGAACAGAATCACACATTTGACAAATGTATTAAGTGTAATGGACAGTACGTTGAAAGTGATAAATTTGTTTCTTTGTAAAAAAAAGTAAATACATAGCTCCGAAAAACATATTCCGATTTTTGGGGGCTACCCCCTTGTGGCAGTTACATAATCTCCTGTCAACAGGCAAAGGGGTAGAGTCTAGACTGTCAAGCAGGCCATAGCGATGAAGCCTCCATGTGGGCATGGCCTTCTCCTGAGGATTCTGGTAACTCCTGTATTCCTCCCCAGAGGCAAGAGACACTCCCTGCTTCATCGTCCTGTTGACAAGCCACATGGAGCTACCCTGAGAGAGCCAGAGCCCTGGAGCTGGAGGAGCCACAAGGAGACCCATGCTAGCACTGAGATGCTTCCACTGGCACTGAGATGCTTCCACCACCACTGGATCCACAAGACTTTCCACCCACTGGCCTGTAATCTTCCTGCATTTGGCAACATTGCATGGCTGTGTGGGTCTAAAAAGGAATTTATGGATTAGTCCCGACATATGGGGTAATACCGGACTTATGGGCTGATCTGGACAGGGATGGGATATTATCTTAAGGTACAGTTGCTCTTTGATATGAAGTTCTCTCTTACACACATATGAGTGCTATGAATTTGTTTTTCTAGACAATCTGGACTAACGTACCCCTCATATAGTCACCTTTCATGTTGTAAAAGTCTTTAGTGTTGTTGAAAAAAGCCATTTGCTATGAACAAGTCGCTGGTCTCGCAAAATTCTATCATGTAATTCCCAGCTTTGTTTCTATCTCCAAGACCATATTTTCCAACTACTGATCTTTCCTCTTTATTTGCATCTTTTGCATTCTAATCACCAGTAATTACCAAAGCATCTTGATTGCATGTTTGATCAATTTTAGATGGAATAAGTTGATAGAATTCTTCAACTCCTTATCCCTGGCTTTGGTGATTAGTGTATAAATTTTAATCATAGATGTATTAACTAGACTTCCTTGTAGTTGTGTAGGTATTATCCCATCACAGACAGCATTGCACTTCAAGATAGGTTTGAACTGTCTCTATGACAAGGAATGCTACACCATGCCTCTTCACGCTGTCATTCCAGCTTGACTGTCGGATTCAACACGGCTTATATCAGTCCATTTCTGCTCACTAATGCCGAAGGGATTGATCTTGATATGTTCCATTTTCTTTTTTATGGCATCCAATTTTTTCAGACTCATACTTTGCACATACCACATTCTGAGTATATTAATGGATATTTGGTTCTAATTTTGAATTGTGCGCCATTGGTAAATGAAGGTACTGACAGCTTTGTTCCTCCCATATCATTAAGGTTGATTTGACTTTAATCAAGTATCTCTTCCCCAGTTGTATGGTGAGTGCCTTTCTATCTGAGGTGCTTACATCCTCTGGCGCTGTAACACTGTTCCACTGCCAATCATAAGGTTTTTCACTGGCTAATCGTGAACTGCCTCTTTCTTCTGTCTAGTCTAATTTAGTCTGGATGTACCACTGAAGCCTATCAACCATAAGTAACCCTGCTAGTATTTGAAATACTGGTAGCACAGCTTCTAGAGTCTCAGCAACACACCAACCACCACAATGCAACAAGGTCACAGGTGAGTCATTAAAGGTTTCATATACTTAAACTTCTCCTTGTGCTCCAAGTTCTTGGTTGCTTGGAGTCTTTATAAAAGGGTTACATTTATTGCCTACAATTTCAAAGTAATCAAGAACATAGAGCAAGGCGGGGAAACTGAGGAGAATAAAAGTAAGCGACTTTCTCATATTTCAAACCCAAGAGACAATAGATCCTATTTTAAGACACAGTGGTCCAAAAAATGAAATTTAGAATCAGAGAAGCAACCAGTAGAAAACAAAAGTCGGCAAAGCTGGCGATGGTTGTCTCTGGGAAGTGTTACTGCAAGTCAAATAGGCTAAGGAGAGGTTCTCTTGCTTTTTGTTATAACTTTCCTACTAAAGGATTTTTTACCAGGTGTATGTAGCACTTTCGTTTTTTAAGGTAAATGTATCCGTGCACAAGTTCACGTTTACACATCTACAAGATGCTTCAGGCTGAGCAGCTGTTGTTGACCCCACAAGAGCACCTCACAAGGCATTTTGCCCGGAATGTTGCACAACATCTGCTAACTGTGTGATGCTGCCATCCTCCCCGGCATCTAAGTCAGTTTGTTGATGTCGTGACCCTGTTACCTCCCTGCAATCTGATTGCCTTCTTAGGAGCACAGCAGCTGAGTGGACCATATGTCCTTGTGGTTTTCCTTAGATTGTCAGACGGGTGCTTCTTTGTTCCTTGAAAAGGACACACAATGTTCTGAGCATTTCGAGGAAAATGAATGTACTAGAAACCACATGTTTCTCAGTACAGAAAAGTCAGCAGGCCGAAAGTCTCCTCCGATTGACTTTGCTCTTTTGTTTGCATTACGTTTGTATAAATTTCACAGAAATATTCTATCAAATGCTAAACAGATGTCATACTTCGGTCATAGGGGAAGGTCTTAATGTTATTTTTACAAAAAAATTGTAATACAATATACTAATATGAGGGGGCTTGGCAAAGTTTGTGGAAACATGGAGTTAAAAGGTAAGGGACTTTTCCCATGAATGCTTTAAAGCCCTTGGTAGCGTCAAATGATTACAGAAAGGATTTACAATGTAACTCTATTAGGGATAAATGATTTGAAAAAGATTTCTGATATTTTATCAGTGAACCACATTGAATAGTTTGGATTTGGGTCTCTTGATGATCCAAGCTCAATAGTAATTTTCTTAGAAGGTTGGAAAGGTATGTTAGATGAATAAGGGAATAAAGCCATTTATATAGACTTAAGTGTAGACTAATTCCATAAAGATGGTGTTGTCAGCAGCGTGCTTCACAGACAGATGTATGTGTTTAATGGGATCTTGATAAATACATGTTAATTTAAACTAGTAATCTGGGAAACAGTTCAGAGTTGGGCATAGAGCTAAAACCACAAAGACTAATCTTTTTTTTTAAATCCTTTTATTGGAGGCTCTTACAGTTCTTATCACAATCCACACATATATCCATCCATTTTGTCAAACACATCTGTACGTATGTTGTCATCATTTTTTTCAAAACATTTTCTTTCTACTTGAGCCCCTGGCATCAGCTCCTCATTTTTGCTCCTCCCTCCCCCCCCCCCGCTCCCTCATTCCCCTTGATAATTTATAAATTCTTCTTTTTTTTTTCAGGTCTTACACGGCCTGCTGTCTCATTTTACCCACTTTTCTGCTGTTCGTCCCCCTGGCATGGGGACATACGTTGATCATTGTCATTGCTTTCCCCTTACTCCCCCCACCCCCTCAACCCTTACCCTCCTGTATTGCTGCTCCCCTTGTTGGTCCTGAGGGTTTTTTTCTTTTCTATTTTTTAAAATCATTTTATTGGGGGCTTATACAACTCTTATCGCAATCCATACATCCATCCATTGAGTCAAGCACATTTGTATATTTGTTGCCATCATCATTATCAACACATTTGCTTTCTACTTGAGCCCTTGGGATCAGCTCCGCATTTTTCCCCTCCTTCCCTGCCCCCCTCTCTCATGAACCCTTAATAATTTATAAAGTATTACTATTTTTTCATTTATTACACTGTCGGACATCTCCCTTTACCCACTTTTCCATTGTTCATCCCCCAGGGAGGGGGTTATATGTAGATCCTTGTAATTGGTTCCCCCTTTTTACCCCACCTTCCCTCCACCCTCCGGGTATCACCGCTCTCACCACTGGTCCTGAGGGGTTCATCTGTCCTGGATTCCCTGTGTTTCCAGTTCCTATCTGTACCAGTGTATATCCTCTGGTCTAGCCGGATTTGTAAGGTAGAATTTGGGTCATGGTAGTGCAGGGTGGGGGGAAGGGGGGGAACATTAAAGAACCAGAGGAAAGTTGTGTGTTTCCTTGGTGCTATACTGCACTCTGACTGGCTCTTTTCCTTGTGGCCGTTTTGACAACGGTGTCCAATTACTACTGATGGGCTTTGGGTCTCCACTCTGCCCTCCCCCTCATTCCCATTGGTATGCTTTTTGTTTTTGTTTTGTTTTGTTTTGGGTCTTTGATACCTGATACCTGATCCCATAGACACCTCATGATCACACAGACTGGTGTGCTTCTTCCATGTGGGCATTGTTGCTTGTTTATTTTAGAGCCACCAAGACAAATCTTAAAGCGATGTTAAACTCTTGATCCCTTACCTTGCACACACCCCGGACTCTCTTCCGATGCTCTCCCATTCCATCGTTAACAGGCACAACTGGCCTGGGGCAGAAGGCTTTGCTCTTTCCCCTGAACAGAGATGTGATCGTGAAATATCGTTATTAGATTAGAAGGTGCTTTTTCTCCTCCCATCTCATTGTTATTGTGCCAAACGTGGGGTTTTCGCCTTGAGTCCAGTGATCCTGCTCTCTGAATATAAGGTAACCAGATTTAAAGTGGGACACCATTGACGGGGGTGGGGTGGGGGTGGGGAGGTTCTTGATAAAAAATTTGGTCTATATGGACCAAATAGACCATTCACTTGCTTGTCGTGCATTCTTTCCAAAAATCGGACTGTCCCGCCAAAAGCGGGACGTCTGGTCACCTTATTAGGAGTCAGCGTGACCTGAACTCTGTGACTTGTACGTGTACAAATTTTGTTGACATTTAATATGTCCCTGGTTTGGGTCTGTGTCTCTTGCCCGAAGGAGCCAGTTTTATGTTGAGTTGTAGAGCCTTCAATATGTGTAATAATTTCAATAATAAAGCCATGGTATTTTCAGTCACTTTATGTACATGTAAGGAGAGACCTGACTGGGCAGTTAACCACAAGATTAACAGTTCGAAACTACCAGTCATACCCGGGAGAAAGAGGCTGTGACTCCCATACAGATGTACAGCCTGGCTTGGTGGTTGGTGGAGGGGAGGCATTGCAGGGCACCGCTGCCGTATCCTATGCAGCCGACTCAGAGCAACCCTGCCGGAGGGGGTAAGACTGGGCCCGCGGATGTCGGAGGCTATAAATGTTTACTGAAGTAGAAAGGCCAGTCTCCAGCTAAGCTGCTGCTGGTTTTGAACTGCTTGCCTTTCAGATTGCAGCCCCACACATAACCAACTCCGCCACCAGGGTTCTAGGCCAAGTTGATCAAATATCAAAATGAGGCAGCAATCACGAGAACTCAACAGCAAATTTTAGAAATCCAGTCCCACATATAAATTCGGTTATCTTATTTCTGGGGTTTGCATTAGATAAATGGGTAGGTCGTTTTAGGGGATTATGTAATTTGCCCCAAAATGTGTGTTTGCCTTATAGGGTTAGGCACATGTTTCTATGCAGTTACGCTTTTCGCCACCAGATGGAACTAATGCTGTTTTGCTCTGTTCTCAAGAACAAAGAGCAAAACAAACAAAAAACCACACACTGCCATTGAAGGGATTCCTGCTCCTAGCGACCCTATAGGGCAAGGTAGAATTAGGTTTCCAAGACTTTAAATCCCCATGGGAGTAAAAAGCCCCATCTTTTTCTTACGGAAAGTGTGGTAGTTACATAATCTGTTGTCAATTTGAGACTTAAGTGTGAAAGGGAGGAGTTTAGCCTGTCAGTCAGGTCCAGCTTGATAACCTCTTATGGAGGCGCTAAGGAGATGAATAGCTCGTTGGAGGCAGGACACACACTCATTCCCTGTGAGACATTCCTTCTAACAAGACTCATGGAGCTACGCTGGAGCCCTGAGAGCTGGAGGAGCCACATGGAGACTCCTGCCAGCACTGAGATGCAGCCACCACTGGATCCACAAGACTTCCCACCCACTGGCCTGTGATCTTCCTGTATTCAGCATCATTGCATGGCTGAATGAGTCTAAAGAGGAATTTATGGACTAGCATTGACATATGGGCTAACTTGGATTTATGGACTTGATCTGGACTGGGCTGGGATGTTTTCTTAATGTACAATTGCTCTTTGATATAACATTTTCTCTTACACACCTAGGAGTGCCTATGAATGTGTTTGTCTGGTCAACCCAGACTGACACACACACACAGCCGCTCGTGGTTTCCAAGTGTTGACCTTGCGTGGGCAACCAAACAGGAAACCCATTAGGGCTCAGAATGCCTCTCCATCAAGAGCCTTAATTCTGTTTAACAGCTCCTAGATAACGTCTACTGGAGTATACAATCACTAGGATCATTCAGAATTGCTCAGCTCTGAAGGGCATCTCTAGTCTTATTTTGCTCATTGAAGTACCCTTCATAAAGATGTTAGAGCTTATATGGTTATATAGTTAGAGCTTAAAATGGTTTGCTGCTTTAATTCGTGACTGTTGGTTGATAATTTTTTCTATAATTATGCTCTCCCCTCAACTACTGGTTTTTTTTTAAGCAAAGACTTGATTTTTTTTTTAGGAGCTATAAACCAAGGATATCAGTAGAGAGAGAAAGCCTCTAATGCCTTAGATGAGGGTTATGAATTCACTTATTAAACATATTTACAAAATTATAACTATCAGCTCACCCATTTTTATGTCGTTTACAGATTTGTTAGAGGACTAAGGGGTGGGTCCAGAAGTTCTGTTGACCGGGGTTTAGGAACCCTGGTGGTGTATGGTTGAGTTTAAGAGTTGGGTTGCGGCCCTCAAGGTCAGCCGTTTGAAACCACCGGCTCCCCCGGAGCAAGCCTGGGCTATGAGCTGGCATTGACAGGATGGCAGCGATGAGCGAGGGTATTGGGTAGAGTGGTAGACAGCCAGCTGCTCCTCTGGAGAAAGACAAGGCTCTACTTCCAAAAAGCGGCACAGCCCTTGAAACGCACAGGGCCAGGTCTACCCTGCGCTACAGCGTTGCTCTGAGCAGAATTGACTTGACGGCAGTGAGTTTGGAGTTTGAGGGGAGGAGGAGCACTATGGCCGCCAGGAGCAAGGGAGGGCTCCCTGGGACACTGCTTGTTCACAGTGAACACTGCCAGATGCCTGAGGAGAGGGAGGGACTTCGCTACAGAAAGGCAGGAGGGTCTGCGACCATCAATCCTGTGCAGCAGCTCTAAAGTGATCAGATGTCTGGCTGCCTCGAAGGGTCTGGTATAGAAGGATGGAAACCTTATAGGGGGGCACACCAGTTAAGCACTACTGGGAACCAAAGGTTAGTAGTTCAAAACCCTCGCTCCCTACCCCCACTCCCACCCCCAGCCCCCGCATCCCCACCCTACCCCCGCCACTGCCCCAGCAGCTCCTGGGGAGAAAGACATGGCACTCTCCTTCCATGGAGACAACCTAGAAACCCCATGGGGCTGTTCCACGCTCTCACAAGGGGTCTCCAGGAGTTGAAATCAATGCTACAGCCCTAACAACGATTTAAAAGGCCCAGAATGACCTGGGACATAGGGAATTCTCTAGCTGAGTAGGGGAAAGCACTTCCACTGCCAGTAATGTTAGATTGTGTAATTTGGACCAAACTGGTGGTATAAATGGGTGCACACTGGGCAGCTAACCACAAGGTCAGCAGTTTGAATCCACCAGTGCTCCTCAGAGGCAGGCAAAACTTTCAACTCCCCAGAAGTTACCGTCTTGGAAACCCACAGGGGTAGTTCTACCGTGCCCTGTAGGGCCACTATGAGTCAGAATTGGCCCAATGGCAATGAGTTCTCATGGAAGACAAATACACACCCTAACAAAGTATGAAGACACCTCTTGGCGTGCGTCAAAGACTGCAATGCAGTGAATTGTTTAACAAGGCTCTTCCGGCCATAGCTTTGTTACTCCTACCGAAGGGCCTTTGTTTTCCTGTTAGGTCTGGGTGAGAAAGTGGGAGAACATACTGACTGGATTGTGTGACTCAGCTCCAAGGGACTTTTAGCAGGGTTAATTGTGACTGCCATCCTGCTGAATATGAAATGAGCCATCTCAGAAGCAGGAGGGAGAATCTCACTACCAGCAAGAGAGAATAGACGATTGTGGAGTGCATCTTTGCACTCTGAGATCCCTGCACATTCAACCTCCTTCGACACCAGAGGAGCAACAACAGAAGAACCAGGAGGCAGACTTTAAGGCACTGTTGCTGTTAGATGCCCTTGACTTGATTCTAACTCACAGCGACCCTATGTCCAACAGAACAGAACAATGCCCAGTCCTGCGCCATGCTCACAATTGTTCCTATGCTTGAGGCCATCGCTGCAGCACACCTGTGTTAATCCATCTTGTTAAAAGGTCTTCCTCTTTTTTGCTGCCCCACTACTTTATCCAGTGTGATGTCCTTCCGGAACGGTTTCTTCTGACAGCATGTCCAAAGTACCTAAGATGAAATCGCGCCATCCTGCCTCCAAGTAGCCTTCTGGCTGCATTGTGTGCAACACAGATTTGTCTGTTCTTTTGGCAGTCCCCAGCCGTTCAATAGTCTTGGCCCACACCGTGGTTCCAATGCAGCGACGCTTCTGTGGCCTTCCTTATTCAATGTCCAATTTTGCATATGAGGCTATGAAAAATATTCTGGTTTGAATAAAAAGAGAAAAAAACAAAAAACTGAAAAAGCATACATAATTCCAGGTCTGTGGGCTGACCCTTATGACGATCTCCCCACCGGTCCTGGGGGATTCCGAGAACTGCCCCTCCTAGCCTGAAGTCTATTTGGGGGGCTTCTTGGGGGCTTTGTGGCTTGGCTTTGCTCCCATTGCTGGTCTGTATGTTCCCTTCTTGGTTTGTCCCACTGTGGGGGAGAACCGACTAGGCTCACTCCTCGCCGTGTGTCCCCAGTGTTGACCTCTGTCGAGGTGTGCTCCAGCAAGGTGACAATGTCCTGAGCTGTTGTTGGCCCTATAGTCCTCTCTGTGCCTTAGCAGCTCCATGCAGGGACATCGTCCTTAGGGTGTGACGTGCCAGCATGGGGTCTAGTCTCTCATTCTCCCTTTTTCCTTCTTGGTTTGCTTCCAGGTGGGCATGGCAGGCCCACCCCTCTCCCCAACTTTTAGGTTTAGTGTTGTCCTCCATAGCACATACTTCTAGGGAGGGGGTCAGTTTGGCTCTGATTGGGGTCGGCCCTGTAGACCTCTCTGTTCATGAGTCTCTGTGTGGTTACATTACCCTCAAGGCTTTAGCGCACCATGGTTGGGTCTGCACCACACTCCCATTTCTGTGGAGAAGGAGAGACCAAAACCCATCTGGACATAGACAACAGGACATCCCCCCACAGAAGGGCTACAAGATGGATGAGTCAGCCAGGGTGAAGTTTAGCACTGTGAAACACACAATATTCCTCTGCTTCTTTGGGGCTTCCTCGCCACCCACTATCACGACCCAGTCCTGCCTTTCAGTTCTGGCTAGACCGGAGCACGTACACTGGTACAGATGAGAGCCCAGGACACACTGAATCCAGGTCAAAAACCCCCCAGGAACAGAAATGGGAGTAGTGATACCTGGAGGGGAGGAGGAAAGTGGGGGGATGAGGGGAGGAAGGGGGAAACCGATCACAAGGATCAACACATAACCCCCCCCTCACCCAAAGGAGGATGAACAACACAAGTGTGGGTGAAGGGTGACAGTGGTCAGTGCAAGATAGGAAAATCATGATAATTTGTAATTTATCAAGGGGTCATGGCAGGGCAGGGGAGGGAACAAAGAGGAGCTGATGCCAAGGGCTCAAATAGAAAGTAAATGTTTAGAAGATGATGATGGCGACATATGTACAAATGTGCTTGACCCAATGGATGTATGGGTTTTTATAGGAGCTTTAAGAGCCCCCAATGAAATGATCATTTTTAAAAAAATAAAGAAAACAAAAATATTTACTGTAACACCCCCCCAAAAAAAAAGAAAGAAAGAAAGAAAGAAAGAAAAGAAGAGGATGCTCTGGCTTGCGTCAGGTGCATTTCAGTCCTCGAAGTAACAGCTTTGCTTTCCAACAACTTAAGGACATCGTGTGCCGCAAATTCCCCCAGTGCAATGCGCCTTTGCTCTCCTGACTGCTGCTTCCACGAGTGCTAATTGTGAATCCAAGCAAGACGAAATCCTTGACCACGTCTACATTTTTCATGATGTTGCCTGTTGGTCCAGTTGTGAAGATTTTTATTTTCTTTACATTGAGAGATTATCCTGAAGGCAGCAATGTTGATCTTCTTCAGCAAGTGCTTCAAGCTCTCCTCACTTGCAGCATGCAAGGTTTTCATCTGCGTACTGCAGGTTGTTAATCAGCTGTCCTCAAATCCTGCTGCTACATTCTTCTTCATATAATCCAGATTCTCTGATGATTTACTGGGCATACAGATGGAATAAGCATGGTGAGAAGATACAACCCCAATGCACACCTTTCCTGATTTTAAAGCATAGGGTACAGTGGGGGATATCCCAACCCATAGAGCAAGTAAAGCTGAGTGCTTGGGGGTAGGACACTGGTTTGTGGAGTGGGGAGCTCTGGACAATTACTGGGAGAGCTGGGTTTGGTAGCCCCTGGAGCTAGAGCCGAGTGCCTTCAGGTTGATGCTGACGGCTGAGGGGCATGCTCTTTGGGCATTTCTTAGCAGGCCGCAAGAGCTTTGCAACATTGTTCAAGTGTTCTTGGCCAGGCCAAGAAGTCCAGGGTGAGAGCGAGGCCTGCCCATGAGCATGGCAGAGAGGAGACTGTCCTCACTTAAACAACGGAACCCTAAGCAGTTCTCACCCGAATTGTTACCTGCTCCCTTCCAAACTTCAACCCCATCATTGTGAGCATCATTTGTGAGTTACATGTGGCCATTGCAATGAATGGTTGAACCAAGCTGAAAAGTCGAGTGCTATGAGAGATGGTGCAATAAAGACTAAAAAGATAGTCAATAATTACCAGGCCAAAAAAATTTTAATAGAAGGCCAAAGTACTGAACTTAGGACATTTGCGTATTTGGACTTGGAAAACTCAGAGTTTGAGCATAGATTTTTTGACAGCCTCTAAGAGTTACCGAGACAAAATTGGAATCTGAGCTCTGCTGAGAGCAGTCAGAGAAAAGCAGGACTCACCGTGACACACCTTGTCCTACTAGCAGTGAGGTCTTAGTGCTCTGATGGACATAAACACTTTCTCAGGACACTACGCGAGAGTACTCTGACTTCGATTGATCAACATAAAAAGTAAGCCCAAATCTGATCCCTGTAATTCTATCTGGGCCACAGGTAGAAATCCTGATCAACGTCTTAGTTAAATCATCTAGTAAAGAGAGCCCAAACAATACCAATTTGGTGTATCAGTTGGCTTTATAAATTTGGAACATAAAAAACACACTTTCAAAGTAAGTATTTCAGACTCAGAATCACCTTGGTTTATTTTGCCATGATTACTTTGTTTGACAATGTGTCATCACTCATACAGGCGGTATTTAATTTGAGAATGACAGGATTATTCAGATGGCTACCGAATGAGAATTAAAGTGGGAGGCCAGTGAGGGTGCTGTGGGTTAGGAAGTTGGACTGCTACCAACAAGATCGGCAGTTCAAACCCACAAGCCAACTGGGAGAAAAATGAGGCTATCTGCCTTCAGAAAGATTTTCAGTCTCTGAAAATGTATATAAGGTCACCATATGTTGGGAGCAGATCCCTGGTAGCATAGTGGGTTGGAGTTGAGCTGCTAACCTAAAAGTCAGTAGTTCAACTCCACCAGCTGCTCCATGGGAGAAAGATGAGCCTTTCTACTCTCATAAAGAGTTACAGTCTCCGAAACCCACAGGGAAATTCTACCTCGTCCTCATGGGTTTCCATTCAGTCGACTCAATGGCAGTGAGTTTATTTTGGGGGGTTTTGGTTTATGAGTCAAAATCAACTTGATGGCAGTGGGTAAGGTTTGTTTAATACTTTATTTGATTTGTTCTTTAACAATGAAGCATTTTTGTTGCTGAATTTTTCTTTTTGTTTTACTCAACACTTATTGGAGGTGTATTGAAATATATTTTTTTGAATTATCTACCTATCTGCTACTGATTTAAAATCCTGAAACTGTTGCTAAGTTTCTGACATTTTGTTGTTAATTTCCCAAACCCAAAGGAGTTTAAAATAAACTACAGGATGCATTTACTAGGTGAAATTTCCTCCTCATGTTTCATATTTTGAACAAGAAGTGGAATGGGCTATCAGACTGTTTCATTTCTTTCCTTAAATTCAAAATTTTAAAATCGTATGATTGTCTGTCTCTATTTTATCTGAAAATGAACAGAGGCTTAGCAATAATTCTAGAGAGCGCTTGTAGCAGATTTTAAAAGCTCTTTTGAAAAGAAATGAGAGGCAGAGAAGAGGAAGTGGTTTCTAAAACTAAGTCAGCGGGGGTTTTGGAGCGACCTGACCTGACATTGACAAAGACCAAGCCACGCCTGGAGAAAGAGGAGGAAATTCAACACCGAGGCAAGCCATGAGGCAGGAAGAGACTGCTAATCCGGAAATCCTGCCCCAGGTAACACAGACAGCAATAGGAAGTAATCCTCAAAACATTCGAGTATCTGAAACAGTGTCCAACTAGTTTTATTTTCTAATTCTTTTT
>NW_022111373.1:50270800-50292577 GCF_000313985.2 Echinops telfairi | reverse complement strand
CCCTTTGCCTCCCAGCTCTTTCCTCTATTTCCCTTGACTTTCCTCCTGTCCCACTATCATGCTCAGTCCCCACCAGGGTTCTTTTGAGATTCATTTTCTAATTTTTAAAAATGAACAATCTTGAAAGAGATATAGAGTATAGGGTAAGGCTAACCAACGGTAACAATGAGGCAAATACAAATAACAGTAGAGAACTCAGAATAAAATTTGTATAGAGCTCACAAGAATTCAAAGTGATTTGGCAATGTGGAGGTCATTTATTAGATCTCATTTACCTCAAGGACAGCACTTTATAATAACTTAGCACATCCATTGATGATCATTAACTGATTGATGCTCATTAACTCATTGATGATCATTAACTGATTCGGGTAGCCGGCCTTGACATTTATAAGAGCTTTATATGCTGTTTTTCTCATGGTATCTGTATTAGGGCAGGTTGACAAGAGAGACAAATCCAGAGACACTCATGTGTATAAGAAAGAGCTTTATTTCAAGAAGTAATTATATATCAAGAAAATATCCAAGGACAGTCCAACTCAAGTCTATCAGTCCAATACCAATTCATACATCCCACTTCAGACTCACACAGCCACATGTAATGATGCGGAATGCAAGAATATCAGAGGTTGGTGGGTGCAGAGTTGTGTGGATCCAATGGTGGTGGACGCATCACAGGGCTTGGAGCAACGAGGGTCAGCCAACAGCAAAGTGAAGGGAGAGGCGGGGGTGCAAGTTTCCTGGGCCCTCCTTATGAGAAGGCCACGCCCAGAAGGAGGCACCATCAGGCTGTGACCTGATTGACAGGCTGAATGACACCTATACTTTTATGTGTATCCTCAAGTTGACATGAAAGAATATAACTACCACAGTACCTTAAACAAGTCCTGCCACTGAGAACCATTCTCTGCAGTAATTAAGGAGAGTCAGCATTCACTCCTTGGCAATGAGTCTGATTTTCTGAATATGACTTATTTTCTCTAATTTGGAGATGAGAAAGTGACTTGTTTTAAAACAAAGGCTCACTTTCAATTCTCCAGAATCTAGGTTCATTTTTGGTAAGAAACTTGACTCATTAAAATTTAACTCTGTGGAGAACCGATCCTGAAGTCCTCCTACTTGCTAACATTTTTGTTTAACTCCCACAACAGTACTCTAGAGTCCCTGCGTGTGCAATGCTTGGCTACCGCTACCTAAAACAGTGAAGCTTCGAATCCAGACAGAGAATCCAGGTGAAGTACAGTGGACCTGATGTTGGAATCCAGTCCTCTGATTCCAAAGCTAAGGACCTAATTAATAAGCAATTCCACTTTTCAAACCAGCATTCAAGTTAATGGGACAGTATGGTTTATGCATAAGAGATGTTTTGAAACATTTCTATCAGAGAGCAACAATTTAAGGTAGTTTTAAAAAGGAGGGAGCAGCATCATTGCATCACCATTATTTTATTCTTCCTTGTTTCTTTAAAAATACTTGTTGATTTGTATTAATATTGCAAATTGAAAAACTAATCATATGGGTAATTCTGAAGAAATTATTAATGATGAAAAGGAAATGAAAAATCACTAATGGGTTTAAATTGGTGCATGGAAGAGGTAAGTGGAGCCAAGAAGGGGGGACAGATTTGATTCACCTAAATCAACTTCTCTCATTAAGTACCATTTATGTCCTAGTTCAATATAAGTTTCTAAGCTTTACCCTTTTCCTAGAAGAAATGGTCATAGTTCTATTATACATAAACAATTCTTTCAGTTTGATTCAAAATTGGCATAAGATAAAGAGGACCAAATGATTAAAAATATATATTCTCAGGAAAATATAGACTTAGGTGGTATTTCCATGGCTTTTGCTATATGAGAAATTAACCAAGGATAAAGACACAGTTTGATCAGCTTCTTTTATTTCAGTAGCCACAAAATAAGGCTATTCAGATGATGTCATCTATTAAGAGGTGAAGTTGAATGCTAATACTATTCATAGTAATAGTAATATCTGGATTTCAAACAATATGGAATAGTCTCATCACTTATGAAGATAAAAGAGAGACATTCGGCATAGTGCATTTGTTCATGCATCTGGTCATATCCTTCAAGGGATGCAGTCAAAGATTTGAACTATTCCACATGTAAGGAATCTACACCTCGGCTCTCTGTCCACGGCATAGGAATGAAGAGGGAATTCCATAGACACACATTTAAGGTCAGGTCCTTACATTTGAGCTCTAAAGGATTTTTATTTGAAATGATCAAAAGATAACCAATTTCAACTTGATTGTGTGACTGACCCAATATTGAGAGAAAGCAAGGTTTCCTGGTTTATATATCTCCTTTTAAGATACATTTTATTTGTGAATTGAAATATTTTTCATCGTGCTATACATTTTTTTCTTTCTAAATTAAACTTATTTATTGAAACATGCTTTCAAGACCCTGAGGAACAAAGAACTGGAGGCAGAGCAAGGCCATGGAGAACGTAAGACAGAGCCTGCGTCGCTCTGGACCGCAGATAATTGTTCCATTCTTCGGCAGTGACTAATTCACACAGAACTCGTGTTGATGCAGGATTTGATTGCTCAGCAATGATCTTTCCCAGGATACGCATTTGTTCTCAGATCTCAATGCAATGTAGCCATCACGTCAGTAACTGGAGTCTCTTTCTGGCAAGCACAGAGAGAGAGGAGTCTGGGAGTGCAGTGTTGCTCTGAGTCGCAACCAAGTCAATGGCTTCTAAGAAAACAGCAGAATGAAGAATCCTTACTTACACTGAGAGGAGAGGCTAGTTTGCTGCTTCCAGAAGGGGCATCTCTAAGACGTAGTTTATACCCCATGGCTCCCCAGGGATCAGGCTGAAGCTTAGACTCTGCCTGATGGCACCCTTACCTGTTTCTCTTGGAGGCATTTTCTTAGTAAATCAGAATTTGCTTCTGAGAAACATGGCCTACGGTATCATTCATAGACCTGATTATTGAAGTATCTGGTCTGGGTCCTTTCGGGCTTGGATTTAGTCCTGACCTACCAATTTCTTAGTTCTCCTTGAGATCAAGTTCATAGGGCATATCTGCTACCTCAGACATTTCCTAGCTAAGGTAAGGTTACTCAAATTAGCTGAGCTTCAATACCCTTGCCTGACACAAGGATTAAAAGACCATGTAAGTGTTCACAGTGACTGTCACGAAATATCACCTGTCCTTCGTTTTCTTCAGAGAGAGTCTTGATTCACTGTTTGCAGTTCGAGAAATTAAGTGTCACCTGTAGATTGATGAGTTTGCTGCAGGTAAGAATGCATTTCTTTTCTTGGCTTCACTTATGTGCTCCAGTCGGAGGGCGTCCGTTCACAGAACAATCACAGCATCGGACTCTGAGCCAACCCCAACAAGACGGCTTTCCCTTGCTGTGGCCCATTGTTGAAAGCCAACTTCTCAATCAAGGTAAGAAGAGAGAATAGACACATTGTTCTATACAAACGTGTCATTCGCATTTTCAGAAAGTTTTGCTTTGGTCTTTTTTTTCCACCTATAATAGTTTCTTTGTTTTCTGGGCTTAAGCCATTAATTCATATTAATGGCTAATCTACCTAGGGCTCAGGCATAGAAACGATTGTGCGGATGGCTCGGGACAGGCAGTGCTCCATCCCGCCATGCTGTGGTTCAGAACCGACTCGATGGTACCTAACAACAGCAAACACGGCTACATAAGGAGGCGTGGTAGCACAATGATGTGAGAATCGGGCTGCTAACCATAAGGACAGCAGTCCACACTCCCCACAGGAGAAAGATAGGGCGAGGTTCCATAAAATGGACCGCCCTGGAAACCTAGAGCAGTGCTTCTAGAACCGACCTATAGCGTCCCCTTGCGGGCAGTGAGGAGGTTTTATCTGAGTGCCATTGGGCGCCATTGAGTGGGTTCCAGCACTGCTCCACCCGGCACCTTCCTCACCATTCCTGTCACGGTTGAGCCCATTGTTGCTCGATCCACTGTGTCAATCCATCCCATGGAAGCTCTTCCTTTTCTTGCCTCAGTTTACCAAGCATGATGCCCCTTTCCAGGGACTGATCTCTCCTGATATTATGTCCCAAGTACGTAAGACAAGCATCCCTCCTTCTAAGGAGAAGCCGGCCTGCGATTCCTCAAAGTCAGATTTGTTTTTTCCTCGGGCCCCTGGAACTTAGAATATTTGTCCCTCGTACCATAATTCAGTTTTACATACTGTTTTCCAATAATTCCAGTTCCTCTAGATTATAACATTATTCTTTGGGGGATATTGTTCCACAAGAAGTTTACCTTTTTTTAATTTTCACAAAGTGATTTCTATTTTATTTGAATTCATGTTGAAACAGTATTTTTTTTCAAGAAACATTACGTGACCAGGGCCCGATCCAGAGTCATCCCCTGCTGAGCTTCCCCACGGCTCGTGTTCCAGTGAATCCCCTAGGCGCTTATTATAGTTCAGATTCGGACTCTTAAGTCTGGGGTGAGCTCCAGACTCTGTTTTGCTAATAAGCTCCTGCTGATGCTGCTGGTGGTCCAGACACCCTATTTGGGGTAGCAAAGACCCTACCTGTGTCCCACCCCAGGACATTCTGGCCTTGTAACCGTGCTTGGAAGTCTTTCTAAGTTTTCTTTTTTAGCTCCTTAGGTAGTTCCTAATGATACTTATGAAAATTATTTATTATGGTTATAAATACCATTTTTAATTGAAAGAGGAGCTGGGCCTCTTGACGGGGCTCACATTATATTCAAAATGCAGTGACCTTAAGAGACACTGCAGGCTCTGAACTTCATCTGATATTTTCTCACTAATGAGGTGCGTGCCATTTGGGCTGTTGAATAAAATGTAAAATATTTTCCCCTCACTGTTTGGCTGGGAGAGCAAACCTATGGGCTCTCTTGACAAGGCTTCAGAAGAGTAAGCGGTGTAGGAAGCAGTTAGGTCACCCAGCAAGAGGTCCCGTGCCTGCTCCTCTGGGCCCTACTCGGTGAATGGCCTGACAGATGAGGGGGAGGAATGAGCATGTCCCCCAGACTGCTTTTTAATGCGGGAACAGACATTTGCTCTGAAATACTGGCAGAGCAGATCAAGGGAAAGTGGGGTAGCACTCCACTTGAAGCATAGCTTCCAGATTGTCCCCCATGCTTCTACAGACAGCGATTTAATTAACCCTCTCACTTCCAACTGAAAATGATCTGCCGCCTCAACCTGTTCAATTTAAGAACAGTTTATCATTTCAGTCCCCTTCCTGGCAGCCTTTTATTATTAATATACATTTTCACATGAAAAAACTGAGAGAATAAAGTGAAGACATTTTAATTAATACATGACACAACTACAAACTTCCACTGTCAGACGCACGATCTTGACTGTATTGGAATTTAAAATGTGTATCTTCAGAAACCAGTAATTTCTCATGTCTGATTTTTTTTTAAGTCATCCCTTTGAAGATATGCTGGAAAATTCTTGACTCACTGTATTACTGTTTGCTTCTTATTAACATATCCAACCCAAGTTTCCACTGGGTAGGACAATGATTTTCAGTGGCAATCACCAGCCCTGTCCTGAGGGAGGACTCTGGGTGGATTGGCACTGCTAATCGACAGCTAGTGGTCTATTGCTTAACCCCTTGAGCCACCCAGGAATTCTTCAAGCACTAGTGGCAGCAGCATCTCTTTTGTGGCATGTCTTTATCCTCTCCTCGTCATTCCATAAGTGAGCACACACCTGCTGGTGACAGCTGCTGTTCATACAAAGTCCTGCCAACAGTGAGAACACAGCTGAATCCTTGTCCAGCTACGAGTGTGTTATACTCGGAGCTTACATCACCGTCCTGCAAGAACTTACACGATTGCCCCAGACATTTCCATGTATGGCAATGTTAATCAACATGGACCTTTCTGGGTTCCTGAACACACTTCAGTCTCTATGGAACAGAAATCAGAATGAATGCCTCTGTCTGCTAAACATCGAGGGCAGTTCTAGTAGCTCAGATAATTTCCCCAGAGTCACACAGTCTCGCCTCCTCTCCAGCTGATCCCTCCTCACATTGGACTAGCTGACTCATCGCTGTGCTTGGTCAGAAGACCACAATCTTATGCTTCCCTGTTCCCCCCATAAGACAGGATCTCTCCTCCAACAGAAAGGTATAGCTATAGAACTCTGGTTGAATCAGATTCCTAAAAACAATAAAGAAAAGAAGAATTAACTTTGCTGGTTAAAGGTAAAAATTACAGCCTTACATATGCTTTTACCTTTCTTAGAAGTTGATATCATTTGGTCAGTATTTTTTGCTTTATGGAAACTTAGAATTGATTTTTAATAGAATTCTAGATAACTAAATTCTGTAGTATTTAATAGCACAAATGTTTGTCACTGAAATAGGTTAGACAGTTTGGACAATGCTTCAAGTTATTTTCTCTTATCAAAGTAAACTGCATTCTTATTTAAACATACAGAACATGCCTTTATTTGGCTTCTACGACTTCTCCTTCCATGTGATGCAAGGAGTCTGGACCGCACAATAGTTAAGTGTGAGCCCACTATGTTAGTCTGGGTTGACTAGCGTATCCAATCCAGAGACACTCATATGTGTGTAAGAGAGAACTTTATATCAAAGAGCAATTTTACATTAAGAAAACATTCCAGCCCAGTCCAGATCAAATCCCTAAGTTCGATATTACCCCATATGGCAGTACTAGTCCATAAATTCCTCTTTAGACTCATGCAGCCATGCAATAATGCTGAGTGCAGGAAGATCACAGGCCAGTGGGTGGAAAGTCTTGTGGATCCAGTGGTGGTGGAAGCATCTCAGCACCGGCGTAGGTCTCCACATGGCGCCCCAGTTCCAGGGCTCTAGGTTCATCAGTGTGGCTCCATGTAGTTTGTCATCAGGAAGATGAAGCAGAGAGTGTATCTGGCCTCCAGTGAGCTATTTATCTTCTTTGCACCTCCAAATGAGGTCATCAAGCTGTGACCTGACTAACAAGCTAGACTGCACCCCTTCGCAAGTTGACAGGAGATTATGTAACTTGCACAGCTGCTAACCAAAAGGTCAATGGGTCAAACCCACCAGCCATTCTGTAGAGAGAAAGCTATGGTTATCTGCTTCCATAAAGGATACAGCTTTGGAAACCTTAGGCTTCTATTCTTACCGGGTTGGTCTGAGTTGGAATTTACAATTAGGTAGTAACTGGTTCTGTTTCTGTTTTTGTTTTTAAATATGCGATGCAAATGAACACTGTGTTAGTCTGGGTAAACTGGGGAAACAAATCCACAGAAACTCTTATGTAGAAGAGAGAGTTTTATATAAATGGTAACTGTACATTAAGAAAGCATCCCAACCCAGTGCTGCCCAAGCCCATAAGTCCAACATTAGCCCATATGTCCAACACTAATCTACAAAGTCCTCCTAAATCTCACGAGACACACGCAATGATGCCGACTGCAGGAGGAAAGCCAGATCAGTGAGCGTGTAAGCATCTTAGTGCTGGCAGGGGTCTCCATGCCGCAGCTGCTCCAGCACCCAGGGCTACATCAGGGTAGGTCCATGTGGCTTCTCCTCAGGGATGTCTTGCAGGAAGTGAGCCTTGCCAGCTGAAGCAGGGAACTAGCTAAGGCCGCTGCACCCTGGTCTGACCATCAGAAAACAAGAGACCGAGAACTAGAAAGCAGAGGCTCACTGAGCCATTTAGCACTCCACCCTTCAATTAATCTCACATGTGTTTATCAGCCAGGTTGGCACAATCAACCTTAACTATCTCAAACACTGAAGAGATTTTCCAAGAGAAAACAATTTGTTCCTCAGAGATGGTCCTTGATTGTAGAAAACAAAGTGTGGGTTATTTTGCTGTTTTCCTATCAAGTTTAAGAAGAGTCTACCTCCTTTTGCATGAGTCAATTGAATGAAGTTTCTGGAGCAAACTTTGTAAAATTTATTGAAGGTATATGTAAGCAGGAAATTACGAACCACCTCTCCATCTCTCATCTATAGTGACTGCTGAGGTGGGATGATAGAGCTGAGTTATAGATTTAAAATAAACAAGATTTAAAGGAAACAGATAATTTGGGTGTGGAATTAGTAGGCTTCTGTAAGACTTGTAGTCTAGCTTGTTTTTCACATTTTATCTTAAAAGAAATCAAAGGTATGATTTTTTTTTTATGCTGCAAAACAAAAACACCCATGATTCAAGCTTCATAGCTGTATAGTTTTGTTTTCAGTTTCTGACAATGAAAAATACATTTCTCCTTTGGAACTTTGGGACATGCTTCTTATCATATACCACTTCCCCATTGACCCGATTGTCCCACCAATCATACCCGCATCCAGTTTTCCTTAGATAGCTTAAAGGGTCCATCAAAACACATCTCCAATGGCTCATAACTTAGTTTCATTGTGTTGTCATGGTGTTAAATGATGACAGTTCTGTCTGCGCATCAATATAGATATGCTGAACTCAATTTATCCATTACCCACTGCTGTCCTCTAGGTCAAAAGGCAAAGAACTAATAACAACCACTCACCATCTTATGTTGTTCCTGAACAATGCCTCCTAGGAAGATCATAGGAAGCCTATTTTAAAACTAATTAAAAGAACCATACAGCTTGGGAAATATAGATCAGATAAGAAAGGCCTGTAATGGCAATAGGAAATAATTCAATTAATGAAAACCTTCAACTCAATTTAGCAAAAGAGTCACTCCAACCCTCAAAGTGCTAATGAACACTGATCTTTATTACTGTTAATTTAATTTGGAGTGCATTATAAATATTGGTTTCCATCAACTTGAATCAACTAGTACTCACTCACTCTAGACATTGTGTATCACAAGACAAGTGACTTGTTTCCTTTAAACTTCTCTTTGTGTCAAGTATTATTTTCTCCCAAAATGACCTAGCAGAATGAACAGGAGGAGAATTTCAAGACTAAATATTAGCCAGCCCTTTTCTGTACTATATGGGTCATTGGCGAAAGTGGTACAATCTGACACCCAATGACATCCATGAAGCCTCATGATAAGATGAACAATTGTAATCTGATTCTTGTTATATGATTTGAATTCCCTCCAAAAAGACATAACTTCTGAGATCTTGTTTTAACCTAAAACATTACCCCTGTGGTGTGGATTTCAGGGATCATGCTAAAGGAAGTATCTTACAGATCATGCTATATATACTAGTGCACTTCAAGGAGTTCATGGGAAAATGGAATTAAAAAATGGAATTTACCCCATGAAATTTTTGAAGCCATCCTCATAATAAGATCAATCCTACAGATTTTTAGGTATGCACATCAAGATATATATTCATTAATCCACACCACACCTGAAGTGCTCAAACAGTTTGATATTACTTTTGCACCGAAACTTACCCAAGAAATAAACACTTGATAAACCTTAGTCTCAATTAAAGTCACTCTCACAAACAATTATTAAATGAGACTTTGAAATCAAAGCGGAAAAAGAAGCACTAGAAAGCAATTCCAAAGAAAGTGAGAGGACCCAACTGGGACACCCAGCTCGCTCGCTCATTTGATCCAGTATGTTATATTTGATATTTGATCCAGTATGTTATACACAGACATGGGCTTAAATTCAAGGTCTTGGCTTGCTATGTGCTGAGTTGTTTAATCCTGAAACTTCAAAAAATTTTCACTTGCAAAATATATATCATGGTGTCTCCCTTGCAGGAATGCTCACTAAATGGAAAATATTTCTTTTTTTCCCCAAAGGCTTAATACATGGTGAACATACAGACAATTTCTGAGGGAATGATGGGCTTGTAAATTATCAAGTAGAGAATTGGGAAAAGCAAAGTATACAAAGAGAAAAAAAATACCTTTTATGAGATATTGATTGAATCCTTACCTCTAAGGATATCTTGTTAAAGTTGGCGTGTTTTCTATTGATTTAACAGTGTCAAATAGAAACAAAAGGAAAAAAAAAGTCCCCCTGTGTTTAAGATGTTTCTTCTTTGAATGTCTGTTTCAAAACAAGTACAAAAGGTGCCTTGAGTTCATCCTGCGCTATCTCCAATCCAGTGGAAACGCTCACTCAGACCCAGTGAGCATGTTTGTTGCTGTGTACAGGTGGATTCTCTGCTTTCAGGAGATACATAATGAGATCTGAGCACTAAATCAGTTAAGCTGTTGGTGCCAGGTTACTGCTGCCTTTTTAAATTGCTCTTCATTTTTCAGATTCCATATACCTTCTTTATAAACACCGCATACTGTCATTTATCGCATCACCCTTCCCTCGCCTCTCTTTCCTGTTCCCTCTCCTCTCTCCCCTCTCTCCGTCCCCTCTCCTCTCTTCCTTGCGGAGCTTCTGGACTCAAGGATTTTCTGCATGAGGAGAAATTCTAGGACAGACTAGTTCACTACTTAAAAGAGATTCAGTTATAGAAATACTAAGAATGATGATTTGTGGGGGATTCTGTCAGATGTAAATCATATGTTAGATTACAAGAGATTATTCTTAATCTCAAAAACAATAGGCTCTCTGAAATTTTTTAAGTAGTTCTATTGACCATCAACAACTATTATTGCACTTGCAAAGTTACCAAGTCCATAGACGGCAGCACCTTTCATTTTCTTCTTGCACCACACTAGAGCTGGACACCATCACCACATACTGGGATGACGACCCCAAACGGTGGTCATTGCATAGACCACAACTCATGGCCACTTTACCAATGTGTCACAGTAGAACTACTCTTCATAAGGCTTCCAATGGCAAATTTTTCAGAAGCAGATCACTAAGTATTTGTCCTGAGGCACCTCTAGAAGGGCTCAAACCCCCAATCTTTTATGAGCAGCCAAGTATGTTTATCTAGTTACACCACCCAAGGACGCTGAATGACTACCCAAAACACCATCAGGTCAGTGCTGACTCATAGCGACCCCCATGAGACTTTCCGACATGCTAACTGTTGTCAGGAGTAGACAGCCCAGTCTTTCTCCCTCGGAGCTCCTGGTGGCTTTAAGCTGCTGACCATGCCGACCCATTCAGAGTAAGCATATAGAGTTCCCTATTTGACCTTCCTCTCTCTGGTTCCCCATCAATGGTTCATCCTGCACTTAGACTTTCCCTTGTCCCTGCATATTTAGTGACTTTTCTTACCATATAACACGCATATTATAACATCTCTTCCCAAATTATGCAGTGAAAATTATCTGTTCACTTTATTCCCCAACATGTAGGCTCCATTGAGTGACAACCAATCTACTTCATGGGAAGAAATCCTGCTCAACCATTTGTGCTTTTGTTTATAGAACCCCTGCTGTCTAAAATGCCCTTTCTTCTTTCCACAGTTCCAACCCTTCCCGTCTTGGGAGAGACACCTGAGATTTCACTTCTTATGTGTCAGTTTGCCCCAGCCTGCAGTGATTTGCCTCTCGGCTGATTGCTCAGAGCAGCACTTACAATCAGTGATATTATCATTAATTGTGCAAGATTCTAAATTGCTTAGGAGCAAGAATCATATTTTTTAATGCTATGGCACCAACATAGTATGGATCCTACAGAAGTAAGTAGTTAACGATTGACAAAAGAAACCACGGTCTCTTTGTCTCAAGGATTCATTTAGTATAACAAGGACCACAAAGCAGAAAATATGAAACCAACTGGGTTTATTCAAATAGTTATTAAATATTTTTAAATTTTTAATTGCAAGGCATACCATCCCTTATAGAGTTAGTAGACTGTTGGGACTCATTCCTTTAAATAATAAGTACTCCATTGCCATTATAACCAAAAGACCTCCATAACTGCAAATCCCAGAGATAGTATTCATATAAATTAAGATCTGTATAGAATTTTTTAAAGCATCAGCATATGCTTTATTTGATACTTTGTACAATTACAATGCCTTAACCCAATAGTCCAACTTAAGTGTGATTTTAATGTCAAAGAATAGCAAGCAAAAATTATTTCAAAGTAGTTGAAATCTTTCACTTTCATTTCTTGAAGTTCATGAAAGGGGTCAGATACATAATCTATTAAAACATATTAAAAATCCTCTTTATTATCCATTTCTTCACTTCTTGTAGGTCGTCCAGATGTTTGATCTCTGAAATTCCTCCCAAACCTTCAACAACTTGTTGCTTCGGTCCACCGCCTCTCTGCCACGTATGCTTTCTGTATGTGCGTGCAGATATCAAAATATCAATCTAGGCTCTTTCCTAAAAGGAATGATATGTTTTAGTGTATATGGTGGAGTGAGGAGTAATTAAAGGAGAAACTTGACCAGAAATTTATGATTTTTTTTATAGACAAACTTAAAATTTATTCTTTAATATTAACAATCTCTTAAAATGTTTGCTGGTATTGATATGTATAACCGTAGGTGGTCAATAAATGTCAATTCAGACAAGTCTTTATATAATTGACAGCAATCCATATTCACTCATTCCCTACTTGACAGTAAATACAAGAGTAAAGAGAAAAGTGAGAGAGCATAGCTTTCTTACAATATTTAGCATTTTCATAAAAGTTAGAAATTTCTACCCAGTGTTAATTATCCCTACAATCAGACTTGTATGCCTTTGAAATTCAAAGAAATATTCTTTAAACAAACAAACAAAAAGCAAACTATGCTCTTTTATCTCTTATTTTGGACACGGATTAATTAAATGATCAGCATATTATAAGAAAAAACAAGGATTCAAAAAATAAAATGAAGCAACGTTCAATATAGTTTCATTTTGAGAAGACTTTACAATAAAAAATGAAAATGTAGTGGATGTTTCCTTTATTTTAAAAATAAGTACTGTACTCTTCCCTCAATGCAATAATACTTTGTTCTATTAAACTGGCATTTGATGATGCTCACCTTCCCAAGACAATTGCTGAAGACAAAGCGGGTGCATAAGTAAATGTGGTGAAGAAATCTAACGGTACCGGCTATCAAAAGAGATAGCGTCTGGGGTCTTAAAGGCTTGAAGGTAAACAAGCGACCATCTAGCTCAGAAGCAACAAAATCCAGATGGAAGAAGCACACCAGCCTGTATGATCACGAGGTGTCAAAGGTATCAGGTATCAGTCATCATCGGAACAAAAATCATATCATTGTGAATGAGACAGAGTACGGAGTGGAGACCCAAAGTCCATTTGCAGGCCACTGGACATCCCCTTACAGAAGGGTATTGGAGAGGATATGAGCCAGTCAGGGTGCGATGTAGCAACGATGAAACATACAACTTTCCTCTAGTTCCTAAATGCTTCCTCCCCCCGCTCCCGATAATGATCCCAATTCTACCTTACAAATCTGGCTAGACCAAAGGGTGTACACTGGTACAGATAGGAACTGGAAACACAGGAAATCCAGGGTGGATGATCCCTTCAGGAACAGTGGTGAGAGTGGCATACTGGGAGGGTGGAGGGAGGGTGGGGTGGAAAGGGGGAACCGATTACAAGGATCTACATATAACCTCCTCCCTGGGGGATGGACAACAGAAAAATGGGTGAAGGGAGATGTCGAACAGTGCAAGATATGACAAAATAATAACTTATAAATTATCTAGGTTTCATGAGGGAGGGGGCAACAGGGAGGGAGTGGGAAATTGAGGAGCTGATGCCAGGGGCTTAAGTGGAGAGCAAATGTTTTGAGAATGATGAGGGCAATGAATTTACAAATGTGCTTTAAACAATCGATGAATGTATGGATTGGATAAGAGTTGTATGAGTCCCCAATAAAATGATTTTAAAAAGAAGAAGAAGAAGAAGAAGAAAAGGTACTCAGTGTATTTTGCTCGGTCAATATGGCAAAATATCTGTTTGAAAGCAATAATCTGTTATTAGTCAATAAGGGTTGTTTTAGCAGAAAGATAGCCTGTTATTGTTACATCAAAATCACATATCATATGGATCAAATGTGTGGGTTTATGAAGTAAAGTAGCCATTTCAATGACGCGCTCCATCATGAATGGCACAACACCAAAACCGAAAACCAAAACTCACTGCCATGAGTTGTCTCATAGCAACCCTACAGGACAGGGTGGAACTGCCCCTCTGGGTTTCTGAAACTGTCACTTTTTTATAGGAGTAGAAAGACTCATCTTTCTCCCGAAAATGTAGGATTCTGTAGGCCATCTGAGGAAGTAACGCCACTCTCAACACTCCTATGCACATTTTTGTTCCAATATCCTTGTAACCATCCCATGGGGGTGGGCATCCTGATTTGTCTTTGTTTCCCAGTGTGGCTGTACCACAACCACACAAGTAGTTGGTTATAAAGAACAGAAAGTTCTGTCTGCAAACTTCTAAAGGCTGTAAGTCCAATCCAGGTTGGAACCTGTGTCCTAGGGTCTGGTGTGTGCCAGTGAACCTCTGCTTGTAGACGATCCTCTCACGTTGTCTATCTTCCCTTACGTGTAAGTCTGTCTCTGTGTCTAATCAGCTCTTTTTATAAATAAAAAATGATTCATTTTGGTGTCTACCTTATTCAGGTATGGTCTAGTTAGCGTAGCAAGGACAGCACATAGGAGTACATCCACAGGGACAGAGGCTGGGATTCCAGTCGTATTTTATTGTGCTAGTTGGCCAGTCCATTTCAACTCCTAGGGATTCCAGGTCACAGAGCAGAACCGTCCCCACAGGACGCTTTGGGATGGAATCGTTGTGGGAGCAGTTTGCCAGGTCTCCGGAATTGAGGGAGGGTACCACTGCCCACCTTTCAGTTAACAGCCAGCCCCTGCTCCATTCGCCTAACCGCCTCATATATATTTGGGAGGGAGTAATTTAATCCATACATTACCCTATTTTATAGTTAGAAAAACGAAGGCACAAAGACTCAGGGAAACTAATTTGACCAGGATCACGTGCCGAGTCAATGCTCAAGATCTCTCTTTTGACTCATATTCACTGTATGATACAACAATCAAATAGGCCCTCTCTCAAGAGTAAGCGAAGAGGGCTGCCGGCCGGCCATCGGAACTCCGTGGCTTCAGGATGGAGGAATCCTTTTCATCCAAATATGTCCCTAAGGACATTCCCTTGGCAGATGTCAAGTCAGAAAAGGCCAAAAAGGGCGCTCCATTCCCAGGTGGATAAAGATTTTGCTCTTTGTTGTTGTGGAAATTTTTTTTATTCTGGTCTATCAAGCTATGGAAACCAACCAAGGCAATCCCTTCTCTAGTTTTCTCCCTGACTCTACAAAATCCAAGTGAATGATATCTCTCGGGCACACTCAATTTGGCCTCCTATTTTCAATAACTATATAAAAATATTCATGTATGCTTATTGACTCAAGAACTAAAAATAAATGACCTCACCTCGATCAATGAAGTATTCCATTGAAAAGAGAAACAAGTTACCTGAATGGACTTCATTGAATGGTTTGGACTTGGACTAGCAGGAGATCACCGGGTGCCATATGAAAATCTTTTTTAAATCTGAAACATTTTTATAGGCTTTCTTTTTTTTAATGTGGACATCTTGTTTCATTTTTGAGAAAAATGTATATTGTTTTTTGTGTATCTGAGAAACAAGGGCAAAATGTGATGGTATAAGGTGAAGCTACACATTTAAATACTTTGCATTCTTATAGAAAAGATTTGAAGATTGATTCTCTGCTGAATAAAAACTTTGGAGACACGTGAAACAAGGAAATTCAGTCAGAGGAAAGATAACCTGGAGTTGCACTTTTTATAACTGCAACAAAGTTTGATGGTGCTCATGGGGGAAGGGATAGCAATAATCTTTTCTGTAACTTCTATTAATAGTAATGATATTGAAGCCCTATTGTACTTTTTAAAAGATTTCTAGTAACATGAAAGTCCTAAAAACCTATTTAAATACATTTGATTTTTACCAGAGATCTTTTAGTGCACCCTAAATAGGTTTGGGAAACAATTAGTTGGCTATACAATGTTTAAAAACTGTCAGCTAGCTGAAAGGCTTTAATTTGGAATGTGTATTCTTTATTGGGAATGTATTCAGCAAAACATTCTCTCCATCTAATTTGTTTCCAAAATATTTTAGATAAATAAATAAGTGTGCGTGTATGGTTAAAATTTAGAACTTTAAACACTGATCTCATGTTCCATTTGGTTTATCGTTGCTTTGCCTTCTGTTACCAAAAACAAATTTTGCCAAGTTTTTGCCCCTATATTCCCGAATATAGTTTGATTTAACAGTGCAAATGGTATTTGATTTTAAATTACATAGTAATCTTTTCTTGGTTACACGGTAGTCAACATATAAAGTTGTGAATCTGAGAGGGCCTTTAAGATTTCATGTACTCTTGAAATGCTTACCTTTATTTCTGTGGTTGGTTTGTTTTTTTATTTAACTTACCTCATGTTTAGCTCAGCTAAATAGTAGACCAATAACATTTCAATCAAATCAAGTAAAACAGAAATTTTAAACGGAGTCACCTGAGTTTCAAATTAACACTCATTGACCATAAAGCACACTAAGAAATGTACGCTATTTTAAAATATCATCTGGAATAAACTACCATCAGAAAAGTGAAGATGTGTATTTAGACTGGCACCCAATCTTAATTTGAATTAGCCCTATTCTGATATTTAACGTGTAGATATTTTACAGACATTTCACTTTGCAGCTAAAACCAGAAACACTTTACAGGTCCGGTCCTGTGGGGGTGGGGTAGGGAATCTTCCCCAGGTCTGCAGTGCTTGCCTTTCTGAAGAGAAGTGTTTCTTTGAGATGAGCCACAGAGGGAGCACGGTTTACTCAACCTTCAACTAGAGTAATAGTAAATCTATGCTCGCTTTGTTTTAAAATCTCATTTCCAATATTATTTTAAAATCTTTGTTTACTAGCAATTGTGACAGATTACACTTAATGTTTTAAAATGTGGGTAGATAAAATCAAACGTAACATGTGCGTAAGGCCAGTTTCTAATAGGTAAAGTATGGTCCAAATTAGCAAAAGTAGGACCAGGTAAAACACGTAGCCTTTTCTTTTTTTTAATATGTACTTGGTTTTTTGTGTGTCTGCTTTTTGTCACTGTAGTTAATGTGTCCTTGATGTAAATACAAAAAGCATTTCTTCCTGATTTAAATTGTCGATGTAGTTCAGCCTTTACAATATAATTCAACAATAAACAAGTAATTAACCTCTAAAAAAAGAGTAAGGGAAGAAATGAAAATTATACCCTTTTGGAAGTTAAATTTATAAAATTTATAAATTCTATAAAAGGCCATTTTAACACCTTGAAGTTTGGAAATCCAAAATACATATATTTTTAACAAGAAAACATACATATATTTCCATTCTACAGCCACTGCAAAGACTCCTACCTCCTCCCCTTTCTGGCCCTTTCATAGTGCCTTGATGAATTAAGTTTTAAATTTTCACATGGTTATATTGGTACTTGCCTTCATGTGCAATGTGCATTTTCAGCCAACTCTGTGTCCAGGTGACAGTGTTCCTTATTTGGGTTTTGTAGAATGTTTAGCAGATGGATGTTGCGCATCCAGCTCTCAGATGATAAGGTACCCGGAAGTGCACATAGAGCAAAAGAGCTCCAAAGGGTCAATCTGACGTGAGACGAAAATGATTCATATGAGGGACCTGAAGTTTGTTTGTAGAAAAACATTCCCTTATCTGTTCATTCCACTCTTACCCAAACCTTCTGATGCCCCTTTGCAGAGTAAGCCATCTCTACCTTTATATAATTAAAGAGGAAGATAACTCCAGGATTTCGTTAAAATCAATCTAACTGAAGAAGAAATATTCAAACCATCCGGAGGGATGAGTCTGTTACTATGTTTTGCTAGTATAGATTAAACTTTCCCACAGCCCTACTGCTAGCTGAGAGTCTTTTCTGAGCGGTCCCTGCTGCCTTGGACATTCCCTTCAAACTCAGTCAGTTCTCACTCGGGGGACCCGATAAGCCAGGGTAGAACTGCTGCAAGACGAAAGCTTTATGGGAGTCGGCAGCCTCATCACGCTCCTGAGGAATGGCTGGTGGGGGTGACCTGCTGACCTCGGGTTAGCTGCACAGTACAGAATCCATGATGCCACCACGCTTGTTGGCATTCCCCTTGGCTCTGAAAAACTGCCCCATCAATTGAATAACTGAGTTTGGAAAAAGAGTATATCCACTTCTTGTTTCTGCTTAAGTTATTGAATTACTGTTGGAACAAAATGAGTCATAAGAAAAGGACAACTCTTTCAAAAAGTCCTGGCAATTCCTTACATTCACTGTGGAATGGATTCCAACTCCAGGCGACTCCATTAATAATTTGTAAAGGAAGGCCCTGCATTATCATGATGAGAAATCTATTCTAGAAGCTGAGAAGTTAGAGTCTTTGTTCTCTGCGCCAGACACCTGTGCCGATCGATGATGGGCCTTCTGGAATAGTTACTATCGTTCCAAAGGCGGGTGTTGCATTTCTTAAGCACCCCTGCATTCCACTGCTACTGCATTAAAGGAAGGGCTTTCTTTGGGGAGCTGAGGGGGAGCAGGAGCAAGGGTTCATTCGCAGCCATTCTCCTTGTGTTCCTCTTTAGTCTTTCCTGCCAGCTTTTAATCTTGAGTGTGGGTACTTCCTTGAAAGGAGCCCTGGGGGCTACTACCTGTAAGACCCGTTGTTTGAAATCACTAGATGCCCTGCGGGAGCAAGATGGGGTTTCCCACTCCAGTAAAGAGTGGCCGTCTCAGAAACACATGGGGCAGTGCTACCCTGTGCATCAGGTCACTAGGCGTCGGCAGCAACGACTCGACGGCAATGCCTTTTGTGTGTTTTTATTTGTACCTCTTTTTAGGTGGCTCACAGAGGAGCACCAGACACTGTCGCAGCTTAGCGAGAAGCAGCCGACTAACTGCCCTGCTCCCAAGACTCTGCCCTGAGATTCCACCCTCAACCCCTCCAGCACCCCCACGCCTCCTTTCTGGCACTCACGGAGGTGGCTTTGTTGTTTTGGATGTTCCCTTCTCCCCCAAGTTGCTAATGTCCCTCATCGTTTCCGCTCAGCTTTCTGGGTAAGAATGTGGAAACTAAAGAGGTGAGAACTGCGTGGACTCCCAGAAAGGAATCCCCCTCATGGAGGTCAAACAGGAAGGGTGGTCACTCAGAGTACACCCTGAGCATTTCCTGAAGGGTGCTTCCAGAGAGATCCTTGAGTGGAGGGTTCTGCAGGAAGGCGCCTGCTTTCCTTTGGGGTCCAGTTGACCTCGTCTTGCTTGTTCATATTTATTTCACGAGCTTCCTGCCTGCTGCTCTGAAGACTGGCATACTATTCTCCATGGGAATCCAAGGCCTACCCCAGCCTGGATAACAGATCTCAAGAGCTGCAGCTGGCCCGGTTTGCTTTGTTCAGTCCATGATCTGCTGCAGGAATGGATTATATTTCTAATATTATCTACCCTGACTTTTAAATGGACTCTAGGGTTCTGGGCACTGATAAATTCTCTAACTGCTTCTTACCTAAGAAGCCTTGGTAAGATGGTTGGGATCTTGCCATTAGAGAAATAAAGATTTACTATGCCCTAAATTATATGCTGAGATATTCTGTTGTTTGCTTTTCAGTAGTGGGCTATAAAATGTAATGTCTTAAAATATATGATGTTCTTGGAAGTAATGAATGCAAATCCAATTAACCACATGATCATCTTGTTCACCAGGCTAGCATGAGAAATCTTATTAAAGTTACTGAAATGAAAAAAACACAACCCCCTGTCCACAGTTCTTTGTTCAATTATCCCTATTCATGAGATGAATGAGATTCATTTAAAATTAAATTATCCAAGGTTATGGATATTTTAATGATCAATTCTCTCAATGTATCATTTTTCTGAGAATCCCAAACCAATTCCACATCTTTAAACAAGTAGGATATTCTAGTCTCCTTTTATTGTTTTGTCAGTTGCCCGTTTCCTATCCAAGAGCAATTCTTTTGCCACTTCTGTTTGCACAAATCTTTCTGAAGTCTGAACCAGGAAGAGCTTATACAATTTGTAGCTTAGCAACAGAGCCTGGAAAACTTAATATTTGATTCATTATTGGGGAAACAGGACTTGCGATTTTGGAACCTGTCACAATGAGAGAGTTCAAAACTGTAGATGCCCCTGCATAATAAATACCTACTATAGCGATCTGTATTTTTCCTTGATCTGAGCAGCATCTAGACAACTCGTAAGATAATTTGCATTCAGAGCTGTCTTATGAAGCGCTTCTCTCTCCCTCTCTCCCCTTCTCTTTCCCTCCAGATGCATTTATATGGAATTCTGGAGCCAAGAACCACCCACAAATCCTAATCCATTCAGATTTGGCAATACCCATATGTGCATTTTTTACTTTTATGTATAAATATTTCAGGTTGTTGTTAATTACCTGTCCTTTTGGGGTTAGTATGTAGATTATTTCTTTTGTCCCTTTATAGGATCAAGTCAGAATATTGTTCTTTATTGTTTTACATTTTCTAAGGACTTCGGCTGTTACTCTTCTTTCTGTTTTACCCCTTTAAGTCAAGCATGTGATTTCCTATGGACAGGATTACTATAGCTAATAGGGATGTGGTTCTCCTTAGCTGCTGACCCATCAATTCTGACTCACTGTGACCCCATGTGAAACAGAGCAAACCATCGCCCGCCCCTCAGCCAGCCTCACCATTGCTGTTCTGTGTGAGCCTGTGGTTGCTGTCACTATGTCTAGTTTACGGAGCATTTTCCCGTTTTTTTATTACCTCCAACCCTACCCAAGCATGATGACCTTTCCCCAGGAATTGTTCTCCTGATAACATAACCAAAGTATCTGGGATGAACTCTTGCCATCCTTGCTTCTGAGGAGCCATCAGACTGTACTGCTTTCCTGACAGACGTGTCTGTCCTTCTGGCAAGCTGCAGTGGGTTCAATGTTCTGCACTAACGTCGTCATTCAAATACATCAGTTCTTCTCTGGCTTCTTTCTTCATTGACCAACTTCAATAGGCACATAAATACTATGCTTCAACCAGGGGCACCTGCGTCCTCAACATGACATCTTTGCTCCCTAACAGTTTGAAGGGGTCTGTGTGACAGATTTGCCTAATACAGTATGTCTTTGAGTTTCTTGGCTGCTGCTTCATGAGTATTGATCGAGAATCCAAGTGAAATGAAATCTCTGACAATTCCAACGGTTCTCCGTGTATCATGATGCAGGATTTGGTCCCAGTGAAGGTTTTTGTTCACTGTATTGAGTTGCAATCCATACTGAGGGTTGTTATCTTTGATTTTCCTCAGCAGGGATTCAAGTCCTCTTGGCTTTCAGCAACCAAATTTGCGTCATCTGTGTATCACAAGTTGTTCATGAGTCTTCCTCCAAACTTGATGCCACACTCTTCATCATACAGTCCAGGTTCTCAGATTATTTGCTCAACATACGGGTTGTGTAAGCATGGTGAAAGGATACAACATTGATGTACACCTTGCCTGATTCTAAATCATGCAGTATCCTTTTGTTCTGTGTGCAGGATCTGCAGTTAAGTGTTGTTAAATTCTTATTCTTCACAATGGTATTCATCATTTGTTATGTTCCATGCCGTCAAATGTCTTTTCATAGTCAATAAAACATAAGAAAACATCTTTCTGGTTTTCTCTGCCTTCAACCAAGATACAGCTTACATCAGTAATAATATCACTATTTTTTAAATCATTTTTTGGGGGCTCTTATAGCTCTTTTCACAATCCACACATCCATCCATTGTGTCAAGCACATTTGTACATTTGTTGCCATCATCATTTTCATAACATTTTCTTTCTACTTGAGCCCTTGGTATCAGCTCCTCATTTTTGCCTCCCCCTCCCTCCCTCATGAACCCTTGATAATTTTTAAATTA
>NW_022111373.1:50257483-50269542 GCF_000313985.2 Echinops telfairi | reverse complement strand
GAAGGATAGGGGGAAAAAATGAGATGCTCATATCAAGGGCTCAAGTAGAAAGAAAATGTTTTAAAAATGATGATGGCAACAAATGTACAAATGTGCTTGACACAGTGGATGGATGGATTGTGATAAGAGTTGTATGAGCCCCCAGTAAAATGATTTTTCTTAAAAAAAGGAATGCTTTGAAACTGATTGTGGCAGCAATTGTATAATACTGCTTGATGTGATTGAACTATGAGATGATATGATATCTCTATTAGCTTCCAATAAAATGGCTTTGAAAAAATAAAATAAGATTTCATCAAATGAATAAAAAGAGTACCCCCAGATTGGGAACATTTTTTGCAATAACATATTAGACAAGGGCCTAATCTCTGAAATCTATATAAAACTTCAGCACCTCGATTTGTTCATACTCTCTCCCATCATTGTTATAATAAGAGATCAAAAAAGCTACCTTTTAAAAAAAAAAGCTACCTTTTAAATAAATATTTTGACTAAAAGTTAGAAACTATAAAAAAATTTCTGATAATAACATTTGTTTTAGTAAGAAATAAGTTAGCCAGGGCTGAAAAGAACACCAGCTTAGTATCAAGTAATCTTTGTGTGTTGAACATATTTTTAAGTACCTCTAGAACAATAATCCTCTTTGCTCCTGTTGCTGATGCTGTACGATTGTACCACATATTATGATACGTACAAATATGGAAGGGAATAGTGACATTTTGTGGATTTGGCTTCTTAAAATATGCAGCAGACCACAGAATCAGAGAGCATATGGTCCAGCCCTCTGTCATCAGATGAATTTCTTAGAAACATTTCCATAATTCCATTCTAAAGCAATTGCAATGGAGAAGAGTAAATCACAACAAAATTTAATTACTTTTCATTTCGTTTTATCCCCCAAGTTTCTGCTCCCTCTTTTTATTTAAGAATGTTAACGTTTTTTTTTAATGTAAATGAGGCAGAACATTATGTTTATTACAAGTCAACAGAGAGTTTTGCTGTTCTGCTGTCTGGATGCTGTTAATGATGACTTGTAAGCCCTGTGTGGACACCTCCCCCTTAGAAACACATGTAACAATCACTTTATAAAAAGGGAAATCTAAGGGTTTATTTTATTTGCAGCTGAGACCCTAATATGTGGTTCTTAGAGTAATACATCTGTAGTTTGTTATTCTTATTATAAGAAAATATGAAAAATACATACAACTTTAGAATCTAAACAAATAGGAATACTGAAATGTAACAACTCAAAATGATTGCTGCTTTGCTCTTAGGCTCTAAGAGGGACATCAAAATAAAATAATATGCAAAAGAAAAGAGAAAGCGCTAGTCTGGAAGGGTTCACATTTCTTTAGAGAAATAATTTAAACGCACAAAGAGAACCCACCATAAAAATTATGAAATGTATTATAATCTAAAATTACTTGGTATTAAATATTAATAGTAGCCATTATTATTCCATTTAGTAAGCTCTTAGCTATGTGCCAGACATTACTCTAAGTGCTTTGCACATATTAGCTCATTTAATCTTTACAATAAGCCTATGATGAAAATATGTTATCTTTATAATATAGGGAATATAATATAATATAGGCAACTGAGCCAGAGAAGTTAGGTGATTGATCCAAGATAATACAGCTAGTCAGCGACAGAGCTAGGATTTCAAGCAAAAGAGCTAGCTACAATAAAGTGTTTCTATCATTGCTTTCTATGTCACATCTGCTTCAGTACTAAGAACTCTGCGGCACTCCCATGCTGTGGATTTTTGTTACCCCTTAAGAAAGATGGTCGAAGTTGCCAGGCATCTCATCTTGCTTAGACCTATAATCAACGCTCATAGAATCAACAGGAGAGAAATCAAAGAAAGCATTGAATTGAGTACATTTGCTGCACAAGACCTCTCTGCTGTATTGAAGAGCAAGGATGAAGGTATGACTGACCCAAACCATGCTATTTCAGGCGCCTCATGTGCACATGAAAGTTGGACATTGCATTTCAAAAACCTAAGAAGAATCATTGCATTTGCATTCTAGTACTAGCGAAGAATATTGAAAGTACCATGGACTGTCAAAAGAACAACAAAAATTTCTTAGACATGTGCTCATTAGAAGCCAGGATGGCAAGACTTTGTCTCACGTAATTCGATCAGACATTCAGGAGAGACCAGTCCCTGAAAAAAGAAATCAGGCTCGGTAAAGTAGATGGGCAGCAAAAAAGAGGCAAGCCCTCAAAAGATGGATTTTCACAGTGGCTGCAATGGGCTCAAATCTAACAACAATTGTGGGGATGATACAGGACCAGTCAGTGTTTCTTTCTGTTATATATAGGGTCACTATGAGTCAGAATTAACTTGACGGCACCCAACACCCTCACCACCAGCACCAACAACAACAACACAGGAAGGTTGACCCTTGACGAAGTCTGAGCCTGGACCGGGTTAGCTATTTCCCACGTGAAAAAAGTAGCTCTTCACTCTTCAAAGGCCTGGGACACTGTCACTCATTCTACCACATGATGGACAGAAGGACCGTGTCAGATCTCTCCAAAAACTTCAAGGTCTGTGTTACTTTTGGAAGGTTCATTAACTAAATCTTCATTAAGTAAACAGTGTCTGGAGGGGGTGGGAGGTTCTGTCTGTTCTATGTGAATTCCTTGATGTTAAGTCATGGAGGAACTATAGCACAGTCCATAGCACAGCACCCACTGTAATACTTTATTTATCCTAAGACTTAGGGATCTGGGTCATAAGTATAAAAAGGTGACGTCATCTTACACCAATTGTTACTCCCCTCGTATAGGACATTTAACCCTATTTTTAATGTAGAAGCTCTTTCTTAGGCGATGGGTAAAGGCCAGGGAAAAGGGGGAAGAGATATGAGGACAGTAGCTCTGGGTTTAGACAAGGTTCATACAACTAGTTTAGAGCTGAGTCTTTTAAATTGGTGAGTTAGAATTATGTTAAGAGCTAAACTTAGCTTCTCTGTAATCCATCTCGTGCTTTGTATACTGTTACCTTCTCCAGCATTTTAAAGCAATGATTGACAAGCAAAGCTGGCGTGAGTCGACTCAATCTGGGACTGGCTACTTTACTCAGCGCTCTTGAAGTTGACCTATAACCTGTGCCATTCCTCATTGCATCCAGAAAGCAGCTGAGCTCCTCTCGCGGTGGATGGAAACCAGTGGAAAATTAAAATCGATCTGGGCCTTTCCCCCCTATGCTTTGTTCTTGTCACTTTGGTGTGAAAGTCTTTGATCAAGCAAGGCATTCTATCCATTCTATCTCAAACCTTTCTTTTCAGGAAGGAAAAAAATGTGCTGGGAATTACGTACTCTCCTTTCATGTTCCCATACAGTAAATGCTCAGTAGATGTTCTGGGAAGTCAGATTTGGGTCCTTGAGGGAAGAGGGAACAGATATTTTCATGGTCTCAGAAAGCTAGCCAGAGGGCAAGGCAGGAGGAGCCTTGTCCCCAAAAGAGATGTTCTTTTAAGAAAAATTTATTTGAGAAAGAAATGTGAGATTAGTGTGATTAAATCATCGGTGATCTGTTTATGAAACTTGTAAATAAGCTAGTGAAGGGAGCACTACTTTGCGCTATTTTGTATCGTGTTTTTCTCCCTCATTGACCAATACCATTGCCCACACCTAAGCCCCAAGTTGTCATCTTTCTTCGCCTTTAGTAGCAAAGACTGACTCTGTTATTGTTGTTGTTAGGTGCTCATAACAACCTGTGTACGACAGCACAGAACACCCCCCGGTTCTGCACATCTTCATAACTGTGCTCTTGGAGCCAATAGTAAATGAAACACTGTCCAATCCTGGGCCATCCTCACAATTATTCCTTTGCTTGGCCCCAGCATGGCACCAGTGTCAATCTATCTCAGCAAGGGCCTTCCCCTTTTTCGCTGCCCCTCTACTTCACCTAGCATGATGTCCTTCTCCAGGGACTGGTCTCTCCTGACAACATGTCCAAAGCATGTAAGACAAAGTCTCCCTTTCCCTACATCTAAGGCGCATTCTGGCTGTACTTCTTCCAAGACAGATCTGTTGTTCTTTTGGCAACCCAAGGTACTTATGATATTCTTCACCAACACCATAATTCAAATGTGTCAATTTTTCTTCCGTCTTCTTTATTCAAGGTCCAACTTTCATATGCATATGAAGCTAACGAAAACACCATGGCCTGGGGCAGGTACACCTTAGTCCTTAAGTGATATACTTGCTTTTCAATACTTTAAAGAGGTTTTGGGTAGCAGATTTACCTAATGCAATATATCTTTTAACCTCTTGACTTCTGCTTCCACGAGCACATTGATTGTGGCTCCAAGCAAGATAAAACCTCGACAACTTCAATCTTGTCTCCGTTTATCATGATGCTACTACCAACTGGTCCAATGGTGAGGATCTGGGTCTTTTTTACATTGAGCTGTAATCCATACCGAAGGCTGCTACTCTTGATCTTCATCAGCAAGTGCTTCAAGTCCTCACTTTCAACAAGCAAAGTGTGTCATCTTTATATCACAGGTTGTTAATAAGTTTCCCCGCAATCTTGATGCTGCATTCTTCTTCATACAATCCATTTTCTCCCATGATTCACTCAGCATACAGACTGAATCAGTATGGTGAGGGGATAAAACCCTGCCGTACACCTTTCTGGATTGTAAACTATGCAGTACTCCCTTGGAATGACACAATCAAGACTGACTCTAGTGGCGATTATAATCATGATGGTGCCCAGAGAGCACAAGAACGATGTTGCGATTCCCTTTAACGGCTGCTGCTAGCAGGAGCTAACAGATAGCTCTAGCTTTTTAATTTAAGCATTGATACTTCATATTATTGTTAAAACTCTAACCTAGATTTAGATGTTTTATTAACTAAATTTTATTTTTTAATAGTTTTATTGGCATATAATTCACATAGCACACAATTTGATGTGCCTTAAGTTCATTTTTAAATTAGAATGAAAAAGGTTCTCAACTGAAGTACCATGTAGTTACGATGTGATTTTTTTCCTGTGTCACATTGCTGTGTGTAGATAATCTTACCGTAATTTCCCCGTAACTGAATCCATTAAGACTTTAGAAATCCTTTCTTAAATTCTTAATTTAAAAATAAGTTTAAGCTTTTCTTAAGATTTTTCTGTTCAAAAAATGTTTTTATTCTACAGTTTCTCTTTGTTTATATTTTAACGCCTTGTAGTATTATAGGTAAAAATAAAATGCAAACATCTTGCTGCACTATAACAAAATAGAATACTATTATTCCATCTTTACGCTGATGATAAAAGAGATGATCATACCAGCAGCAACTCATCTGCAATAGACATGATAATTCAACATGTCGAATAAGATGTTTTGCTTGTGAAAGTTTGTTAGTAAAACTCATTTATGCTTGTAAGTGAGAATAGATACTTAAGTATTATGGTTGTTTTGTGAACTGTGAGATTCTAGTGTGAACCCTAATGATGAATTTTTGTACATAGACTAGTTAATTGGTTTATGATTTCAACTGTAATTCTTTGCAAGTCTCCTATAGGCCAGGGGTTATAGTAGGTATTAAAGATGAAGTATGAATAAAACAATTATTTGTCTTACATGCAAGGAATGTATCCATTTTCATAAAATTGCACAGAAAGATATACTAAAATCAAAATAATATATTACAATTTAATTAATTAACTAATATTTATTTTGTGATTTTAAATGGCACCTTGGATATTTAAATATATGTAGCAACACATAAATGACACAGACATTATATTCATAAAGTTAAAAATCTAATCTCTAAAATGGCTAGTTATGCCACCTTGTGAATGTTATTTAATCTTTCTAAAATTTCTTGACTTTTTATCCACTTATATAAGATTGACATTCAAAGGAAATGTACAGAGCCTAGTACAACCCCCGTCATATCATCACTAGATTACCATACCAAGTTTCCTGTCTCCTCTCCATTTGTATCTGTATTGTGGTTTCTCTGGGCCATCAATATGACCATAGGTCATTTTGATCTACAGATATTTGGGAGTAAGAATCATACAGTACCAAACAAAATGACAAATTCTACTCCTGCTGACCTCAGATGTGTAGAATTGCTCCGCAGAGTTTTCTTGGCTTTACTCTTTAATCTTTAATCATTGGTTCTTTTTCTCAGTGTGATCTTTAGGGTAGTAATAAAGTGCAAATAGAATTGATGAATTGACTTAAAGGCAGCTAACAACAACAAAGCATTACTAGAAGTTATTTGGTGACAGAAGCCTGTACAAACCAGAACTTTTGTATTTCAGAAATCTTTTATTTGTTGATACTATCAAATTTGTGTATATCTCAAAGTGGGTTAAAATTTTATGATTCTGCTTGCTAATAATTTATCATGATAAAGGTTGAACATGATAGTAGGACAGGAGGAAAGTAAAAAGAGATAGAGGAAAGAACTAGGTGGCAAAAGACTTTTATAGAGGTATAAATATAGGCATGCACATATGTAAATATATACATATATTAATAGGGATGTAGATCTGTGTACATATATTTAAATGTTAAGTACTAAGTATCAGATGGACATTGGGTCTCTACTCAAGAACTCCTTCAATGCAATAACGCTTTGTTCCAATAACCTGGCATTCTGTGATGCTTACCTTCCCTACACAATTGCTGAAATCAAAATGGGTGCATAAGCAAATGTGGTGAAGAAAGCAGATGGTGCCTGGCCATTAAAAAGGCCCATCTAGCAAGGAAGTTAAAAAGGACCCATCTAGCAAGGAAGCAACAAAGTCCACCTGGAAGAAACACACCAGCCTGTGTGATCATGAGGTGTCAATGGGGTCAGTTATCAGGCATCAGAAGATCCAAACCAAACAAATATACTGATACAAATGATGGGGGTCAGAGTGGAGAACCAAAGCCCATCTGTAGACAATTGGACATCCTCTCACAGAAAGGTCACAAGGAAGTGACAAGTCAGGCAGGGTGCAGCATAGCACTGATGAAACACACAACATTCCTCTAGTTCTTTAATACTGCCTCCACCCCACACCCCACTATCATGAGCCCAGTTCTACCTTACAAATCTGACTCAACTGGAGCAGATAAGAGCACTTGACAGACAGAATCCAGGACAGATAAACCCCTCAGGACCATTAAGAAGAGTAGTGATACCATGAGGGTAGAGGGAAGGTGGGGGGAGAAGGAAGAGAAATGGGGAACTGACTATACCCTCCCAGGGGGATGAACAACAGAAAAAAGGGTGAAGGGAGACAGCAGTTGGTGTAAGACTTGAAAAATAATGATTTATAAATTATCAAGGGTTCATAAAGGAGGGAACGTGGGAGGGAGGGTGGGAGGGGAAAAAAGAGGAGCTAGTACCAAGGGCTGAAGTAGAAAGAAACTGTTACGAAAATGATGATGGCAACAAATGTACAAATATGCTTAATACCAGTGATATATGGATTGTTATACAAACTGTAAGAGCCCCCAATAAAATGATTTATTAATTTAAAAATTCAAAATGAAAATAAATAAATAAATAAATGAAGCGCAGAATAACCTAAAAAAAAAGAAGAAGAAGAAAAATATTTTCGTGAACTTACATGCTTAACATTGTATTATCCCAGGAAACATTTTAAAGACGTGCCTTCTGTGGGCACTCAGACAATCCAAGCCCACTGCCATTAGTTGATGCTGACTGATCGTGACTCTCTCTATGGGATAGAACTGCTCCCTAGGGTTTCTGACACTAGACATCTTCCTGAAAGCAGACACTCTCATCTCTGTCCCACAGAGCGGCTGGTGTGTAAGAACTGTTCACCTTGTGGTTAGAGCCCAATGTGCAACCCAGTAAACCAGCAGACTCGCTGCTTAGACAACAGAAGGATGAAATGATCTTCTAACGCAATACAGACTGTCAAAGTCAGGTGCTGAAAAGAACAAAATTCTGGATGCTTCGTCAACCAATAAACACCGGGAAATTTTAGTGAAGTACATTAATTAAATTGTTATGCGTAAGCCTTGTTAACTAAATGGTTTCCAGTAAATTTGAGCCACCAATTTTAAGGCATAAAACAATTGAATTTGGGTTTGCATTGCTTTGATTTCCAGAAGAAAAAAATATTCTGACAAGATGCAAATAGGGAAATCGATATTCCTTCAATATCAATAATGTGATTGACACTATTGCAAATGGCAGTCTTCAGAAACTGGAGGGAAAACCCTACGTCATGTTCTTGTGTATGAGCTGTGATACACGCTGCTAAAGTTCACTGAAATGCTGAGTAAATAAACCTAACTACTGTAGAAAATTATAAATTTAATTGGAATACTAAACTTTTAACCAACAGAACTTTTTATTGCTTTGGCTACGTTGCATTTTCACCATACCTCTTTCTGCCTGGTCTACCAAGGTCTTGATGACCTACTACAACAGAATGAAGTCCACTTCAGAGTGACCCCATATGTAGTGTTTCCAAGACAAAATCTTTACAGAAACAACCAGCCTTATCTTTCTCCCTTGGATTGGCAGCTGCGTTAGAACTGTCAAGCTTGTAGGTAGCAGTCCTTTGTGTACATAACACATACCAGGGATAAACAAACTGGTTTTACTTTTCTTCTGGCTAGGGAAGAAGACCCAGGGCATTGCAGCTCTTCATGTGGTTGCCAGAGATCTAAAGGGCAGGAAGTGACCTGGAATTTTGTAAGAGAAAATTAGACCCATGTTCTAAAAAGTTGGCATTTGTTCACATCCAGTATCACTTCTCAGAGCAAGCTTGCAAGAGAAAGAAGGCATCTAACACTTTGGACAGGGGGGTAATAACATAATGTGTTTAGGCGCCATCAAGTCAGCTCTGACTCATACGGACCCTATGAAGAACCGAACAAAACACTGCCCAGTCTTCTGGAATCCTCACAATTATTCTTATGCTTGAGTCCGTCGATGCGGCCCTTGTGTCAATCCATTTCATTGAAGGTCCTCCTTTACCAAGCACGATATCCTTCTCTAGGATCATATAAAACATGATAGAAAATTTAGAAAATACCAAAAGCTAAAAATCCATTATTACCACATAGCTCCCAAAGTAGATGCCCTCCAGAAAACATGTTTCCGCATTTTTTTTCTTACAAATGAAATTGTGTTAAAAGCCTTGGCCCTGTGTGACCTTCCAGAGGTTCTCTGTGAAACGCTCTGACACATCACAACACTTCCGTGCTGACAGTGTGAGAATGTGCATGAGATAATTGTATCAAGAATGGAGGCAGGTTGTGCGGGTCCTGCAGCTTAAGCAGTCTGCCAACAATTTTCAAGCAAAAGAATACAGAAACATCTTACTTTTACAAAACGTAGGCGAGTATATGATCCTGTCGCACACCGGAAGTGGCAGTGCCAGGGAGCACAGATGCTTTTGTTCCATCAGCCATTTGGTACACCTGCCTCTGGATCAAGATGAAAGGACTATATAAATGTCGCAGTATTTCTGCTATTGTTAGTTGAGGTAGTTAGTTTATTGTGCCAACCTGGCCAATAAACACATGTGGGGTTAATTGAAGGACAGAGGGATAAATGGCTCAGTGAGCCTCGCCTTTCTAGTTCTCGGGTCTCTTGCTTTGTGATGGTCGGACCAGGGTGCAGCTTCCTTAGCCAGTTCCCTGCTTTACTTGGCAAGGCTGACTTCCTGCAAGACATCCCTGAGGAGAAGCCACATGCACCTACCCCGATGCAGCCCTGGGTACTGGAGCACCCACATGGAGACCCCTGCCAGTGCTGAGATGTTTACACATTCACTGATTTGGCTTTCCTCCTGCAGTCGGCGACATAGTGTGTGTTTTGTGAGATGTGGATTGGTGTTGGACATATGGGTTAATGGGTTAATGTTGGACTGTGGGCTTGGGCAGCACTGGGTTGGGATATTTTCTTGATGCATATTTATCCTTTATATAAAACTCTCTCTTATACATGAGTTTCTGTGGATTTGTTTCTCTAATGTACCCAGACTAATACACTACTCTATGCCTAGTGTGTGTAAACTACTCTCACCTAATAATAATTGACATAAAATGTTACAAAATTATACATCTATATGAGCTATGTCATTTTTTGAGGAATTTCGAAGGCATTAGGAATTAATTTGAAAACGAAACCTTAAATGCTGATGGTTTTATAGTTCATAAACTCAGACCACCCTGGAAAAACAAAAACCCCTCAAACTCATAGCCATTGAGTTTGCACAGCAAGCCTAGAGGGCGGGACAGAACTGCTCCGGTGGGCTTCGGAGGCTGTGCATCTTCAGGGGAGCAGAAAGCCTCATCTTGCTCCCTCGGGGTGGTTGGTGGTTTTAAGTAGCCTAACTCATAACACGCTATGCCAACAGGACTTCTTCGGATTGCCCTAGAAGATTTAAACTTTAAAAGTTTGTTCCAAATCACTTATATCGGTTGATGACTACAACTATATTTTTAACATTTCCAAAGATTTTAGGGAAGAGTAACACAAGTGAGTAAATGTCTCCTTCTCCCACATGTTTTCTTGAAAGCATGTACTTTCTCTTGTACTAATGAGGATGAATGCTACGGGAGAGCGAAGTCTTCTCACTCGCTCGTAAGTAAGTATAGACCATCGTTAGCCTAAGGAATATGGTGGACAATATGTACTTATCTGGACCCAAAATGTATTCTTTGTTTTTACCCAACTTACTGGGACTTTGATGAAAACTATTGGTTTTCTAATGTACTAGCACCAATCCAAATTCCCCTGTCTGGTGTAAGAAAGAGAAGTGAGAAAGTAGTACTAGGAAGCAAATGCCTTTCATTTGGTTCCAGTCAAGGAAAATTGTTGTCAGGTCACTGCAACCATATGCACAACAAAAGGAAACACAGTCTGATTGTGCACCATCCTCATAATTTGCTTACCCTGCACTTTACCAACCATAATGTCCTTTTTCAGGGACTGGTCTCTCCTGATAATATGTCTGAAGCAAGTGAGACAAAATCTCACCATCCTCACTCCTAAGAGAATTTGACTGTATTTCCAAGACCCATCTGTTTATTCTTTTTGCATTCCACAGTATTTTCCAAATTCTTCAACTGCACCATCATTCGAATGCTTCCACTTTCCTCTGGTCTTCCTTATTCATTGTCCAACTTTTAAACGCATATGTGGTGACTGAAAATATCAGCATACATCCGCCACATATATTTAATCCTCAAAGTGAAGTCCTTGTTCTTCAATACTTTAAAGAGGTCTTGTGCAGCAGATTTACCTAATGCAATGAGCCCTGGTAGCATAATGGTTATGTGTTGGACTGTGATCCACATGGTTGGCAGTTCAAAACCACTGGCAGGTCTGTTGGAGAAAGACTGGGCTTTCTATTCCCATAAACAGTTCGTCTTGGAAATCCCCAGAGGGTCATGACCAGTCAGCACTGCCATGATGGCAGTGAGGTTTTTAGTATACTACGTTTAATTTCTCACCTGCTGATTCTGTAGGCATTTATCGTGGATCCAAACAAGATGAAATACTTGAAAACTTCAAATTTTCTCTATTCTGATATTGTCTATTGGTTCAGTTGTGAGGATTTTGGTCTTCTTTACATTGAGTTATCATCCACGTTCAAGGCTGCAGTCCTTGATCTTCATTAAGAAGTGCTTCCAGTTCTCCTCACTTTTAGCAAGAGGAGAATTCCTGGGAGGAAAATGAGTTGAACCCAGACATCTAATCTCACCATCCCTCCTGGCTCATTCTTTGACTCACAAGGATCCAATGAAACCTTATATAGGGAAGCAAACACCTTTGACGTACTTACTTTGCCAATTTTGTCTTGAGGAAACACTTCAGGACTTTTTATAGGAGTTGATCCCTCCCCTCCCCCCACCTCCCATTCCCAATTCCCCTGTGAAAGTGTTACAGTGAAGCCTTGGAGTAACTGAAATAAACATGATCTGTACACTTCCTTGTCCCCTTTCTTCCTCCAAAATTGGATTCTGTGTCTTTCAGAGTGTCTAAACTTTTAGAAGAACTAGATCTCACTAGATATCCTCCTGGGATTTAAATACCCCCAGAAAGACCCC
>NW_022111373.1:50255314-50256549 GCF_000313985.2 Echinops telfairi | reverse complement strand
CCCTCCCCATGCCCCCCTCCCTAATGAACCTCTGATAATTTATAAATTATTATTTTGTCATATCTTACACTGTCTAATTTTTCTGTTGTCCATCCCCCAGGAGGACTTCACCACTTTTCTGTTGTCCGTCCCCCAGGGAGGAGGTTATATGTAGATCCCTGTAATCTGTACCCCCTATCTACCCCGACTCTCCTTTCACCCTCTTGTTATTGCCACTCTCACCACTGGTCCTGAAGGGATCATCTGTTCTGGATTCCCTGTGTTTCCAGTTCCTATCTGTACCAGTGTACATGGAAGAACACCAGCCTGTCAATTATTTTAGCCTTGCCTTTCCCTAATGGTTTCTCTCAGAGTGCAGCGTGGACTTCTTCCTTCAATACCACCAGTTCTTGATCCTAATGGTTGAATAGACTATAAAAATGCTTATACTATATACTGTATATTTTATTTTTTCATAATAGAATAAGTACTTATCATTTCAGAGGATGTTACATAAAAATGAAGATCATCCCATATCAGGTTAAATCTGGTGTTAAACAGTCCAAGAAATTGTTTGGAAACCCAGTTAAATGGGAATTGGGTCACGCTCATGGTCTGTCTACACTGTATTTTGTCTCTGACTTCTGCAAGAGAGAAGAGTATATGGAAGCTAAAAGAGGATTTGATTATATAATCACAAAAATGTATTGGGCAATACTCTCCCATACACCTTGACATTCCCAGCTTTCCTATCCCTGGATAAGCCAGCCACAGTGCATTGATTCAAGTTCTTTATCTTTCTAAAATTTATATTTTCATACAGAGCTATTGGTAGTATAAGACTTTTGTTATGTTTACTATTGTCTGGGTAGTATTCCAAAGTATTTGAATGAAGAAGGGAATTATAAACTGGAAATTTTATGGGTGATGACTAATATACAAAAGAAGGACCTGGCATATTTATGTAGGCATTGTTTGCTCTTGTTTTCTTTGTCTTCCTTTTGTTGATTTCCAGTCTTATGGCACAGTGGTCAGAGAGAGAAGTCTGTATGATATCAATGTGCTTAAATTTATGTAGATTCATCTTATGCCCCAGCATGTGGTCTATCTTCGAATACGTATCATGTGAGCTTGAAAATAATGTGAATCTTTTTGTATTTGGTTGAAAAGCTCTGTAAATATCTATCAGGTCAAATTGTCTAATTGTAGTGTTTAGATCTCTAGCTTCCTTGTTGAGTTTCTTTCCCTGTGATCTA
>NW_022111373.1:50240564-50254337 GCF_000313985.2 Echinops telfairi | reverse complement strand
ATACCAATCTATAAAGTCCTCTTTAGGCTCACGAAACACATGCAATGAAGCCAAATGCAGGATGATGACGAGCCAGTGGGTAGAAAGTCTTTGGGTCCAGTGGCATTGTAAGCATCTCAGTGCTGGCAGGGGTCTCTCTGTGGCTTCTCCAGCTTCCAAGGTATGGTTGCATCCATGTGGCTTGTCTTCTGCAGTGTCTCCCAGGGAGTCACAGAGAGAGAGAGAGGTGTCTTCCATCTCCAAGGAAGAAGTACCAGATTTCCCAGAATTCTCAGGAGAAGGCCATGCCCACACAGGTCTCATTGGCTATCTCCAGATTGACAGCCCAGACTCCACCCCTACACTCTTAATCCTTAAATTGACACCAGATTAGGACTACCACAGCTGGGTAGAGTATTCTTGCATTATTTTCCTTCAATTTTTGGAATATGCTACTCCATTTCATCTTCTTCATAGTGTCCGCTGATACATCTGAGCATATTCTTATCTGGGAACCTTTATGTGATTGCTTGTTTTACCCTGTGCTCTCAGGATTTTCTCCTTTTCCTCAGTGTTGGATAGTTTAACTATTATGTGCCTTGGTCACATCTTCTTGGGATTCAGTCTAGCTGGTGTTCTTTCAGCCTCCTGAATGGTTGCCTAGTTTTTATTCATTAAGTTGGGGAAGTTTTCCTCCAAGAATTCTCTCACTATTGTTGCAGATGACTTCTTTGTTGTGTCTTCCCCCAGTAATCCAATTATTCTGGTGTTGTTCCTCTTCATAGCATCAGACATAGCTCTTAGGTTTTCTTCAGCTTCTCTGATGATCTTATTAGATTTTTGTTTGTGTTTGTTAAAGCCTGGTTGGCTGTACTCCAGGTCACTGGTGCGGCTCTCTGCCTCCTCCAATTGATTGGCGAAGTTTTTGTTGTCTCGTTCCTAAGCTCCTGTATTTCCCTTTGGTGTATGGACTTGTATCTCCTCTATCATTTCATCCTTTTTCTATATTGTTTCCCTCATATCCTGTATGACTCAAAGCAGCATTCTGAAATGTTCCTTCTGTGGCATATCAATGCCTGCTTCTTCTTTTTTTTTTTTTTTCTTTATGCCTGCTTCTTCTATATGCACGTCATTAGGTTGAGGACATCTTCTGCCATTGGCTTTTGTTTCTCCTGTTTTTTCGTTGAGGTCATTGGGACTGATTGCTGTTTGTGTTGTATTGTTTTAGAGGAGCCAGGTGCCATTTTCCAGGGAGTCGAAGAGCACTGGCTCTCTCTGAGAGACCTGTAGGAATCCTTCTTCAAACTGCCTGCAGCTAATTTCACTACGGAATTAGCCTACCACTTTATTCTCCTGTGGCTTCACTCCTTCCCTAGTCAACTACTATTCTGTTATTTAGAGGGAAAGTTGGATGGTACTCTCAAGGGATGCTGGTTGGGTTGTTGTGGACCCATGAAGATGGTGCTGGACTCACAAAAAGCTGTCATGGTGTGGCCCACAGAAACTTGGGGCCCTACAGAGAGCGTGCAGGGCTGTCCACTGCAATGGGAGTGCCACAGAAGGCTGGTGGGTTACCTGCTTTGGTGTAGAGCACCGCGAATGGTAGGCAGAATTACCCTTGTCAGGTAGATTGCGGCAGAGGTGGCAGAGGTTCCCACAGCAGCGAGTGATGTTGGCGAGTGTTGGACAAGCTGTCTTAGGCTGTGCGAGGCACTACAGTAGGTGAGAGGAAGTTTCCTTAGTCATGGGGGACCACAGAGGACGGAGAGGAGCTCCCCCAGCCACACAGGCAGGATTTCCCCATACAAGGTGGGCAGGATTTCCCCAGTCGAGTGTTAAGCACTGCATGAGGCAGGCAGATGGAATTTCCCAGGGAAGAAGTTCGGCAGAATATCCCCTGATAGAGGGTTGGCGGGCTTTCCTCAGCCTTGGGTTATGCTGCAGAGGGTGGAACACTCCCAGCTGGAAAAAGGGCAGGTGGAAAGGATAGGGAATGGTCTGGAGGTTGGCAGTGGCATATCAGAGAAAAAGGAAGAGAAAATGAAAAATAAATAAGCCCACTGAGACTGGGAGGCGGAGGGGGGTGGGGGTGGCTGGGCGGATAAAGAGAAGAGAGGGAAACAAAAGTGACAATATAGCTGAGCTCTGATCCCTGACCATGGGGCTGGAGGGGTTTAATCCCTGCCCCGAGGTGGCAGCAATCTGTGGCTGTGTTGAGATAAAGCCCCTGTGCCTGTTGCAAATGGTCCCGGCACTGGCTGAGACAGTGGCGGGGCTGACGTCAAACCCTAGCCGGCCTCCACTGTAGTAAGCCAAAAGCCCTCAGCCCCTCAAAACCTAGTGGAACTGTGCCTCTTATCTTTCTGATGCTCCTGCTGTGACCCTGGCAGTGTGGAATTTTCCTCTTAGTAACTCTCCTGTGCTGATTTCTGTGGAGTCCCTCTGGTATGTTACTCAGTCACCATGTTCCTGGAAGTCCAGCAAATTTTTACCTTATTACTATTTTTATTCTAAACTCCCTTTTCAAACAATTAAGAGACGCATCCAACAGAGGTTTTAGATATCAAGCTATATCTTTAATATTAAAATATGAGGAAATTATAAAACTGTTTTATAATTATAAAAATCATGAAATAAAAAAATACAGTATAGATTTAAAATTTTTACATTAAAGTGAGTTAACTAAAAATACATAATGTAACCCACTTCTACAACTTTCAAAAGATGTATTTCAACGGGTAATAGTGCGTGAGTTAATGTGTGATGAATACCTTCTCTTTGTCATGTAGCTCTAGGACTGTAAATTCAACTTCATTTGTAGAGAACCCCCAAAGCACATTCATGCTTTTAGATATTCATGAGTGTGAAGCTCAAACTAAAAGGCTTTCCTGCTTTCAAAACTCGGATTTTGTGTCAAAGTCTCTGGTTTTCTGGTCTTTATTCTTCATAATTTGACACAGGTTTTCCATGAATTATAAAAATTAAATATTTAGTTCAAGCTGAGTTGAAGGGTGGGGAAGGTAAGGAGATAGATGTGCAACGGTCCTTTCCCAAACGGATAGGCTAATTTTGCTGGAAGTAAAACTGGTGAGACTATTGGAAGTACATGAACTGCTCAAAGGACAAACTGTCCTATCGTAGAAGTACGGCCAGAATGTTGTTTAGAGGCAAGAAAGTCTTTTCTCTCATGTGCTTTGGACTTTGGACATTTTGTCAGGAGAGATCAATTCCTGGAGAAGGACATCATTCATCCTTTACCAAGGACATCTTGGTAAAGTAGAGGAACACTATGGTGTCCCATTATGGTCACTATGAGTTAGAACTGACAACAATTTCTAACAACAACAAACCCTCCAAGGGCTTATCAAAGTTTCTTTATCCATCCTTCTGCATTTAAGTTTTTTCAGTCTTATTGCTATTGTGAACAGTGCTGTGATGAACTTAGGTATGCATATGTTTGCTTTTTCTTATGATTCTTACTTCTTTAGGGTATATACTCTTCTGGGTATATATCTTCTGGAAGATATTTTACAAATAATTATCCACATGGTTTATAAAACACTTTATCTTCCAAAGGGTTTCAAAACAGCTTGCAAATTATACACACAGGTGCAAGCATTTCTCTGCCAACTTAAAAATAGGTTTTCTTTTTCATAATCTTGGTTTGTCTTCAAATAATAAAGATGAAACAAACCAAACCCACTGCCATCAAGTCAGTTCTGATTCATAGCAACCTTATAGCACAGGGCAGAACCGTCCCTGTGTGTTTTCAACACTAACTACGGTATTTACTGAAGTAGAAACGCTCATCTTTCTCCCATTGAACAGCTGGTGTTTTTGAACTGCCAACCTTGTGGTTAGCAGCCCAACACATAGCCCACTATGCCACTAAATTCCCATTCTACAAGTGAGAGCACTGTGGGCAGAAAAGATCAGTGATTTTCCCTATTCATAGATTCAGAGGTAAGATAGGATTTGAGTCCTGGAATTCTGAAAAATATTAAGGGATAAATGAATTAAAGGTTTATGATAGAAGATGTAAAATGGTAGAATGCTAAAGAAGAAGAAAAGAAAAGAAAATTGCAATTACCAGTCATAGTCGTTTTGTTAAGAAGATAAATGTAGATCCTGATTCCAGGGAAATCCCTCTTTAGGACACAATATGAGTGAACCAATACAAAAGGACGACCACCTCTCAAGGAGACTGATTTTCAATGTTATGAGCACATGCATCTAAGAGTCAGGTTCAAGTCTTATTGCTGACATTTCCTTTTTTTCGTGGCATTGTTCAAGCCACTTTTATTTTTTCTTTAATGAAAGAAGAACTTTAGATTTCACCTGTTTACTTTCAATTTTCCAATTGATGCTTTAAATTTAAACCAATGCCAACAGAAAGTCACAAACCTCCTACAACTCATCCTTGAAAGAAAGTGAGACGTTGTGCCAGAGTACCATTCTCCTGGCAAATGAGCCCTGGTTGAATTGAATATGAAGAGTCTCAGAGATTAAAGAGATAGAAATACTAGTTTTATCTTTATAATATACTGTGCTTTAAATATAATACAAATGCCTACATAATAAACTTGCATATTATAATAAATATTATTAATTACTTTTACAATAACACTTTTATTTATCCAGTGCAGTTGCAAAACTGAAATTTATTAAATTTAATGATAATATTAAAATGTAGAGAAACTTCAGGGGTTGTTTAGCTGTCTAAAACAGTTTTTTCTACATATTTGTATATACACATCAAGTAAAGATTTTTTACCAAGAATTTCTCTATATATATCTATATGCATACATATATAAAATCACATATCACTCATTGTTGTTTGGTGCTGTAGCATCAGTTCTGACTCACAGCAACCCTAAATAGAATGTCATGACTCACTGCCTGGCCTGGCAGCATACTCAATGGTTAGGTCTGGGTGCTTTGTTGCAGCCATTGTGTCAATCCACTTTGTCAAGGGTTTTCCTATTTTTCATTAACCCACTACTTGAGCAAGCATGATATTCTTCTCCAGGGACTGGTTTCTCCTGGTCTTATGTCCAAAGTACTTGAGACAAAGTCTCACCATCCTCCCTTCTAAGGAAACTTCTGGTTATACTTCTTTCAAGACAGATGTGTTTGTTCTTTGAGCAGCCTATTGTACTTTCAACATTCTTTGCCAACACCATAATTCAAGTGCACCGATTCTTCTGTGGTTTCCCTCTGTCCAACTTTCACATGCATGTGAGCAGTAGTGGGATTAAAATAATTTAACAATCACTTCACTGCTGTAATGTTCCTTTTAAGTATTAAAAAATTATAACTGAAAGGTACTTTATTATTTGATACAGTTAATATTTAAACAAGAAAATAAAAGAGGTATACAAAACTAGATTGTGTTATGAGAACGTTCAAAATTAATTAATGGAAAACATTAAATAATACCTGACAAAACAAAACTGTTATTGAAAAATATTTCCATATTGCTTCTTGATTGGCATCCTCACTTGCAATATTCTTCATTTTTATCTGAGCATCATAAGCTATGTGATTTATCCTTAACCATCCATACACTGTAGTACTAGGGGCCCATTCCTTTAGAAGTAGGCTGATTAGACAATAGTCACTGTGTTGGTTATATTAGAAACTAATGATTTCTCTTCTCTGAACATTTTATGTTCATCTTTGAAAACCTCGTTTCCATTTCTTCTGAATGTATAACAATTTTCTGATAATTTTTTTTTACCTTTTTGAACATTTTCAGGAATTATATAATTCATTCATAGTGTCTTGTCGGAATTTGGGGTATAATACCAAGCTGAAACAAATGACATCGTGTTACCCTCTGGCTGCTTGGCATTTTTTTCTCTTGGCATTATGTTTGTTTATTGAGGTAACAAATGCAAGGAAATAAAAATGCAATGTTTCATCAAAAGCATAATGAGTTTTATGAAATGAATGAACAAGTATTACAAGCATAGTTCTGTCTAATTGCGTGTACCTATGGACAGATCAAACATTACTATGGGTGCTTAGATCATGCTGTTGCGCAGATGAACATGATAGCTGGACAGGAGGAAAGTAAAAGGAAATAGAGGAAAGAATCAGGAGGCAAAGTCATTGATATAGGTATAAATATAGGCATGTATATATGTAAATATATTTATATAGAATGATAGGGATATAAGTCCATGTACATATATTTTTATGTTAAGTATTAAGGTAGCAGATGGACATTGGGCCTATATTCAATCCTCCCTCAATGTAAGAACACTTTGTACTAATAACCTGGCATTCTGTGATGCTCACCTTCCTGACACGATCGCTGAAGACAAAATGGATATAAAAGCCAATATGGTGAAGAAAGCTGATGGTGCATGGCTATTACAAGATATAGTGTCTGGGGTCTTAAAGACTTGAAGATAAACAAGTGGCCATCTAGCAGGGAAGCAAAAAGGCCCACATGGAAGAAGCACACCAGCCTGTGTGACCACAAGGTATCGAAGGGATCAGGTATTGGGTATCAGAAGACCCAAAACAAACAATCATACCAATGCAAATGAGGTGGGTCAGAGTGGAGACCCAAATCCCATCAGTAGATACTTGGACATCCCCTCATAGTAGGGTCACAAGTAAGGGACAAGTCAGCCAGGGTGCAGTATAGCACTGATGAAACACACAACATTCCTCTAGTTCTTTAATGCTTCCTTACCCCCGCTATCATGACCCTAGTTCTATCTTACAAATCTGGCTAGACCAGAGCATGTACATGGGTGCAGATAAGAACTTTCAACACACAGAATCCAGAACAGATAAACCCCTTAGGACCAATAATGAGAGTAGGGATATCATGAGGGTAGGGGGAAGGTGGGAGGAGAAAGGGGAACCAATCACAATTATCTACGTACAATACCCCCACCCACCCCCACCAGGGGGACAACAGAAACGTGGGTGAAGAGTGACAGCAGACGGTGTAAGATATGATAATACTAATTTATAATTTATCAAGGATTCATGGGGGTGGAAGGGTGGTGGAGGGAGGAGAAAAAAAGAGCTGATACCAAGGACTTAAGTAGAAAGAAAATGATTGGAAAATGTTGATGGCAACATATGTACAAATGTGCTTGATACAATTGATGTATGGATTGTTATAAGAGCTGTAAGAGCCCCCAATAAAATAATTTATATATATATATAAGTCCTTAACATGAAGAGGAAAAATAAGAGAGTAAAGAATGTAAATTTGTGATTTCCACATTGCTCAGCCACCTACCTTAGATTACAAGTGCCATTTTAACAATGGGTTTGCCAAATACAATGAAAATTTAGGGATCAGTTCTGCTGAACCAGTGTAAACTGGCTGAATCCCACCACTGCATGTGAGGCAATTGAAAATACCATGGCTTGGGTAAGGACACTGTAGTCTTCAAAATGATGTTCTTACTCTTCAACACTTTATTTTATCTTATGTTTTCCAAACTATCTTATTGGGAGCTAATCTGGATATCATACCATTCCATAGCTTAGTCACATCAAGCAATATTGTACATTTACTACCAAAATGCATTTCAAATAATTTTCTTCCTTATTGAACTCTTGATATCAGGCCCCCCTTAACCCCATCCCTCTCACCTCCCCCACTGTAACCCCCAAGAACCCATATTCTAGATGTTGTCTATAGATTCACCTATTTAGGGTTTCATATATTGAAAGCCACAGGAAAGCATGTAACAGAAATTCAAGAGGTTACCAACAATTGCAAAATACAACAGCAATATTCCCACTATATACTGAAAACAAACTGAGACAATATTAAAAACCAGATCAATTCCAAAGTGTGTCAGATGGGAAGATCAAGTGCCAACGTTTCAGCCGTTCAAATTAGATTTATCATTTTAATCTACTGTAGTCACCTCTCCAATACTCTTTGTCTGATAACTAGGCTATTTCCATCTCTCAATGATGGTCAGAGGGAAATCACCTCCAGTGTAGATCCTGCATAGGTATTTTGGACTTCCACTGTCATTCTTAGTCTTATGCAAACCAGAATCTCACAATTTAAGCTCTGATACTATTCCCTCCTTCAGATTTGGATTATATAATTTACAATCCTTGAGTCACAGATGTTGGTGTGCTTCTTCCATGTTGATTTAGTAGACATCTCACTTAGATGGCTGCTTGTTTGGACACAACCCCAGGTGCTATCTGATAGCCCGGCACCATTTAATTTCTTCACTACACTTTGCTACAGCACCCATATCTTCTGTATTTCCTGCATGTGGGCGAGTATGGAGCAGGGACATGTTGTAAGAAATAGTTGCTCTTGGACCTGAGATTACATGAAAGCCCATAATCCATTCCTGAATCTATGTTTGTTTGTTTTCTGGCCTCTGGTTCATCATAGAGACATCCTTGTTTATTTATGGTAGAGGAGCTTATGGATCATCTCCCTGGAGCAAAAAGACCTTCTGCTTATAGTGTCATGATTAGTTATTAGTACTAATTTTAAAAAATATTATTGAGAAGGGAGATTGAACAAGCGTAGGCTAACTACATATCGCAATATCTGGATCATTCATTTGTACAGAATAAATCCTTACACGACTGGATGTTATGTGAACAAACAATGTGAGGTGATAGTGGGGAAAATCAATGATATTCACTGCAATGTAAATCGCAGATCTGCCAGAATAATAATACATATATTAATGCAACCAATAGCATAGTACCCTTGGTGTGGCTGTCTTCTTCTTCACACAGCAGGTAGTTTCAGTCTTAAGTCCTCAGGTAGAGCCTAGTTCACCTGTGGAGTTTCCACATTGGATCCCTCTAGTATGACCTTAGGCACATGTGTGCCTTGAAGATCCAGGAGTCAGTGTCCCCGTTTATACGGCACATGGCCTGTGTCCCCAGGAGCTGAAAAGAAACTCGACCCAAGGTGGCTTATCAGGTGCCTCTTTAGGATCCTTAAAAGTATTGTTAGTCTTTTTTCCCCCCATTAGGAAGTTAGACCTCCCCTCCTTTCTACCAACAGATATGCACTTGTCTTCTCCTAGAGGTGTGTGCTCCTGCCCTGTCTGTCAGTATCCCTCATCACTTTGATAGGCATGTCTGCCAGTCTGAGGGGACCTCATCACACCTTTGCATGGCAGCCACTAAGCGGTCATCCTCCCCTGCCCCTCTCTCGAAAATCTAACTCCAGCTGATGGGAGGACCACGCCACCAAAGTGAGCTTCAAGGTACGCACACAGAGGATGGCTCATGTGTCATGGGCACCAGTCAGGCTCTCTACTGAGCTGCCTGACCATCCTGGCCAGGCATCTGAAAGGCCTGAAAGCTTGAGCCTGTTCCCATCCTGGTGCTTATCCCGAAAGCAGTGAACTTATATGGTATTTGACCTTCTGTGATTGACTAATTTCGCTCAGCATAATGGTTTTCAGATCCCTCCATTTCATGAAGTATGCCATGGTTTCATCACTGTTTTTGAAGGATGTGTAATATTCCATTGTATGTAGATACCAAAGTTTTTTAATCCACTCTTCTACCGATGGGCGTTTGGACCATTTCCAACTTTTTGCTATTGTGAACTGTGCTGCAATGAACATGGGAGATCACATGCCTGCTCATGATCTTTCTCTTCTATCTTTGGGGCATATGCCGAGGAATGGTATTTCTGGGTTGTATGCTATTTCTATTGCTAGCTGTTTTAGGAATTGTCATATCACTTTGCACAGTGGTTGTATGCATTCACAGGCCCATTGGCAGTGTATAAGAGTTCTAATCTCTCCACAACCTCTCCAGCATTTGTTGTTCTATGATTTTATTTTCAATTGGGCTATGGTTGTGGGTGTTAGATGGTATCTCATCTTTGTTTCGATTTGCATTTCCCAGATGGTTAGTGGATGAGAACCTTTCCTCGTGTGTTTCTTAGCCATTCAGGGGTCATCTTTTGTAAATTGTCTCTTCAGCTCCTTTGCCCACCTGTGAAGAGGGCTATTGTTTTTTTCTTGTTGTAGGCTTACAGTAATCTGTAGATTTTAGTAATTAGCTCTCTGTCTATTGTGTTATTGCTACATATCTTTCCCTACTGTGTGGACTCTCATTTTGATGTCCACCAGTGTTTTATTTTGAATAGGTTCCATTCATCTATCTTGTCTCACACTGTGTGTGCTTCCTTTATTACATCTGGAAGCTTGTGAATGGCCTTTAGATTTTACTCCCATTTTCTCACTGATGATCCTGATAGCTTTGTGCTCTACATTTAAATCCCTGATGCACCTTGAGTTCATTTTTGTGCATGCGGTAAGCTATGTGTCTTGTTTCATTCTTCCGTAGTTGGATATCCAGTTTTTCCAGCTATTTACTAAAGAGGGCTCCCCCTTCCCATTTAATGTTTATTGGGCCTTTCTCGAAAGTCGGTTGTCTGTAGGTGGATACTTTTGTTTATGTATCTGTGTTAAGATCCTGTTTCATTGCTCTGTGTCTATCATTATACCAGTACAGGCTGTTTTGACATCCGTGGTTGTGTAGCAGGTTTTGAGGTCAGGTAGTGCAAGATCACATACTTTGTTTTTTTGGGAAGTTCTTTGCTTATCCTGGCCTTCTTCCCTGACCATATGAAGTTGGTGATTAGTTTTTCCATTTCTTTCAAGAATGATGTTGGGATTTGGATCTGGATTTAATTGAATTTGTTGATCACTTTAGGTAGTATTGACATTTTCACAATATTGAGTGTTCCTATCCATGATGAGAGGATATTCTTCCATTTGTGTAGGTCTCTTTTATTTTCTTATATTAATGTTCTCTAGTTTTCTTTGTACAGGTTTTTGTTTTTTAAGGTTTATTCTTAGATATTTCAGCTTTTGTGTGGCTATTATGAATGTAATGTTTTCTTGATGCCTTTTTCCAGACTCTTAGGAGTAGGATCCAGGAGTCCAATTGATTTCTGCTTGTTAATATTGTACCCTGCTGCTTTACCAAATTCCTCAATTATTTCCCACAATCATCTTGTGGAAACCTTGGATTCTCTCTATTAAAATCATATCATCTGCAAATAGCGAAAGTTTCACTTCTTCTTTGCCCAATTGTACGCCTTTAATTCTTAATGTTGTCTTATGGTTTTTGGCTAGGATTCCTGCACAACATTGAATGCCAGACGTGATAAGGTATATCCTGTCGGGTTCCCATTTTCAGTTGGAATGCTTTTAGCTGTTCCCCATTGGGTGTGATATTGGAAGTTAATTTTTCATATATGGCCTGTATTGTGTTGAGGAATTTTCCTTCTATTCCTATCTTATTGAGTGCTTTTATTAGAAATGGTGTTGGATACTGTAAGATGCTTTTTCTGCATCAATTGGTGTGGTCATATGGTGCTTAGCCTTTATCGTGTTCATGTGGGCGATTACTTGGATTGCTTTCATTGCTCCTCAATGCTTTAAAGAGGTCTTGTGCAGCAGGCTTACTCAAAACCACACATTGTTTCATTGTGGACTGCTACTGCCACGGACACTGACTGTGGACCCCAGCAAGATGACGTCCTTCCTTTCTCTATGTATCATGCTTTTAATTATTGATCTAGTTGTGAGAATTTTGGTCGTTTTTTTATCATTTTATTAGGGGCTCATACAACTCTTATCACAATGCATACATATATCAATTGTGTAAACACATTTGTACATTCATTGCCCTCATCATTCTCAAAACATTTGCTCTTCCACTTAAGACCCTGGCATCAGCTCCTCATTTTCCCCCTGCCTCCCCGCTCCCCCCTTCCTCATGAACCCTTGATAATTTATAAATTATTATTTTGTCATGACTTGCCCTGTCCAACATCTCCCTTCATCCAATTTTCTGTTGTCCATCCCGCAGGGAGGAAGTTATATGTAGATCCTTGTAATCGGTTCCCCCTTTCCAACCCACCCTCCCAGTATCGCCACTCTCACCACTGGTCCTGAAGGGATCATCTGTCATGGATTCCCTGTGTTTCCAGCTCCTATCTGTACCAGTGTACATCTTCTGGTCTACCAAGTTTTGGAATGTAGAATTGGGGTCATGATAGTGGTAGTGGGGGCAAGGGGAGGGCGGGGGGAGGAAGCATTTAGGAACTAGAGGAAAGTTGTATGTTTCATCATTGATACACTGCACCCTGACTGGCTCGACTCCTCCCCATGACCCTTCCGTGAGGGATATCCAATTGCCTACAGATGGGTTTTCGGTCTCCACTCCGTACTCCCCCTCATTCACAATAATATGATTTTTTGTTCTGATGATGCCTGACACCTGGTCCCTTTGACACCTCGTGATCACACAGGCTGGTGTGCTTCTTCCATGTGGGCTTTGTTGCTTCTGAGCTAGATGGCCGCTTGTTTACCTTCAAGCCTTTAGGACCCCAGACACTATATCTTTTGATAGCCGGCCATCATCAGCTTTCTTCACTACATTTGCTTATGCACCCATTTGTCTTCAGCGATCATATCAGGGAGGTGAGCACACAATGATATGATTTTTTTGTTCTTTGATGCCTGATAACTGATCCCTTTGGCACCTCATGATCATGTAGGCTGGTGTGCTTCTTCAATGTGGGTTTTGCTGCTTCTGAGCTAGATGGCTGCTTGTTTACCTTCAAGCCTTTAAGACCCCAGACACTATCTCTTTTGATAGTCGAGCACCATCAGCTTTCTTCACCACTTTTGCTTATGCACCCGCTTTGTCTCCAGCGATTGTGTGGGGAAGGTGAGCATCATGGAATGCCAGTTTAATAGAACAAAGTATTCTTAGATTGAGGGAGTACTTGAGTGCAGGCCCAATGTCCATCTGCTACCTTAATTTTGGTCGTTTTTACTTTGAGTTGGAATCCATATTGAAAGCTGCAGTCCTTGATATTCCTTAGCAAGAGCTTCAAGTCCTTCTCGCTTTCAGCAAGCAAAGTTGTGTCATATCGCAGGTTCTTAATAAGCTTTCCTTCAGTCCTGATACTGTGTTTTCGTTTTAATAGTCCAGCGTCTTGAAATATTTGCTCAGCATAAGACTGAATGAATATGGTGAGAGGAGACAGCGCTGACGTTCATCTTTCCTGATTTGAATCCACTCAGAACTCCCATGTTCTGCCTCTTGTTAAACTGCCTCTTGCTCCAGATATGAGCACAGTGGAATGTTCTGGAATTCTCCGTTTTCTCAATGTTATATAGTTTATTTTGATCCACACAATCAGATGCCTTTGCTTGGTCAATAAAACACAAGTAAATGTCAGGGGGGTAGTTTTACTCTGTCCTATAGGGTTGCTATGAGTTATCATCCACTCAAAAGCACTAAGTGTTCGTTTGTTTTTAACTTCTTTCTAGTAACCTCTGCTTTCAGCCAAGAGGCATAAATATGGAACTCTTCCAGGCAGTTTGCCAGTCTTCCAAATATCTTGATATAATGAGTGAGTGCTTTCAGGACTTCTTAAGCTTATTAAAACATTTCTATTGGCATTCTGTGTGATCACGAGGTGTCGAACGGATCAGGTATTGGGCATCAAGAACAAAAAATGATATAATTGTGAATGAGGGGGAGTGCGCAGTGGGAGGTGAGCACACAATGATATGTTTTTTGTTCTTTGATGCCTGATAACTATGGATTGTGATAAGAATTGTCTGAGCCCCCAATAAAAAGATTTTAAAAAAATAAGAAGTAAAAAATTTTTTAATTATAAATTTAAAGGTATTTTATTTAAATAAAATATTGATTGCTTTTGTAATTTTTAAGATTCTTAAGAATTGAGTGCAGAAAGTGGCAATTTTAATACTTAGGAAATGATC
>NW_022111373.1:50238120-50239659 GCF_000313985.2 Echinops telfairi | reverse complement strand
CCCCAGGCACTATTCACCCAGGGAGGTGCTTGTATGTGTTTCAAAAGCTCTATGGTAGATGTTAGATCACACCAGTCCAGGTTTGAGGACCAGTAAGAACAACAACTCAGATTTAGCTAAAATTAGTTTTACTTCCTTTTACCCTAAACACACAAACAGCCTGGGGCCAAAATTATACCAGACTTTATAAATTATATAAATCAAAAAACCTAAACATATGACGCATAAGCAAATAAAACTTCCCAAAGGCCCACTAAGAAGTCCACACAGGAGAAAAATCTTTCACACCAGTGAAACCGAGAACATATGACTTACTACCATTTAGCTTTAAGTTGGCACTTTGGCGTTAAGAATCCAATGTACTACCATAATAAGAATCACTTGCCCTATATCATGCATACATGAGAAGGCTTCAGTATGTTCATGGAAAAATGAAATGAAAGCACATGGAATTTTCCCATGAACTTTTTGAAACCTTTTTGTACTTCCGCATTTCATTCCTTGCTGTGCCCTTTGGGTGTATGTGAGGTTCCCAAGAAGTTGGCTTGGCGAGGAGCTACTACAAAGAATTCTGATTTTGCTGAGAATGTTTCTGGGTATTTCTTTTTTCTCATTCTTTTAAGTTTCATTATAAGATCTAAGGACGTATATGATTGGCCCCCAAGTTATGTTATCTGCTATTATAAATCAATCAGTTGTAAATTAAACAATTGTCTGGCCCCAACTGCCTTGAACGTTCAGTCCTAGAGTGGAGCTTTCTCTGATGGGCACAGACATTTCCTGCGTTGTTGCATCCAGTGACAAACTGCTTGCTCAAAATTTAAAAAACCAAGCAGCCTTTTTTCTTTTTTCCAGGTCTGTCTTCCAATGTAAATCTATTGTTCTCTTAGCAGTTCTGGATGGGGCTCAGGTTCCCATCTAAGCCCCATACTCTTTTGACCTGATATTGAGCCTGTTCCTTTCAGGCAAATTCTAACTCCCCTTTTTAGCATGCCCAATCATGTGAGAAGTGTTCACAATTCATGCGAGAAATGCTAAGGGTACACTTGTTAAGTCAGGAGACTTTCTTCTCTGGCTCTCAGCTGATTGGCTTGGCTTTTGCCCTGCTCAGGCACTGTTCAGAGACCTACAAACTTCAGGCTGAATGCAGACTTATAAACTCTCTGTAATCATGTTAATCATATTGATTTCCATGTATGTACAATGTTCTTCTTTCTTTTGTTTTTTAAAATCATTTGATTGAGGGCTCTTAAGCTCTTAGCATCCATATATCCATCCATTGTGTCAAGCACATTTGTACATATGTTGCTATCATTATTTTCAAAACATTTTCTTTCTACTTCAGCCCTTGGTGTCAACTCATTTCAGCCCCCTCCCTGACCCTTCCTTCTTCATGAACCCTTGATAATTTATAACACCCCCCTTCCATGTCTTACGTCAACCACTGTCTCCCTTCACCAACCTTTCTATTGTCCACCCACCTAGGAAGGGGTTATATGTAGATCATTGTGATCAGTTCTCCCTTTCTCCCCCCACCTT
>NW_022111373.1:50203986-50237788 GCF_000313985.2 Echinops telfairi | reverse complement strand
TTTTTTTCTGGGTCTTTGATGCCTGATACCTGATCCTATGGACACCTCATGATCACACAGGTTGGTGTGCTTCTTCCATGTGGGCTTTGTTGCTTCACAGCTAAATGGCTGCTTGTTTACCTTCAAGCCTTTAAGACCCCAGATGCTATATCTTTTGATAGCCAGGCACCAGCAACTTTCTTCACTACATTTGCTTATGCACCCATTTTGTCTTCAACGATTGTGTTGGGAAGGTGAACACCACAGAATGCTGGGTTATTAGAATGAAGAGTTCTTGCATTGAGGGAGTATTTGAATAGAAGCCCAATGTCCATCTGCTACCTTAATACTAAACCTATAAATATATGTACCTAGATCTATTTCCCCATCATCATATATAAATGTATTTACATATGTACATTCCTGTATTTAGACCTCCATAAATACCCTTTGTCTCCTAGTTCTTTCCTCTATTTCCTTTCACTTTCCTCTGGTCCCACTACCATGTTCTGCCTTCATTTGGGTCTCAGGAATTCCTATCAGTTACATTGCCCTTGATCAAGCCCTACCAGGCCTCCTCCACTCTCCTTGCCATCGATTTTAGATCCCTTGTTATTCCCTTGTCCCTGGGTTTGTTAACACCCACTTCCTTTCCCCTCCCTCTCCCTCTACCATGTATCCTCCAGAACCATCTGTCACAATGTTTTCTCCTCCAGATTGTTGGTCCCACCTATCTTATCTAGATAGACATGTAGAGATAATATTATGCACAAAAACAAGACAGAGGAAAAAGAAAAGAAAACAACAACAACACACACACACAAAACCGACCAAGAAAAGCCTATAAATAATTCAAGGTCTGCTTGTTGACCTTTATGAGTTTTCCAGTCGACCTGATGCGTGCCATGCCCTGGCCCCAAAGTCTATTTTTAGTGTTCCCGGGTACTTCATTGCTCTGCTCCCCTTGCTGTTCTGTTGCATGCCCTTAGTCTTTCACCTCGGTGTGGTGGGCTCAGATTGGGCCCAATTCCGCACTGTGTCTCCAGCATTGGCTCCCGCAGAACTATGGTTCAGTGAGGAAATGTTGTGTCTCATGGTGGGGCTGACCCTATGGTCCTCTCTGTGCATTGGCTGCTCTGAGCAGGAAGATCATCCTCAGGGTTTGGTGGGCCAGGATGTGCTCCACTCTCTCTCCCTCCTCCTTCATTTGCTCCTGTGTGCTCTGATCAGACACGCCCCTGTCCCCGAGCTGTAGCTTCAGTGCCATCCTCTAAAGTGAATTCTTGTAGGGGGAGGAAAGGCTGTCCATGTAGTTGGGATTGGGGCTGGCCCCTCAGACCTCTATTCCAATAATCCATGGTATATTAATCACCTCATGTGCATGTAAAAGTTGGACATTGAATAGGGAAGACCAAAGAACAATCAATGCATTTGAATTGTAGTGCTGGTGAAGAAAATGCAAAGTACCAGAGACTGCTAAAAGGACAGACAAGTCTGTCTTAGAAGAAGTATAGCCAGAAGCAAGGATGTCAAGACTTCATCTTATATCCTTTGAACATGTTGTCCGGATAGATCAGTCCCTGTAGAAGGCCATCCTGCTTGGTAATGTAGAGGGGCAGCAAAAAAGAGGAAGACCCTCAAAAAGATGGATTGACATTGGCTGCACCAATGGGCTCAAGCACAGGAGGAATTGTGAGGATGGCCAACGAGGGACAGGGTTTCATTCACTATGGGTCTGAACCAACTCGCTGGCTCCTAACAAAAGCAACAGAGCCATCACGAAGGGGTCATTTGCAGTAGAGATTGTGGCAGAACCACATTAAATAACTCACTGTGCTGCAGCTGCTAACCCCAAAGTCCGCAGTTCAAAATTACCTGCTACTACTTCTCAGGCTCTCTGCTGCCATTAAGTGTTACTGCCTCAGAAGCCCACAAGGATAATTCTACCCTGTCCTATAGGGTCACAGTGATAGATACGTTTTTTTGTGTGAACATGGTACCTGTAAGAAGATATGGGTAGAGTTTAGCCTGTCAATTAGGTTGTTGCCTGGTGGCCTCCCTTGGGAGTACTACTGAGATATATAGCTTTCTGGAGGGTGGCATCTCTCTCTCTCTGCCTTGGCCTTCCTGATTGCTGATTTGGAGAGTTGTGTGAGACCTGCGATGTTTCCACAAGCATTGGATCCACGTGGCTTTGCACACACTGGCTGGTGATCTTGCTGCATTCCGCATCATTGCATGTGTCTGCATGAGTCTGAAGAGTAGTTTATGGCCTAGCATTGGCCTTATGGACTTGAGTTGGATTGGGCTAGGCTCAGATGTGTTCTTGATATATAATTACTTCTTGATTTGAAGTTCTTTCTTATACTTATGTGAGTGTCACTGGATTTGTTTCTCTAGTCAACCCAGCCTAACACAGTCACTGTGAGTTGGAGTTGACTTGCCAGTAATGACTTCCTTTGTTTGCTTGGTGTGCGCGTGCACACGCGTGCGCGCACACGCAGAGAGAGAGAGAAGAGAGAGCCCTGGTGGTGCAGTGAGTTATGCATTGGGCTGCTAAAGGCACAGTAAGCTCGTCAAAACCGCTAGCTGTTCTTTGGTAGAAAGATGAAGCTTTCCACTGCTGTAAAAAACTGCTGTCTCAGAAACCTACAGGGGAAGTTCCACCCTGTCCTACAGAGACGGGATCTGGAGGAATCAACTGGAGGACAGTGAATTTGGTTTTTGTGTCATATGTACATACGACGTACGTAAACTTCATGGGTTTTGCTTCTCTAGAAAATAAGAGCATCTAGAGAACCCAGCCTAAGACATACACGGCCAATTATTATGTTACTGTTTTCTTTGTTTTAGTGGCTTATATGAAGAAGAATGCAGCATCAGGATTGGAAGGAGGCTTAATAACAACCTGTGTTATGAAGATGATACAGCCTTGCTTGTTGAAAGTGAAGAGGATTTGAAGCACACGCTGACAGAGATCAAGGACTGCAGCCTTCAGTATGGAGTACAACTCAATGTAAAGAACACATAATTCCATACAATTAGACCAATAGTTTACGTCCTGGTAAATGGAGAAAAGGTTGAAAGCTGTCAAGGATTTTATCCTGCTTGGATCCACAATCGATGCTCACTGATCAAACGCTGCATCGAATTGGGTACTTCTTTTGCACAAGATCTCTTTAGAGTGTTGAAAAGCAGGGAGGTTACTCTGAGCCCTAAAGTGTGCCCCATGGTATTTTCAATTGCCTCATATGCATGTGAAAGTTGGATGTTGAATAAGAAAGACTGAAGAAGAATTGATATATTTGAATTGCTGTGCTGGCAATGAATAGTAAAAGTATCATGGACTACCAAAAGAACAAACAAATCTGTCTTGGAAGAAGTATAGCCAGAACGCTCCTGAGACGAGAATGGTGAGATTTTATCTCATGCACTTTGCACATGTTGTCAGGAGAGACGGGTCTCTGGAGAAGGACGTCATGCTTGGTAAAGTAGAGGGACAACAAAAAGGAGGAAGGCCCTCTACAAGATGGATGGACACCGGCTGCAACAATGGCCTCATGCACAGGAACAATTGTGGGATGGGGCCGGAGCTGGCAATGTTTCCCTCGGTTGTGCATAGGGTCACTATGGGTCAGAACCAACTCGCTAACACCTAACAACAACAACAACAACAACAACATTTGCCTGATGTATCTTTTCTATTCTGTTATTTTGAACCTTTAGTGTACTTATTACCTTTGGTTTTTAAATGAGTCTTTTGTAAACCATGTGTACCTGACCGGTGTCTCCTGTTATGCGCCACATCAATCCCCTGAATCCTCCCAGGTATAAAAACTAAAACTTCAGATATGCTCCTAGTGAAAGTTCACATCAGCTTTCTGCTTGTCCTTTAGGTTCCTTGCCTTCATTTGATTTTAAGTTCATGCACACTCCTTACTAACTCTCCAGGTCATCAACACGTTAAAACATTTTTATGCATCTATATTCAGGGGTTTTTTGGGTTTTTTCCTTGGGATAGTTTTACTATTTTTATTTATTAAGAGATCATCAGTCAAGGTACCCAATCAAGCACATTCCTAGAAACCTTAATAATTTAGCTTTTCCAATACACAAATACCAAGCGCCAGGGTGAAAATTAGTGTGCAGTATTGACTGTGCAGTAGTGCTTTTTCATACATAAGTTTTGGGGGTATTAAACTTTGACCAAGGCTTAGGTAAATTAACAGTTCAAACAGATCACTTGCTCAAGATTAAAACTGGGAAAATTTCCAATATTCATAGGGGAAAATGGTCAGAAAATTTTATAGGTGGACTGAACCAGCAAAGTAAAAGATTTCCTCCTCACTCAGCCCTTCAAACCTCACTTCCCAATCCTACCTTCAGGATCGTGTTGTTTTTGTTCTCCTTTACCCAGAAACCATCTTCCTTCTCTTCTCTCAGGGAAGTGGAGAACCGGTTTCCTATTCTTTGTACATGAATCATTAGTAATCATCTTTAGGTCTGTGCATGCATGATTCTACACACTTTTGGAGTTTGTTTCCCCCTGTTGAACTATGTTATGTTGAATAATTCTTTCAATATAATATTTCAAGTTCATCTCTGTAAGGACTCCCTATATTAACACCATTTGGAACCTTCCTATGCTCATTAATGAGAGGAGTTTTCAAATGCATGTAAAGATTTCAACTTGTTTATTCTTGTTCTAACCTGTGCTTTATGCATAGGTAATAGTTATGCTAGTAATAACCAAAGTACTGTTAGTTTTTAAAATATGAATGTTTTATCTCATAGAAAAAAATCCGATTAGGTAGAAATATGTGTATTTCTTCTAGTTTCCATTAATGGTGCCCCTGGAAAGCTTCCCTGCCTAGATTTTAAGGCACCACTTCCTAAGTCCTCAGTCGAGGAAGAACTAGAAAGAAATACCCAGTAATGCTGGCTTTGCACATCCAAACCTTCAAAGGGATAAGAATGAAACTGCATATAGAGTTTTATCAGAATACATCTCCCCTTACTCGGTGTCTTTTCTTCCATAATGGCAGTATTTGAGATTCACTCATCTTGGCTACTAAAAATAGAACCGTTAACTTGTAAACTGTGTTTTCAAAAAGCAATACTTATTTCTTTTTTTTTTTTTTTAACATTTTATTAGGGGCTCATACAACTGTTATCCCAATCCATACACACATCAATTGTGTAAAGCGCATTTGTACATCGTTTCTCAAAACATTTTCTCTCCATTTAAACCCCCGACGTTAGGTTCTCATTTTTCCCCTCCCTCCCCGCTCCCCCCTCCCGCATGAGCCCTTGATAGTTTATAAATGGGTATTTTGTCATATCTTGCCCTGTCCGATGTCTCCCTTCATCCACTTTTCGGTTGTCTGTCCCCCTGGGAGGAGGTCACACACAGTTCCATGTAATCGGTTCCCTCTTTCCTACCCATTCTCCCTTTACCCTCCCTGTTTTGCCACTCAACAATACTTATTTCTTTACCGCGAGGGGAGGACTGGGCTCTGAGAAGCAGGAGAGGGCTGGGTTAGAGATGGAGGTGTCATTCTGAGTGAGAACAGCAGCCAGAAAGTACTGATGGGTTGGGAAGCTCTCATTTATGTTAGGGTGTTATACATGGTGTGCCTTTTATGAAGATTTGTTGACTCTGTGAAACCTCCCCCGGAAGTGAGGAAGAAGAATAGCAAATAGGATCTAGCAAGTGTGGCGATGAGCCTGCTTGACAATTTTGCCTCAGGCTGGTCGTGCTAGCACATGATTGTATTTTTCTGGGTCATATATTATGCATTATGCATAATCCTGTGTGCTTCTCCTGATTGGCCCAGCGGATTGTGAGCCCTTAAGTACAATCCCTTTGCTTCTGTTTGGTTTTCTGATTCTCTTTGGCACTCTTTACACCATGGGCACTCCACCAATGTGGCTGACCACTTTTACTGGCAGCTACTAGGCAGAGGGAGGGTTTTCAGCATGAGTCAGCGAAGAGTCAGCCAAGAACCACAGTCAAGCATACTTTCTGGTATAAATATGACAGGATCTTCTCATGCTAAAAAATAAACAAAAAGCCGAATGACATGTTTTATGGGACTGCACTTTGGGCCCTACTTTAGCAGAGCTGTAAGAAATAAAGGAAAATGTAAACTACACCAGCCTCTTTAGAAGTGTACACATTGCCCTAGAAAGAGCTGGTAATCCAAATTTCCAGTTGGAGATTCTTTCTAAAAAGGCCTTTTCTATCTTCGCGTTTCTATAGGAGAGAGAGCCTATGTATGGTTTTCACGGGCACAGTGGGACCTTCCGCCCCTCATACTTCCTGTCCTAACTAACAACTCAGCACTAAAACCTGTTTCATCAGGATAACCTTATTTTAAATCATCAGGTTGGATGATGTCAGCACTACGCAATGTTTTAAACGTTGTCATCTAGGGGAACTCTTACAGAGCAAGTTGGTTTCCATTCAACGGTTCCTACAGATTTTGTTTGTGACATTGATTGCAAACCCCCACAGTGTAACAGCACCCCGCCTCCTTTCTCCGTGTTCGGTTTCCCCGTGCAAATTTGTATTACAAAATGGTGTTGCCACTACGCTTTCCTATAGGTTCCCCGAGTTTCTTCATGTGCAAATCTACATGGCATTAATATTTCAGAATTCTACTTAGCACAGATAGCAATATAAAGCTTAGTGCTGACTTTGGGCTGGTTTCTCTCCTAAATACTTTGAATACCTTCCCTTATCTCAACCTCACAATAATCCTATGAGGGGGGTATTTCTCCTCCTTTGAAAATGAGGAAATGAAACCTCCAACGTTATAAAAAACTTGTCCTACTCCCAGAGCTAAGAAGCAGTAGAGGCAGAGTCTGAGTCTGGGAGTCATACTCAGCAGGCCAGGGTCTCCATCACAGTCCTAAGTGGCCATCAGTCGACTTTAACACATTCTAGGATTCCTATCCTGCAAGTTCTACAGAGTCGTCTGAGGACCATTTACACCAGAATCACCTCAGACGTGTGCTAAATATGTAGATTGAGGTTCGCAATGGAGAGGTAGGAAGGAGGGAGGCATCGGAGTTCAAATGACAATTGTGAGGATGGTGTAAGCAAACACTCGGTCCTGCTGAATGCAAATTTAAGATCACTCTGAGTCAGAACCTATGCCCGGGTGCCCAGCAGCAACAGCGCAGATGAAAGTTCAGACCCACTGAATCAGATCTGGGGAAATGGGATTCAGGAATTCACGTTTGTGGAGACACAGGCTTCCCAGGTGTTTTTAATGCTCAATATGGTTTGACAATCACCCCTCAAGTGAAGATTTCCTTCTAAACATGTCTGGCCACCATTTGGAAAAGGTCCATTTTAGAGTCGTCGTCCACATGTTTCTGATTCTAAAGGAGTCAGTGTTGAACTGAGCAAATATGCACCTTTTCTTCTCTTTATTCAATAAGGTCTTCCCCTTTCTTTCTCTCCTCACCACAGGAGCCAAGGAAGCGTGTCTTTGTCGTGCGGAAGGCTTTTCTTCACGTGTTAGAATCTAATGGCCTCCTGCGATACTTGTCCTTTTGAAGTTGGCTCATTGAAGCCGGTATCAGGGCCCCCAGTTCCTTTGTGTTATGAGGTGTTTCACAGATTCATCGTCCATCTTGGACCATTGTGTGGCATTCTCTCGTGTGTTTGGACCAATGTTCATTTACCCGTTCTGCCACTGATCAGCATTGAGGTTGTTTCCGTCTGTTTGCTATTGTGAATCGTGCTGCAGTGGACACGGAATACAGCTATTTGAATTGCAACGCTTGTTTCTCGAGGACATAGCCCAAACAGAGGGGTTGCCGATTCCCGACTTTTGGAGAAAGGGGTATACCACTTTCGCAATGGTTTTACTGCTGTGCTTTTCTAGACTGGAAAATCAAACATACTTCCAAAAAACAATAGTGGATTCTCCTTCCCAATACTAGGTGCTGAGAACCCAGAAAACACTAAGAGTTACTGTGGGAGATATGGCTTTATGAATTAGGAGAAGCTTACTTATGGTCTTGTCCATTCTGACTCTTTTGTTTTTTCTTTTAAAAAAAATTAATAAATAATTTTTGGGAGGTTCTTACAGCTCAATCAATCCATACATCTATTGTATCAAGCACATTTGTACATATGTTGCCATCATCATTTCCAAAACATTTTCTTTCTACTGAGCTCTTGGTATAAACTCTTCTTTTTTCCCTCCCCTCCCCACCCTCCCATGCTCATGAACCCTTGATAATCTATAAATTATTTTTATTTTCATATTTTAACTGTTCACTGTCTCCCTTCACCCACATTTCTGTTATCCATCCCCTTGGTGGTGGTGTTGGGGGGCGTGTTGTACTTTGATCATTGTGATCAGTTCCTCCTTTCTACCCCCACCTTCTCCCTACCCTCATGGTATCGCTAGTCTCATTATTGTTACTGAGGGGTTTATCTGTCCTGGATTCCATGTGTTGAGAGCTCTTATTTGTACCAGTGTACATGCTCTGGTCTAGCCAGATTGGTAAGACAGAACTGGGGTCATGATAATGGGCGGGTAGAAACATGAAAGAATTTGATGAATGTTGGGTGTTTCCTTGCTGCTACACCGCACCCTGGCTGGCTCGTCCCTTCCTTGTGACCCTACTATGAGGGGATGTCCAAGTGTCTACTGATGGGCTTTGGGTCTTCATTCCGATCCCCTTTGTTCACATCAAAATGGTTGTTTGTTTGGGGTCTTCTGATGCCTGATGCCTGATCCAATCAACACCTCATGATCATGCTTATTGGTGTGCTTATCCCACGTGGACTTTGTTGCTTCCCTGCTAGATGGCCACTTCAAGTCTTTAAGACTCCAGATGCCATGTCTTTTTTTTTTTTAGACGCTATATCTTTTGATAGCTGGGCACCATCAGCTTTCTTTACCACATTAGCTTATGCCTCCCTTTTTGTCTTCAGTGATCATGTTGGGAAGGTAAGCATCACAGAACGGCAGGTTATTAGAACACAGTGTCTTGTGTTGAGGGAAGATATTAGTAGAGGCCCAATGTCTGTCTGCTACCCTAATACTTAACACATAAATACTTGTACATAGACCTACATGCCTATCATATATTAATATGTTTACATATGTACACCCCTATGTTTATACCTCTGTAAATGTCTTTTGCCTCCTAGCTCTTTCCTCCATTTCCTTTTACTTTACTCCTGTCCCACTATCAGGTTTGACCTTCATTCTGCTCTCATTTGACCTCCTGGCCATTGATTTTACATCTCTTGTTGTTCTTTTGTGCCTGGATTTATTGGCTCCTCCCTCCTTTTTCCTCACCCCTGTCCCCCCAGAACTGTTGGTCCCGTTGTTTTCTCCTTGGGATTGTTTATCCTGCCTATGTTATAGAGACTGACATGGAGAAAGAAAGGAAGAAAGAAAGAAAAACTCTGAGTAGTTCCAGGTCTGTCTGCTGATTCTTATGAGCATTTTCCAATGAGGTCTTATGCAGTGCCAATTCCTGCCCCACTAGTCCGAAGTCTATTTTCAGAATTCCGTAGGGACCTTGTTGCTTTGCTCCCCTTGCTGTTCTGTTTCGCTTCCTTCAAGTTATACCCTGGTGTGGGGTGGTCAGACCGTGTATTAGTCTGGGTACTTTAGAGAAACAAATCCACAGAAACTCATGTATAGGAGAGAGTTTTATATAAAGATTAACTGCACATCAAGAGAACATCCCAACCCAGTGCTGCCCAAGCCCACAAGTCCAACATTAACCTATATGTCTGACCCCAATCTACAAAGTCCTCCTCCATCTCACAAAACACACATGTTGATGCCGACTGCAAGAGGAAAGCCAAATCAGTGAACGTGTAAGCATCTCAGCGCTGGCAAGGGTCTCCACATCGCTGCTCCAGCACCCAGCGCTGCATCGGGGTAGGTCCACACGACTTCTCCTTGGGGATGTCTTACAGGAAGTGAGCCTTGCCAGCTGAAGCAGGGAACTGGCTAAGGCAGCTGCACCCTGGTCCAACCATCACAAAGCAAGAGATCCAGAACTAGAAAGGCGAAGCTCAGTGAGCCATTTATTTCTCTGCCCTTTAATTAACCCCGCATGCATTTATCAGCCAGGTTGGCACAATAAACTAGCTACCTCAGACCGTCACAATTCACACACTGTGTCTCCAGTGCTGCCCTCTGTAGGGCACTGTGGGTCAGTAAGGAGACATGGTGTCTTGTGGTGAGGCCAACCCTATGGTCCTCTCTGTGCATTGGCTGCTCTGAGCAGGAATGTCGTCCTCAAAGCTTGGTGGGCCAGAATGCTGTTCTCTCTCTCTCTCTCTCTTAGGTTGCCCCCTTGTGATCTGGGAAGCCCCACCACTCTCCCTAGGCTATATCTTCAGTGCTGTCCTCTGTAGCATATTCTTCTGGGGAAGGAAGGTCCACATAGCTGGGATAGGGGCCAGCCAGCCCCACAGACCTCTCTGTTAGTTCACTGCTTCATTCCAGCTAGTTGCCCTCAAGGCTTGGTGCACCAGGTTGCGATCTGGTCCCTTTCTCCCTTTCCTGTGGAGAGAGAAACAGTATCCTGCCCATGGTGGATTAGTGCCCTATTGCCCCCAATGCCTTCATCTCCCCTCTCCTCTTTTTTTTTGCATGTCCCTCCACTTTCCCCCTTTTTTATGTTGGCATGCTGTATGCATCATTGGGCTTGGTCTGTCCCCTCCATTCTGACTCTTTCTAACCCTGTAGGACCGAGTAGAATTGCCCCGTAGCAAGCAGATTGTCAAATCTTTTTCCCATAGCGTGACTGTTGGATTCAAAGTTCCAACCTCTGAATTTGCTGCTGAACATTTTAACCACAGAATTATCAACACTCCTTACCCCAAGCCTACCAAAAAAAAAAAAAAATCAAACCTAAACTACTGCTATCAAGTAGATTCTGACTCTAGATAGGGCTTCCAAGTCTCTGTAAATCCTCACTGCAGCAGAGAATCTTATCTTTCTGTAGGGGAACAGCTGGTGAGTTTGAATGCCTGACCTTGTGGCTGCAGTCCAACACTTGCCAAAGATCCCTTCTATTACAGTCCAAGGTGGCCATTAATCTACTTTCTGATTCTCTAGGCTTGCTTACTCTGGACATTACAATGTATACCTATACATGAAGGAGCTCTCGTGATGTAATTGTTACACATTGGACTGCTAACTGTAAATCATCTGTTCAAAACCACTACCCACTCCACAGAAGAAAGACAGGGCTTTCTACTCCCATAAAGAATTACAGTCTTGGGAACTCACAGGGGCATTTTGCCCTATCCTATAGGGTTGGTATGAGTCGGCATCGACTTGATGGCAGTGAGTGAGTGCCTATACATGCCTATCCATATGACATATGGAGGAATCATCCCATATGTGGTCTTTTGTGACTGACTCCTGCTGGTGTGGTTAGGTGCCATTAAGTTGACTGCTGCTCTTAGCAACCGCATGTCCACCAGGATGAAACACTGCCCCTTCCTGAGGCATCCTCAAAACTGATCTTAGGTTTGAGTCCATTGCTGTAGCCGCTGTGTCCATCTATCTCATTGAAGGTCTTTCTCTTTTTTGCTGACCCTCTACTTTACCAAGCATAATGTCCTTCCCCAGGGACTGGTCTCTCCTGATAACATGTCCTAATTACATGAGAGGTAGTCTCACCATCCTCACTTCTAAGAAGCATTCTAGCTGTACTTATTACAACATAGATTTGTTGGTTTTTCTGGCAGATCATGGTACTTTCAATATCCTTTGCCAACACCATAATTCAGATACATTCTCTGGTCTTATTCATTGTCCAGGTTTCATATGTATGTGGGGTGAGTGAAAATACCTTCCTTGGCCTAGGCACACATTAGTCCTCAAAGTACATCTGGATGTTTAACATTGTAAAGATGTTTTATGTGGTAGATTTGCCCAAAGCAATATATGGTTTTATTTCTCAACTGCTGCTTCTGTAAATGTTGATTGCCGAGCTAAACAAAATTAAAATGTTGACATATTCAGTCTTCCCTTCATCTATCATGATGCTGCCTAATTGTGGGGATTTTTGTTTCCTTTATATTGAAGTGTAATCCATAACTGAAAGTTTCACTCTTTGATTGTCACAAGCAATTGCTTCAGGTCCTCATGGTATTCATCAGACAAGGCTGTCCTATCTCTATATCACAGATTGTTAATGAATCTTCCTCCATTCTTGATGTCAAGTTCTTCATATAATCCTGTTTCTTGATTATTTGTTCAGCAAACAGATAGAAGAAATATGGTGAAAATATACAACCCTGACTGTGTTAGGCTGGGTTGACTAGATAAAAAAAATCAACAGACACTCATATATGTATAAGAAAGAACTTTATAGCAAAGAGTATTGTATATCAAGAAAACATCCAAGCACAGTCCAGATCAAGTCCAGATAAGTCTGCTATTATCTCATAAGTTTGATACTAGTCCATAAATCTCTCTTCAGACTCATGCAGCCATATGCAATGATGCAGAATGCAGGAAGATCACAGGTCAGTGTGTGCAAAGTTTTGTGGATCCAATGGCAGTGGAATCATTATAGGGCTGGCGCAGGTCTCCACTGCATGGCTTGCTCAGGTCTCAGTGTGGCTCCTCACGGCTTCTCAACAGGAAGGTGAAGCAGAGAGAGAGTGTGGCCCACGTCCAGGGAGAAAGAGATGAAGTTCCCAGAATCCTCACAAGAAGCCACACCCACAAGGAGGCATCTTCAGACTGTGACTTGATTAACAGGCTAGACTCCACCCCTATACTTATTTATCAAGTTGCCATGAAATTATGTAACTACCACACCGAGGCATACCTTTCCTGATTTTAAACCATACAGAATCCTCTTATTCTTTTCTAATGACCGCCTCTTTTTGTGTGCAGAGGTTCTTCAGGAGCATAATTTAGTATTCTTGAATTCCTAGTCTTCCGTCTAATTCATAATTTGTTATGATCCACAGAGTAGAATGACCTTTCCAATTAATAAAACACAAATAACATCTTTCCAGTATTCTCTGCTTGCATCTGAGTTACATCTGATGCCAGCAGTGATGGCCCTTATTCCAAGTCCTCTTCTGAACCCTGCTTTTATTTCTGGCAGCTCCCAGTCCAGTTGCTGTATTACAGCACTATTTTAAAATGATCTCAGCACAATTTTACTTGCATATGATATTATTTCCACATTGCGTTGGCTCACCTTTCTTTGAAATAGGCACAAATATTGATCTCTTCCAGTCTTTTAGCAAAGTAACTGTCTTCCAAATTCTTGGCATAGACTAGTGAAGGCTTCCAGTGTTGCATCCGTTTTTTGAAATATTTTGATTGGTAATCCATCAATTCCTGGAGCCTTGTTTTTTCCTAGTGCCTTCAGTGCTGCTTGGATTTCTTCCTTCAGTACAATTTGTTCATCATCATATGTTACCTCTTGAAATGATTAACATTCATCAATTATATTATATGTAGTGACTGAGTATTCCTCCCATTTTCTTGTGATGTTTTCTGTGCCATATGATCTTTTGCTCATAGAATTTTTTAATACTGCAACTTGAGGCTAGGATTTTTTCTTCAGTTCTTTCCGATTGAGACTTGCTGTTTTATTCTCTTTTGGCTTTCTAACTCCACGTTGCATCTCTCTCTCTCTCTTCCTCTCTCTCACTCTCACTCTCACTCTCTCGCTCTCTTTTCTTCCCAAACGTGCATTTGCCTCTCCATCAGGAAATCGTACTTGATCTCCCACACAGAAGGAGATACCACCATATGAAGAAAGATGACTCTTGTCACATTTCATTGTAATACTTTATCTCTAGCTGCTCTTTGAAAATTTCTGTTTTTCTGTTATGCCTTCATTTCTTCCATTTGCTGTACATGTTCTATTCAAGAGCAAGTTTCCCAATTTCTTCCAACATCCAATTGGTCTTAGCTTTCGTTGCTATTTATTTTGTTTCATTTATTTATTTATTGGTTTGATTATTTATGTATTCATTCATTAGTGCATTTACTCATACTGATTATGGGCCAAGTATGATAACCAAACTACACAGAATTCAAAAGAGTTCCTGCCAGATGATTATCGTGCGTCTGACCCAAGTCATGGTATTTTCAATGTCCTCATATGCATATGAATGTTAGGCAATGAATAATAAAGACCAGAGAAGAAGTGATGCATTTGACTTATGTTGTTGGCAAAGAATATTAAAAGTATGGTGGATTGCCAGAAGAACAAACAAATCTGTCTTGAAAGAATACAGCTAGGAGGCTCTGTAGGAGCAAGGCTGGTAAGCATTCCCATCAGGTACTCAGGGTGTGTCATCAGGAGAGACTTCTCTCTGGGAAAAGGACATGATGTTTGGTAAAGTAAAAGGTCAGCAAAAAAGAGGAATACCCTCAAGGAGCTGGAATGACAGAGTGGCTGCAACAACGGGCTTAAACTTGACCATGGCTGAGGACTAGGCAGTGCTTTATTCTGTTAAACAAAGGCTTGCGATCAGTGGCAACTGACTCCGGGCACCCAAGAACAGCAACAATAATAAGAATACATTTTATTTATCTGCTCAGCATTTGATGGATTTTTGCCCCTTTATTTTACTATTTGAATAATACTGTTCCCCGCCCCCGCCCCTTAATTTTACTATTTGAATAATACTGTTGAGGACATTTCATATGGACAGGTGTTACAACGGATATATTTTCATTTCTTTTGAATATAGGAATGGAGTTGATGGGTGATGGTGACACCAAAGAGCCCTGATGGCATCGTGGGTACATGCTAGGCTCCTACCCCAAAGCTGGCAACTAAAGCCCACCAGCAACTATTCAGAGAAAGATGCAGCAGAGTGCTTCCTTATAAGATGTACAGCCTTGGCAAGTCTGTGACAATGAGACTGCCTATAGGGAGCTATGCCTCAGATGCAGCTCAAAGAGTCTCTTGGGCTGGTTATGTCAATGCTACCTTTAACCTTTTGAGGAACTGCCAGATTGCTTCCAAAGCTGCTGTACCATCTTACGTCCCTGAGGTTCCCAGTTCTCCACATGCGCACCTACATTTGTGTTTTCTATCTCCTAATGTATGTGCAGGAGTTTCTCCTTGTGGTTTGGATTTGCATTTCCCGGATGGCTAATGATGTTGAACATCTTTTCTTGTGCATTTTGGCTATTTGCATATTTTCTTTGTTGAAATGTCTGTTCAGATCCTTTGCTTACTTTTTATTTGGGTTATTTCTCTTTACATTATTTATAAGAGTTCTTTATATATTGTAAATATAAGTCCCTTATCAGATATTTGATTTACAAATAGTTTCCCCTCCATGTGTTTGTCATTTTACATTCTTGATGGTATCTTTTGAAATGTAATCTTTCTTATATTTATTTTTAACTTTACCTTTATTAGAAAAATGTCCAAGACTAGAGTTTGGTATCACCTCCCCCCACCTCCCCCCTCCCACACATATACCAACAACACTGATATCCAGAATTATAATTACTTTCAGATCAGAACTTTAAATTTTAATGTTTTCTTGGGTCAGATCAGTTTAATTAATTAACTATATGAGACTTATATTGAATTTAATAGCACTTATTTTTGCTTTTGCTGTTCAATTTTTTTAGTTATTAAAATTTAATGGCGATATTTGAAAATGATGAATATTAAGTAATGTCATTTAATTGCATATGTAATCCAGGTTGAGATGGTGTAGTATTTACATAATTGCATGTCAACTTGATAAATAGAATGTAGGGGTGGAGTATAGCCTGTCAATCAGCTCACAAGGTAATACCCACCAGGAGGATTCTGGGAACTTCGGACATATGGACTAATATCGGATTTATGGACTTGTTCTGAACTGGATTGGGATGTTTTCTTAATATGCAATTACTCTTGATATAAAGCTCTCGCTTACACACATGTGTAAGTGTCAATGAATTTGTGTCTCTAGTCAATCCGATCTAACACAGATGGCAAGTTATGACAAGTGTTTTGTTATATATTGTTTTACTACACTAAAATGTTAAAACATATGTGCATATTACTTGTAGTGGGCATTTAGATTGCCTAGTTAATATTTTGGTTGTCCAACCTCCCTTTTTGCTCCTGCACAAGAAAAAGGATTCTATTTATGTAACGTTTCGTCCCACGCCCTGCCCCCACATATGAAACCAGGCACTTGGAAACTAACTCAGTCCTCTGAAACTCTGCTTTGTCTAAAAAGTAAGTCACTTTCATTTCCAGGGGTTGGGTTAGCAGTGTAGGAAACAGAGGTTTGGCCATGAGATTTAAATGAATCTAAACGGGGATTTCTGGAGAGTTTCTCTGCTCTTAAAAAAGATACCAAAGACAAAATTCTGTCTTCCTCCGCTGCGGTAACCACCTTTCAGCAATATGGCTGAGTCTTGGGAAAGGGCTCCCACTGAGGGTCGCTGCAGAGAGAATTACAAGGTGGGTTCTTGATGAGGTTGTGGAGCCGGCACTAGACACTGCCTCGTCTCTGGATTTGTTATTAAATGAGAGAATGCATTTTCATATCGTTTAAACTAGTTTGATTCTGGGTTTTGTTTTTTACAGGGCAAAACATTTGAACTCGTCTCTGGATTTGTTATTAAGTGAGAGAATGCATTTTCATATTGTTTAAACTAGTTTGATTCTGGGTTTTGTTTTTTACAGGGCAAAACATTTGAACTAGTACATAATTATTCCTCCCTAATCATAACCTGAGAGAAAGACAAAGCTTTCTACCTCGCAAAGGATTATAGTCTCAGGAATCCACAGGGGCAGTTCTACAAGGTCCTGTAGGATCACTATCGGTCAGAATTGACTCGACGGCAGTGAGGTTTTCGTTCGTTTTCTTTTTAATAACCATCTGTGACAGTTAAGTTTTGTGTCAACTTGACTGAGCCAAAATTCTCAGTGAATTGACATTTAAGGTCTAAGAATCCCCTGTGATGTGCCCTAACACAGAGTAATCAACTCAGTAATGAGCTCTGCTGTGAACAGCCAATTAGTTGCAAGAAAATTAGGGGGGCTTGCAACCCTTCTACTAAGGTTGAAGCCCTGATGATATTTCCTTCCTACATAAGTTTCCTCTTTGGAGAGCTTGTTTGCATCTCTCTGGATCTGGATTCTGCATCTTGCACATTGACTCCAGTTCTTTCGACTTGAACCAAGGGTTCATCATATTTGTTGTCAACCTTGGGAGCCAAAAGCAGCCTGCTATCTGGCTTGTCCTCTCACCTACCAACCTTGAATTCTCTGGACTTGGTAACTCTGAGCCTGACCTGTTGACCTTAGATTCATCTGCCTTGACATCCATTAGCCTGTGGTCTTCCTGCTTCCTGGTTTGTCAGCCTCCCTACAGCTGTGTGAATCAGGAGCCTCCAACTTAATGTCTGACCAATGGCTTTCAACGGAACCAGACCTACTTGCTTCTACAATTGTGTGAGCTATTTTCTTGATATAAATTTCTTCCTATATATATAAAAATAAAATACTTATAAATCTCTCTCCCTCTGGTTTTGCTTCTCTTGAGAAGTCAGCCTTTTCTCTTACCTGAGTTTTTATATATTTTTTGCTCATATCTAAGGTCTACAAGAAGTCTATTGGATACTTATTATACTTTCTTAGTGCTCTAAAAATATGTTAACTTTTTATATAATTACATATTACTAATGAATTCAGAGTGTGTACTCTTAGTACAGGTTCCGGTGGTAATACTGATTCCTTTGATCTTTCTGGGGCTTGGAGTGGCTGCAGACTTGGTGCAAGACATCCTGGGCCTGGCTAGCCCTTTTATTTACTCAAGTATGTTGAACAAATACCGTCTTCAAGCATGTGCATAAAATTAATACATTTTATTGTTTATTTCAGAGTAACTTGAAAGAACAGTTAATAATGCTAAAATAAAAATTGACGTGAATGGGAGAGCAGCCTGCAGTTAACTGTATTTCTCTTTATCCCATATCCCTTTCATGTTCCGTAGTCACTGCCCTCATTTCTCAGTGGGAATAAGGAAGGAACAGCAAATGCCAGATCCCCAGCAAGAACATAATGACCTGAATTCCACATCTGCCTCTAAATCTTCAAGTAAATTTTCTACACTCTCTCATCTCCTAAATAGGAGGCTGAGATGAGCTGATCTATTCAGACCAAGTTCCTTATTTTGATAAAAAGGTCCCTACATCTATCTATTAGCATGTTTGCTGGTTCTTCATAAGTGAATTATATTTCTCACTCAAGGTCTTCTAACTTTCCTTTCATGCTATTTATTATACATTAGAATTAGCCTTCCAAATTTTTGTTTTGCAATTTGTAAATGGTAGATTTACAATTTGTCATTTGTAAATGGTAGATTCTGAAAATGGTAGCTGGGCACAGTCAAGAATTCATGTTTATCCCCACAGGTAATTAATAATAAGGTGTTACATACTTAAACTAAAAAGGAAGTTTGTGTGGGAGAATAGGAGGAGGTTAAGAGAGAAACAATTTATTCCAGTAGTAAATTTATGAAACCATGCTACCACAAAAAGACCTTATGAAGTCCAATGTAAAGTGGTATTTTTTTAAACATACACAAAATAAAATTATTTTGTTTTGAGGGTAGCTAAGATTCTGAATGATTTAGGGTCTTACCCCTTTTTGTCCCCTAACACAACCCACACTTTAAAAAATAGCCCTTAACTGTGTGTGTGGCAGAGGGTCAAGGTGGGGGGTAGGTGGTGAGGCTGTGTGCACACACATGGATAGGAATGACTGGTCTGAAAGACTAAGTTGGAAAAGGCTAAAGAAACTGTTTGTCTCTTTTTCAAAGATATCTCTGAAAGACATGATGATTCATTTACTTGCTAGTGTAAAAATATTTACCACAAGTCTCTACAAAGTTGAGATATTTCAGCCCAAAGAAGACAACGTGTTTCACACTTAAAAGCATGATAGACTATAACTACCAGTGAGGTGATTCAACAAGCTGTGGAGTTTTAAATATCTCTGATATAACCCGAAAGGAACATGATCTAAAATGTAAAAAGCTTCTTATCTAAGCAAAAGAACGTGTGGGTCATTTTAACAAAACCCATGTCTGCATATACTCTATCCTATGGGACGACCAATTAAGTAGCCCCAGGGGTTCACTTCCTTTTTTTTTTTTTTGCTTTGAAGTACCCTACACGGAACCAGTTTAAGGGTTCTTCTGATTAGCTTTAATGCAGTGGGAAAATGGCAGTTTTGAGGTATCATACCATGCAGATGATACACTTTCTCTGTATTAATCAAAAGCACATCGTTCAATATTGAAACTTTCTCTGGAAGGGAAGTGTATTTGAACTCTAAATGGCATTGCGGCCGTTCGCTTTTTCATTCAATAATCATTTACTGCATGCTTATCTAAACACGGGGTATAGGCTTTTTTAAAAGGTCATGATTGGTCTCCTGGAGCTTGCACTCTTGGGAGTGCAAGGGGAGATAATTAACTAAAATAGCAAATAAGAAAGTTTGGCAGCGACAAGAGCTTTGAAGACGAGGGAGCCGGGGTAAGTCTCCAGGGAGCCGATTGTGTTTGTGGTTATTTCAGACTGTGTATCAGGGAAGGGATCTGTGTAGACGTGACATTTGGGCTGAGACCTAAATAGCAAGAAGGAACTAGCAGGTCATTGTACTGGACAGAAGATACAGTTCACGTGAAGAACATGCACAAGTCCTGGTGAGCGACGCTGGAAGGAACTTGGAAATTTCCAAGAAAGGGATGAGGAAGGCGCGTGACCGCAGCACGGTGAGCAAGGTTAGAATACGAGGTTCCCACGTCTGGCAAAGAGTTTAGCTTTTATTCTCTGTACCAATGGTGTCCTTGGAGGTTTTGAGAAGAGGTGGCACATTTTAAAATGCAGCACTGTAAAATGCAGCGTACTACCCAAAAAACAAATCCACACCCCTGTGTGCTACCATTTTTTTTGGGGGGGGGTGTCTTTGAAATCCAAATTCTAGCTCCAGAGATTGTCCAACACCCAGGTCGCCGCTCCTGTTTGCCCAGGCCCTGTGCTCGCTGCGGCGCGTTGGCACCGACGCCCTCCTGTTGACAGCCTCGGAGCGTGTGACAGTTGGCCGGCGTGGAGGAGCAGCCAGAGACTAGTCACTGCAGGGCGGGGGCTGCGGGAAGGGACCGGGGGAGCGGGGGGGAGGCAGCTGCTACGGCAGAGCTGGGAAGGCGGCTGCCTCCCCTACCAGAGGAGCGGGGAAGCGCGCAGGGCTAAAAAGGTGAGGAAGCGGCCGAGGAGCCAGATGTCCGCCTGCTTGACCCTTCTCTGCGCCTTCCCAGAGGCTGCGGGGGCTGCCCCGATTTGACGTCGGGGACAATGGTGGCTAGGGACTGGAAGCGATTGCGCAACGACTAAAGGGGTCTCGGTTTCCTGGGCCTGGCGCTGCAGGCCCCCGCGCCCGCCCCGCACCCCCGGGCGCCGCAGGTGGTGATTTATGTCTCTGCCCCGGCAGTCGGCCGGCCCACATCCTGCGGCGCGCGAGGCCCCAGGCCGCTCGATCCGGCACCGCGTTTTGTGATCTGCTCGCAGACGAGGCTTCCCGGGAGTCCGCAGCTAGCGGCGTGCGGGAACCTGGGCGCGCCGGGCCTGGTTGGGCTACTACCACCCCGGTCTCCAGGACACCACGACTGTTTGGGGCCATTCTGCTGTGGGTGCCCAAGACTGCCGAGAAGACCGTGGCGCCTGCCCTTGGGCCTCAGAGAACCGAGGTCCCCGGATCCAATTTTCCGAAGGACATCGAAGCTTCGCCACCTGGAGAGCGGCCTCAGCCCGCTGGCTTGTTCGCCTTCAAATCTCAGCGGGGTCACATCCGCAAGACTCCTGGGGGCGCCACCCGACTCAGCCACCCCCTCACTCTGCAGTCCCATCAGCCAGTGCACTGCGGCACCCAGACAATGCACCGCGGCGCATTCGATTCGGTCTAACGTGTCTCCCGTGTTTGCTTATTGCTGGTTTCTGGGACTTTGGCGCCACAGGGCAGAGACCATGTTTTTCCGGGCCCGTGCGGGGTTCCTGGCGCCTTGGACTGGGCCGGACGCAGTTCCCCCTGACATTTGATGGAGGACGGAACGCCGTCTGCGGCGGGCGAGAACACAGAGCCGCAGGCCCTTTGGACGGGGGCGGGGCTTACGTTAACCCCGCCCCCGCCCCCTGCCTTTCCCCCAGGGCTGAACCTCGCTTTTCGCTCCAGCCCCCGCTTACTCGTTTTGCAGCCACTTCGAAAACCCGGAGCAGAGAAAGACCGGAGCGGCTCCGCTCCTCGCGGCACCTCCCCAGCATCCCTGGGCGTCCAAGCTGGGCATGCTCAGTCGACAGGGCCCCTTCAGCTCGCGGAGTCGGAAGCTCGGGCGCTACGGATGCGAGGCCCTGTGGCGGGGGCAAAATGGAGCCCTTTACCAATGGTGAGTGGGCGCGCTGGGCTCTCCCGGCCTTGAGGGTGGAGGGCAGGCGGGGTCGGGCTCTCCGGGAGCGTTGGGGGGGAAGGAGGTGCGGGTCTGGGAAGTGGCTGGAGGCTCTCACCCGGCGGGCGCGGGCAGAACCGGGTCCTCCTCGCAGGTCGGTGTCGCCCTGACCTGGGGGTGAGGACCGTTCGGGTGCGGTCGGGGGGCGGGCGGGCCGGCCGAACGCAAAGTTTGGGCCGCTGTACGCCGAGGAGGGAGGGGGCGGAGGGAAAGTTGGCAGCCCGTTTGTGCTCTGGGCGCGGGAGGTTGTCTGCTGAGCTCAGGAACCACAAGCGTTAAACCACGGCCCCAGCCAAACCCACCTCCCCGGGGCCCCCGGAGCTGTGCCCCTGCCCTGCAACGCGTGGCCGCCGTGACTTTTCCTAATGGGGAGGTGCGGGGGCGGGGAGGGGGGGCTTGGCTGGCACATTTAGTGGAAGGAAAGGGAAGCTTGTCGCCAGGCTTGCTCGCACCCAGTCCCGCCGACGGGGCGCCTGCGCCCCGGCCGCCCCGGCGCTCTGCAGGGCGTGCAAGCCTCCTTTTCCCCCACGCCCACAGTATCAGTTTTCAGTAGAGGGCTCATTAATTTTCAAGGGTTCCGTCCCTGTGATAGCACTGTGTGACTTGAGGGGAAGACTCTTAAGTGGGAGTCGGAGCGATTCCGGGCAAACGGCCACAGCCCCTTTCCGGAGAGAATAAATCCCACCATGGTTTAAACGCCGGCTTTTGTTTGGACTGCAAGTACTGGAGTCACAAGGTAAGGTGAGAAGTCAGTGGTTTCTCGCAGGGTGGGAGTACCGCGTGGATTCCCTCTTAGGAATCGAGTTGATTCCGAGTAGGAAAACTACCCAAAAGGGAGACTTCGCTCAAAAATTAAGGGGTTCACTTTTCCGTTGACGTGTGTCTCCCTGCAGTTGGTTGATTACTTCAGGTTGTTGCATTTTGGCATTGATAGAAGCAGAAGTGATTCGTATCCCAGTTTGGGCAGGCCAGTTGTTACCTAAGAGACCGACATTGCCAGCTAGATCCCAAACAGCAGCTCCCTGTTGTTTCATTCATGAGATTGATTATGCAAACCACTTATTATATTCTCCCTGTCCCTAATTTGGAATGCTTAATGCTACTGCCATTTTCCTGTCTGTACTGTTTAATTAGGCTTAATGGTAACAACTTTAATTCTGATTTTTCCTTCTCATTCAGGCTCTATTTGAATTACTAAAGTTTTAAGAATAATCGGTAAAGTTACTGAGAGAATTAAGGAAGATTGGAACTCAACGGAACGCTAGAGACTTTAGTGTGTTTACTATAAGCTGTTCAGTCTTTGCGATTGAAGAGTCCAGAGCCTAGGCTTCCATAGCATGGTCTTTGTTCTAGGAGGATGCTTGGAGACTCTGCTGTATACATAAATATGAACTTTGATGTAAATGCAGTCTCCACAGCAAGGCCGAGGCACCATTTGGTCAAGTTTAGGCCTGTCCTGATTTGGTGAGCCTTCAACAGGCTTAAGGCTTTGGCTTTTTTCCCTCTCATTGAATATCCTTCTCTAGATGTTAATATTTGCAAAGTTGTTACATTTGGGAGCACACTGAAAAAAATCCCTGAGAGAACAATAAAGAAATAATTCTTCAAACCCCCCCATGTAGGAAATTGGATTTCTGGTCCTTTCCTACTGGCCTTCCAGATTTTCAAACTCTATATTGGAGACAACTGACATCCTCTTAGTTATATAGAAATCATTTCTTGAAGCCTTATCTATGGTCTTTTAACAAGGCAAATAGAAACACAACATCTACTTCACTGCCATCCAGTCAGTTCCTTCTCAGGCTTAAGGTGGACCTGTATTTATTTCATAACCTTCGAAGGCATCTCTAGACTTTTCTAGGCTGTTCAAGCATGACATGGTCTAGTGGAAGGTTTATCTTTGTAGATAAACCTTTTGAGTAAAAGGATTGTTAGGTGCTGCCAAGCGGGTTCCAACTCATAGCAACCCTGTGCACAGAGAATGAAACATTACCCAGACCTGGACCTTCCTCACCATTGTTGTTGTGTTTGAACCCGTTGTTGTAGCCACTGTGTTAGTCCACCTTGTCAGGGACTTTCCTCTTTTGCTCCACCCCTCTACTTTACCAAACATGATATATGTCCCTTGTACATGTTCTTTTCCCATAGGTTCTGGTGTGGAGTATTTCATTATCTAGTATATGTGCATTTCAAGATTTATTAAGTCGGTATTAGCATATGTTATACATTGATTCTCTTTTAACAAAAATTTCACCATGTGTTACACTCTCATATTCCTATAAGAGATGTGGACGCTAAGTCAAAAAAAGAGCTTAAATGAATCAGGGCAGCCTATCTGTCTTTCAGTTAAATTCTTGTCCTGGGTTTTAATTTCTGCCCTACAAGTTTGAAAACACCCAAACCAACTACCATCGGGTTGATTCTGACTATGGCAATCCTATATAGGGTTTCCAAAGCTGTACATCTTTATGGGATCTTTCTCCTGAGTGGCTGGTGGATCGAACTGCAGACCTTGTAGTTAGCAGGCCAATACTTTTAACTGCTAGGGCCACTGGTATCCTTTTAACTTTGTGAAGGAGGCAGATGTAGTTTTGTGTTGTCACTCCTGCCTTCAGCATTCATCTGTTGCAGTGGGACTTTATGCACTTCCCTGCTTTGTGTCAACACTTGCTGTTGTCTTAGCCAATTTTTTCTTTCTGGTCCTGTTCTCTGCTTATAGTGAGTTTATGTGACATGGACACCAGTCTGTCCAAGGCAACACACTGCTGCAACGCATTTAAAATTCACGTCTCTTGAAAGGCTTTTTAAGAGGGACTTTATGCCAAGAATTTGGCTCAGGGGATATTTTTGGCCTTGCCCTTGGGAGATACTGCTGACTGTTATTCTGAAAGATGGGACTTCCGGTCTTGCTTTGCATCTTTGGTGACCTCTTTTTTAAAATGAGGAATGAAGTGTGCTAGACCAGTTAGTGCTAAAGTGGCTTGGCAATGACTTGTGTCCTGTTAGGCAGGTGGAGGTGAAACTATTTCATACTGTTAAAGATTTGATGGCCCTGCCTTTAGACTTTTGATAGAAGTACTAGACAAGAGGAAGTAAGTATTTGATGCCTATCTTTGTTTTTGTTTGCATTCCGGGCTGGGATATTTCAGAGTAATTTGAGTTAATGCAGATGCTGGGGCTCACGCTCAAAATCTGATTTAGTAGAGCTGACTTGGGCCCAGGACTCTGCATCTACATCTTGAGGATTTTAGAAATATTCACCAGAAAGGAGTTTTTAGAAAGTTTATTAGATAAGCAAATTCAAGATGAAGGAAAACATAGTGACAGAAAAGGGCTGTTTTGTTTTGTTTTTGGTGGTTATATATTTTACCCCTATATTTTTTAGTTTATTGTAGGGCTTGAAGAAACTCTAGAGGTTAGAAAAATATTTGTTTTGAAGAACTAAAAACCAGAAGTAAACACAAGGAGTCCTGATGGCGTTGTGGGCTACACATTGGGCTGCTGACTACAAAACCAGGGGTTCAGACCCCCTAGAAAGAGGAAGGACTCTGCCCCATAGAGATTTAAAGCCTGGGAAAACCAAAGGGGCAGTTCTACTCTGTCCTACCGGGTTGCTATGAGTCAGAAGGGTAGTGAGTAAGAAGTAAGAACATAATTTAAGCAGTTTATCTTTTTTCCTATGAACGGAGCCCCCAGGAATTAATGTTAGCATTATAGCCTGGCACATAATTAAACAACTAGGACATCTCTGACTTGACAAAATTATTTTTGTTTTTAACTTCCAAAATGGGAATTCTGCACAATTTGGATATGTGTAGCTTGTAAGGCAGTATAAAATTCTCTCTCTGTGTTTTTTAAATCTTACAAATATGATCCTGTAGGTACACATTTCATGAAAAAAAATAGTGTCTATCAAAAATGTGACCTTACCACGTTTTTGTTTACACAGTTGTTGTTTTTTTTGTTCAATTAGGAAATGGAATGTTGTTGTTTCTCTGTGCAATGAAGTAGAAATTCTGTTTTGTCCTCAAGGTGTTTTTCTTTTAACTGCAGCGAGGGGAACTAGACTATATAGGATTGAGTGTTCACAGTATTGACAATCTAATATTGTGTTTAACTGTAAAGTTCTCTACTCTAATCCCCATCCCCAAACCCCTGTATGGAGACCAGTGATTATCATTTATGTATCTAGATAATCTTGGAGTGCCCGGCCTCAAAGATTAAGAGCCAGAAAGTCTGGTTATAAGGAAAGTGTTATGTAGAGATTAAACAAGAAATGAGTTCTTGCTCAGATACCTTTTTTTTGAAGTCAGTCAGATACCATCTTTTTGAATGACCATTTACAAATAGATTTTTGCTTAGGGACCAAAATACCCACAAACCTGTCATGAATAATGTTAACCTAGTGAAATAAATGGATCAGAAAAAGCTACCTTTGTTTTCATGCTAATATTGAAAGATAGAGGAAGTAAAGAACCAATAAAACTTTGTCAAAGACACTATCTAATTATAAAAAATATATACAATTGTTTTAAAATTCTGTTCATGTAACATCTGGCACCACTGATCCCATCTCTCTACTGATTTAGTATAGTAGTTCTATTAGGAAAAAGTAACATTTGACACTATGAAATCATTAAAATATTGAGAGATAGAAGGTCTTGGCCCAAATGACCATAGAAGAAGTTGGGATAGAGCCTCTGGTTCTTAGGAGCTGAGATGAGGGCTGTACAGCCTGGCCTGTCACTTAGTTGCCTCATATCTGGAAGACTGTATGAGGTTGCAGGTCAATTACTGCTAGAGCTTTGCAGCAATGGGACAACCAGAGAAAGGCCGTTTGTTGTCTGTTTAAATCGGGTAACTAGATATGCCCCTTCCTTTAGATCTCACAGGAAGCCAAGAATGGAAGTGTAATAAGTACATTTTTTGCCATCAATATTGACACAATATCAGCAAGTTGGTTTGTTGTTGTTTTGAGTTTGCAGTGGTACAAGCAACCCTGTTGGCATTGTCAGGTAAGCTTTGGACTGCTAACTGCAAGGTGGGTGCTTCAAACCCACCAGCCATTCCAAGGGAGAAAGATCTGCAAAGATTTACAGCCTTGAAAACTTTTAAAGGTTGCTCTGGATCAGAATTGACTCAATGGCAGTAGGTTTGGTTTTGCTTGCTTGTTTTTTAATTTGGAGTCCTAATAGCTTTTTGAATTCATATGGGTTGGCAGTGAATTTGTTTGCTTATAGAGAAGACTGCTCACTATCCTGTTGTTTCTGGGCAGCAACAGTGACATGAGTACCCATAGATATAGGGGACTGAGGGAGTAGCACTTTGCATGTAACCTGATTTATTTAACACATTAGTGATCTTTCTGGAGAAGATTAATGTTCATGTAGGACTTGGGATCAAAGATAATAAGAGAAAATTGAAAGTTAAGCGAATTCGTGAAGATGAAAACAAGGTAAAGATTTGTGAGTAAAAGAGGAAATTGATGAGCCTTGCAAGTGTTTGGATTAGAAACGGGGAGCTCTGGCTCTCCTTTGAGGAGCAGGATACTATTGTATGTGGCTGAAAGTAAGAGTGGCTGAAGTCTGAAGGTTGACCTTGTTGGACCAGAGGAATTGGAGTAGGATGAGCTGCATTAGTCTGTTCACTTTACTCAAACACTTTAGGTTTCAGGGGGGAATTACCAGGCGTGTAGAGCCATCCCCCTTATGAGACCACCATGGCAGCAGTCCCTGCTCTGTCTTGTTTGGTTTTGCTTCAGTTTTCTATGGGTGTTTATGGCTGATCAGGGAGCCAATTAAGGTTTTGTTTTGCCTTTAATTTTAACCTTAGCGTCTAAATAAAGAGGAAGCTAGTTCTTTTATTTAGCTATTTGCCAAATAAAAGAAAGCTCAGGCTTCCTTGAGAAAAAAACACACACAAAAAACAATGGAGAATTAAGTTTTCTTGTAGAGACCCTTTGAAGCTCTTTCCCTTCTTTGGGGCATGGCTTCATAAAAGTCCTCCTAGACATTCTTCCCACATACTTCATGAATGCCATCACCAAAACAACTTGAGCCAATTCTGGACCTTTCTAGATTAGTGTGGTCCGAAGTTCTCTCTAGTTCCTGGCATCTGGTAAACCCAGACCAAGCCTAGGGTCATCGATTTGATTCTGACTAATAATGACCCTAGAGGACGAGAATTGTCCCATAGGCTTGCCAAGGCTATAATCTTTACAGAAGCGGGCTGCCATTTTTTAATCTTGCAGGGCAGCTGGTGGGTAGATTAGCAAACCTTTTGGCTAGCAGTTGAGCTCTCTGAACCATAGCTATAGGAGTTAAGATTTACGACACGTGTTTGGGCAAGGGGTGGGGGTGGGGGCTGGAGAGGTGGTGGTGGTGGACACAGTTGAATCCCTAACAGGTTTAATTGTAGATTCTCTGAAAGACTCTAATCTAGAGGATTATTTAAGAATAAATAAAAATGCCTCTCTGAAGAAGCTTTGCTGATATAGAAGAATAAACAAAGCACTTGCTAAGGTGGGTGGGAAACTACCAAGGATGAAGTCCCGGCCTCCTTTCTTCTACTTTTCCTCAGCAGGGCTGTCTGCTCATGGACATCCCCAGTGAACGCTTCCTTTGAGGCCACCGTTACACCTTTTTTTGTCTGTATTCTTCATACTTAACCTGAGAGGGGGCTTTAAGGAGACACTGGACTCATGCTAGCAAAGTAGGTTAGTATTACACTTGAGTTTCCTTTCTGCTCACAGATACTCATTGTACCTTAGTGTCAGCTCCATTTTAGACAAAGTATTATCAAGTTTTCCTTTAAAATCATATCAAGGTAATTGAAGATTTAAAAAGAAACTTTTTAGCTTTATATCTTACGAAGGTATTTGCTTCTACACAGCTTTGCTTGAGAGATTACTGAGCATAAATACTTAGGCACCACTGATCATCTTAATTGTCCTTTATAGCCAAGTCTTTCCAACATGTGCTATGAGGATATTCAAGGACCGTGGGGCCCATTTTACAAACACAGATTAAAAAATACTATACAAGATAAAAATAAGTTCTGCTGGAGGACAAGTTTGATATAAAGGTAAACATTGTTGCTATTGTAAGCTGCGGAGGAGTTGGCTTCCAACTCATGGTGACTCCATGTACAGTAAAATGAAACACTGCCAGGCCCTGCACCAGCTGCGTGATTGCTCAGGATTGGACCTTTGGGGTCCACAGGGCTTTCCTTGGCTGATTTTTGGAAGTAGACCTCTTCTAACTTGTTTAAGGCAAAGCCTTCCCTGACAGATGGGCTCTGTCTGCACCTGAGGTGCATGGATCAGGGATCCAACTGGGTCTCCAACATTGAAGGTGGGTATACTACCACTGAACTACCAAGGACCTCAAATGAACACATTAGGATACATAAATTAGTCTAGGAAAATTAGAACTAAAATAATGTTGTTTTCCTCCACCAAGGTATTGGCTTTTAAGTGAATTAAATGGCTTACCATTATGTGGATTTTAATCATTGTCGTGGTGCTGAATTCAAAGGTGAAGGGAGCACGCTCATGCTCTCACTCTGGACTCCTGTGCTGTTAGTCTGTGGAATGTCAGTCATGTCGTACCTGTTGACCTGATGTTGTTTATGTGTTCCCTAGACAGTTTTAACTAATGCTTTTCCTATGTGGCATTGAAAAATTGAAAACAAACAAAAAAAATCCAACAACTGTCATTTTTGGTGTAGCAAAGCATGTGTAATAAGATTGAACCGTTTTAACCATTTTTAAATTAATAATTTTAACCATTTATAAATTTAACCATTTATAAAATTAAGTGACATTTATTATATTTATCCATGTTGTTCAGCCTTCACTACTATTTCCAAAACTTATTCATGGGTCTCTGGGTGGTGAAAATGAGTTGTGCTCAGTTGCTAGCCAAAGGTTGGCAGTTCTAAATCACCCAGTGGATCTGGAGAAGAAATGCTTGGCAAATCTATCAGTACTTCTTTAATGGTTACAGCCAAGCAAGCCCTCATCAGAGTTGACTCAGTGGTAATGGTTTGATTTTCACCCATTAAGCAAGTAAGTTAACATAGTTCACATTAAGTGCAATGGTTAAAGCACTTAGCTGCTAACTGAAAGGTCAGTGGTTTGAATCCACCAGTCGATCCACAGGAGAAAGATGTGATGTCTGCTTCTATAAAGATGTACAATTTTGGAGACCTGATAGAGCAGTTCTACTCATTCTTACCAGATCGCTGTAGTAGGAATCAACTTGATGGCAATGTTTTTTGAGGGAGGGGTACCTATTAAGCAAATAACTTTCCATTCTATAACACTACTAATAAACATAAAATTTCTATGCATATGTGTTTTTAAATATTTTGTATTTTCATGCACATGCAGATATGTGAGATCATGCAGAATAATCCTTGTATATTATTTTACTCAGCGTCATGTTTTCAAGGTTCATCCATGTCATAGCATGTTTGAGAACTCCATATCTCTTTATGGCTCAGTAGTATTCCATTGAAGTATCCATTTGCGTCTCTTTTGTGCGTGGACCCTTGAGTTGTTTCCACCTTGTGCATATTATGCAGCAGTGGGCACTGATGTACAGGTGTATGAGCGTTTCCATTTGAGTGTTTGGTTATGTGCCTGGGGGTGGACTGGCATGGTCAGATGACAGTTCTGCACTTTTTGCAGAGCTACTAAACTCTTTCACAGCAGCTGGATTTGCGTTCCCACCAGTCATCCAACAGGGTTTCCATTTTTCTACTGCTCACCGCTGGTTATTTTCCATTTTTCTGATAGTCAATGTAAAGTTGTATCTCAACGTAGTTTTATTGTGCATTTCTTTAATGAGTAATGGCATTGCGCCTCTTATTCACCATGTGTATCAGTTTGGTGAAAAGTTATTCAAGTCCTTTGTTTATAATATGATTGAGTTATTTGTATTTTTATTGTTGAATTATAGGACTGTTTTAAAGATGATCTGGGTAACACACTGTTACTGGATAACTGGTTCCCCAATATTTTCTCTCATCCTGTTGGTTGTCTCTTCACTTTCTTGGTGAATTAATTTGAGGCATAAAATGACCAAAAAATTTTTTTTAATTTTGATGAAGTCCAGCTTATATTTTATTTTCCCAATTAATTAAAAAATGTATTGCTTGATATTAAAAGCTTTTGATACCAAAAGTATCATACCTAAGAAATCATCGTTCAAAGCAAGATTTTGAAGCTTTGCTCTTCTAAGAGGAGTTCTATGGCTTTGGTTCTTATTTTTATATCCTTGATTTACTTTTTTGAGTTAATTTTTATATATGGTATAAGGTATGAGTCCAATTTCATTCTTTTGTGTGTGGAGATCAAGTTGTTCTAGCACCATTTGTTAAAGAAGATAATATTTTTGAATGCCTGATTGTTTAGGAGAACTCAGTGGGTATTCTTAGTAATTTGTACATGATTACAAATTATCAATTTCTCCTTGTTTTATATTATAATTCTATTGCAGGTAACAATTGAACATTTTAAAATAATATAACTATACTTATGTATATACCTACATATACATATGTATATATACATCCAGAGAGATAGAGAGTATTTGACAAAGCAAAACTATTTTTAAATGATAAATGCTTTGGGCTTAATTCTGCCTTATTATCAGAGTTCTGAGATTCAAACAAAACTCCTTTTTCTTCTATTTTTTTTCGTTTTGAGTTTCCTTTTATATATCAGTATTTTCCCCTTTATCTCCTATTTTTATCATCATAGCTAAAATAATCCAGAGTTACTTCTTCATGTCTCCTTGCTCTTCTGTTGGAAAAAAAGGAAGTGGAGAGAGTCGGAGGGGTCAGTGAAGAAGAACCGAGTGAACATTTTAAGCAGTAGACATTTTGCCTACTGCTTTAAACTGCCTCAGCTAACAGGGTTGTTGTTTTGTTTTTTTTAAGAGTATGATTGTCTTTTATTTGTGCCCCATATATCTTTTTTTAAAGCTAATAGTTTCATAAAGCTATCCCCCCAATAAACACATTAAATGCATGCACTGAAATATGCCTTTACTGCATGCTAACCTGTTCCAGATTTTATCTTAAAGCTGGAGTACAAATATAAGTGCAGCATGGGTCCTACCCTTCCAAAGTTTTCAGTCTGATGGAATTAATTATTTTTTAAAGTTTGTTAACATGAACACACAACTTGGTACAACCTGTTTGCAAACTGTCAGAATCCAAGAACTGTAGTCCTGAAATACATTTGAGTTTTTACTCTTCTTTTATCATTTTGGAAATCCATCTGTGAATATACTTCATTTTATAAGGCTGCTGCAAAGTGTAGTAAAATAATGAAGCACAGTTCAGACTGCTGGCATTGAAACGTAGCTCCTCACTCACTAGCTCTGTGACTCTGTAAGGTTATCACCACCCCATTTTAAAATCTTTAATTAAAAAAACAAAAATGTGCACAGAAATTCAAAACTTTATCTGGTATGATAAATGTGCGTGACATAGTCCACCCATAGTGATATATTAAAAATTGTAGGAGAAATGGGTTTGTTAAATCTTAACTCTTTACTGACGGTTTGAGGCTAATATAGGGTGACTTTTTTCTCTTTCGATATATTAACAATTACAAATGTGCTGCACTCTCAGAAAGTATTGCTGGAAAGTTGAATAACTAACTATTCATTCCACATTTGGTTTAATTTTGTCCCGGCTGTGTTTTTATGGTTCCTTCAGCAGATGCCTGATAAACAACACCTTATTATTCATACAAATAGAACTTATTTCAGTCTTAGATCAGGTTTAAAATATGGAGTTGAAGTCATTAGGACTTAAATCCAAAAGGGTAGTGTTAACATAAAAATAAAAAATAAGGGCAATTTTCAAACTGATAATATAATAAGGCCCATGTTTCAGAGGCATTAGGAATGCAAATAATAAATATAAACAATATAATATGCTTTTAAAATCTCAACTATTTTGTTACTTTTCTTCACAGGAAAAAGGTTAAGAAGCTAGTTTCATCAGCACATTTATTTATTTGCTGGTATCAAACCCTGTTTTTGTTCAATTAATGTAACTTGACAGAAGTTTTTGACTTTGAGACTACATTATGAATTAGAGCAATTCACCTTCCTATATCCATCCTGTCAGGAGCCTACATTATTTTTTTTCTTCACAAAGATAATATTTTGAACTTTTGAAACATAAAAGCTAGTAATTTTGACCAAACAGCAAGGTGAAGGATGTAAGGAACAACCCTGTTAAGTGTTTGATGGCTAGTGCAGGATCAGTGATTGCGATCCTTATTTGGGGCCCACTGTTATTTCTGGAACACTCAGGGTAAAGGCATTTTCCCACGGGAATAAGTTATTTGGAGCCTACGTCCTGTCCCCAAATGTGCAAAGAAACATAAATATTAGAGAAGCAAAGGTACGACTTCTTTTGGGTTTCTATTTCCCAGTGGTCAGACCACTTTTTAGGTTCTATATAAGGAGCATACATGCTTGTGTGGGCAAAAACCATCAGTTACAGCACATGAAAATATGATGCTCTTGTATTTCCTACCATTGTAGGAACCGAAGATAGTTTATCACACATTAGATGTTCAATAAATGTTATCTGGGAATAATATTACTGTAGTGAACAACAAAACAAACAACAGTTCTGTTTATATTTTTAATTTATAGGATTTTTCTCCTTTTTCCAAGGAAAGTTAAATTCAATGCCCCTTTTCCTCTTTTTCTAGGAGCCCGGTGGTATAGTAACATTCCACACCGAGATACTAACTGCAAGGCCGGCAGTTTGAATCCAGGACTACTCCTTGAGAGGAAAATGAGGCTTTCTTTTCCCATAAAGATTCATATCCTCAGGAACCCAATGGGGCAGTTCCATTGCAGCCCTGTAGGGTCACTATGAGTTGGAATTGACTTGATGGCCGGGTTTGGTTTGTCCTTCTGTTTTCTCTAAACTCCCCTGTCGGAAGAGACAGCCATTCCAAATCACACTTTGAAACACTAGTGTTCACTCAGCTAACCTCTTTACTGGAACACATTTATCGAGCCCTGCTGTCTTCCAAACCGTGTGAATTGTGCAAGACCAGGGATACTCAAGATGAGGTCTCGGTGTTCGAGGGTAAGGAAAGATGGTGGCTGAAGGGAGGGTGACTCATCCTGAAGCGTTTTCAAAACTGAAAATGGTCCAATATTTTTCTTCGCTCTTTTTTCATCTTCTTAGCTCATTTCATAGCTAGAGGGAGGACTGCTGGGCATTTGAGAGCAAAGTGGTGCAGTTAAATCAATGTCTCTTCCTGCGTGCTACCGG
>NW_022111373.1:50200452-50201831 GCF_000313985.2 Echinops telfairi | reverse complement strand
TTGAATTTTTAAATAACCTAAATAACAATTCTAATAGGAAATAGTATATAGTTTACACTTTTGCAAATCGCTCCAATCTCTGGCTCAGTAGAACACATTAGATTTTTAGATCTGTTTCATTATTCAGTCTGTTGGGTATCACATGTCATTATGTAAATAATTTCGACCTCAAAGAGTCCTTGAAATGGTAGCAGAGACTTCTGGGGTAGCTGTACCACACCCTGGACACTGTTACTTTAAGCTTTAAAGTTGCATTTTTTCAGGGCAAATGAAACTCGCAGGCATCAAGTCATTTCTCAATGCTTAGCGATCCTATAGGGCCAAGTAGAGCTGTCCTCTCCTGTGGGTTTCCAAGACTGCAAATCTTTATGGGTGTATAACCTACTGAAACCACCAGGGCTCTTTGGGAGGTCACCAGAGAGGGAAATGTTCTGGCCAGGCATCAGATGCCTTGTTCACCTGAGGATTCTAGTCATTAATGTCAGCCCTGCATGGTTGTAAAGCCCAGAAGGTGGACACAATTGAGTGTGTGTATGTGAGTTTTAGCTTTATCTTAAAAACAATCAAAGACCATTGTATTCTGTTTATATCCAAAGAGTTTTCAAATCTCTCTGTGTCAGTAACCACCATAGCCTGTTGGTTATTCCTTAGAATTATCATCCTCTTAGTTAATTCAAGTCCTACATGGTTAAGTTCAACTTTTTTCCCCTACTTGTCTCTGTCTGTTGACCCAGAAGTTCAGAGTAATTATAAAATTCTTTTTCTCACACCTAGTCTGTCACTAAAATGGTAGATCATTAAAGAGCTAGAATCAATCCTCTTTATTTCTGGGCTCTTTGGGTCCGTGAATGACTAGGATTGATCTAATTTCTCCAAGTTTTGCCCCTTGGGCATAACCAGGTCAGATGGGACCCATACCCATGAGGTGTGATGACATCTGGAACAGATAGTTAATTTGTAATTAACATGCTATAATATAATGTTCTGTTTGCAGGCTGTGAGACAGGGTACTTCCAAGGAGCTATGAACTGATTTTCATCTAGTTTTTATGAAGAGCTTCACATTCAAATTCCTGATTGGCATTTTGTTGTTTGAAATGATAGTGAGGTGTCATTGGAGATATAGACCATCACAAAATGGTCGAGGCTTTTAGCTTGTTCTTTTCTGATAGCAATTTTAATACAGGACTTTGAATAGCATCAAAGTTTACTTCGACCTAAACCACTAATTATTTTTTCCACTAACCATTGGCCTCTGCCACCCCACCCCCACCCCCTCCATGTATCTATCACACACAGACACCTAGACAGACAAGAGGCCACTTAGGCTGCAGTTTATCCCATTTAATGTGATGGAGAAGGATGCTCACTCCCCCCAGG
>NW_022111373.1:50197426-50198818 GCF_000313985.2 Echinops telfairi | reverse complement strand
CCATTCACATACAATTCTGTTATTCAATCCCATCTGGGAAGAAGGATAGCTCGTCGAATTGCTGCTTCAGTTGGTGAATGTGTAGACAATGTTAGGATGTGCTAGGACTTGAAAGGACTCAGTTTTGTTTTAAATGTTTTCTCTACCACACTGCTAGAATGAAAGACTTCCCTGAGGTTGCCTAACCATTTCCTGCAAGCCTGGGAAAGTGGTTGATTGTTTTCAAAATCACCAAGCTGTATTTGGGTAGAAATAAGCTTAGCTTAGCAGTTCTATGTCTTAAACTCTTATCTTTCTATGGAGCAATTAAAAATGTTAAGGTTAATTTTTTTTCTTCATTCTTTAATGTTTACTAAACAATTGAGCAACTCTGAGCAAAAGTTAATTATTTTACCTGTAAAAGGCAGTAGGACTATAGGTTCTCTAGGAAGGGTTTTATCTAATCTTATAAAATAGCAATCGTAGCTTTCTGGAAAAGCATCTCATTTTATAAAATAGTAAAAACAAACTTCTCAGCAGTGAGTGTGCCATGTTGTTTTGGCTCATTTCATAATTGAATCAAGCGAAGAAGAACATCTAGGGCCCCTGTGCAGTGGTGATACAGTGACTGGCTAGGCAACTTCGAACAACACAGTTTGGAGTACCTGCTAAGTGCCTTCGCAAGTTATGAACCCCACATTGAAGTGATTGTGTTAATCTCTAGGATGGTTGCAACTGCTCCTTAGCTTCCATGCAGCTCTCCATCTCTGAGCTAGGGCCTCTTTGTGACCACCCTAGCGTAACTGGAGGCTGCACAGACAGGAAACCTTTCTGTGGCACTAGTGACCTGCTTGGGATCCCTGGTGGTGAAGTGGGTGAGGAGTTGGGCTGCTGACTGCAGGGCTAGCAGTTCGGAACCAACTGCTCCGTGGGAGAAAGGTGTGGCTCTCTGCCCCTGGAAAGACCTTAGCCCCAGAAGTCCGACGAGGCAGTTCTGTTGTCTCATAGGGTCCCTGTGGGTAAGAGTCAACTCATTGGCAGTGAGATTGGTTTGATTTGAGGAACTTACTTTGACACAGCAGGGCTATTTGAAATTCCAAAGTCATGTAAGAATGTAGACGGGCTTAGGACGTGCTCTTTTGCTTTTTAGCTCTGTGACTTTGAGCAAATTCTTTAACCCCTTGGACTTCATCTGTAAAATGTGAGCATGTAAAATGTGAGATGAGACATGTAAAATGTAGCTGATAATACAGAGAGCTTCCATTGTTTAAGAGACACTGTTAGGGATGATTGGAAAAGCTTTGAAATGGATAATGGTGATGGTTGTACAGCCAGATAAGTTAATTTTGCTAAATTGCACATGTGAAGAATTTTGAAGTAGAAAATGTTTTGTACAAACATACCTATCTTAAT
>NW_022111373.1:50191772-50195847 GCF_000313985.2 Echinops telfairi | reverse complement strand
GTTTTTGTTTGTTAATAGTAGAGTATCTCTCAGAGATGGCATGTCATTGGAGGTCACTCTCGAAGTTGTGTTATTTGTTTTTGCATTTTTTCGTTACATGAAACTCAGACTTGATGAACCTATAGAAACAGCAAGTAGAATAACGGTTTTGGGTTGTTGTTTTTTTGGGTGGCGGGGGTGGTTATAGTGGTAGAGGGAGGGTGCAGGGGAGGGGAGAAGATATCAAGGAGTCAATCTAGAAAAAGAATGTTTGGAAATGGGTAGCAATAATACAATTCTGCTTGATGTGATTGAACTATGGAATGATATATAAAAAATTTTTTTTTAAGAATAGTCCAACAAAATATTAGCAGGCTGTGTGGGTGCTGAGTAAAGCAGTTACCTATTCCTCCACAACAAACCACCCCTAAAGCTTAATGGCTTAAACTAAAACCCCCCAAACCAACCCAATTACTAATGAGTCAATTCTAGCTACCTTTAGGGTTTCTTTATGGATCAGATTACCACACGTTAATCCCAGAGAGCTGCAGGTGGGTTCAGTTAGCAACCTTTTACTTAGCAGCCAACGCTCACTCAGTGCCCTCCCAGGGCTCCATAACTCAAAGCAACTAGCTTTATTTGCTAGTGATTTGTAGGCTCAGTCCGTTGGGTTTTTTCCCTCTGAGTTCACACTAATTGTGGTAGCTATCATTTTGCAGGTTCGAGGTTGGATATAAGAGGCCTATTCACATGTCAGGTGGTTGGAGCTAGCTGTTGGCTGGGTTTAACTTTCCATGTAGGTTCTCATCCATAAAGGAGGGCTACCTCTAGTTTCTAAGGTCCCACTGCTGTTGAGTCATTTCTGATTCACAGTGAGTGACCCTATAGGGCAGAATAGATTTACAGGATTTTAAATCTTTACAGGAGCAGACGGCCTCAAACTGACCGCATTTCAGTTAGCAGATTGCATAACTTAGTACAGCACTAAGACTTCTTGCTCTAAGGATAGGAAGGGAAAATTAATGAAATAGCAAGGCCATTTGGAGTTTAGGCTTAGAAATTATAAAGTATTATTAATGCTTTACTTTTATGCAGTCTTAATCAAAACAGGTTACAAGGTTAGTAAAGAAGTTCCCACAGAGGCCCTGGTGTTGCTGTGGGCTAAGCATTTTACCGGTAAACAAAAGCCCAGGTCGGCAGTTCAAACACACAAGTTGCTCTGTGGGGAAAAGAGGGTGCTGTCTGTCCCAGAAAGATTTACAGTCTTAGAAGCTCTACACCGAGTCACTGTGAGTCAAAATAGACTCATTGGCAGTGGGTTTTGGTGGGACTCTTGGGGTGAGGTTCCTGATTTTACTGTCGAGCCATTCCTAGGATACCCCAACAGAGTTTGAGTTTTTCATTAATTTACTAATTTCTAATCTTAACAGATTAAAACATGATCTATGCATGCTTGATTTTACCTTCTGAAACATAGAAAACATAATTTAAAAAGCACCACTCTACCACCCAGAAATAATCACTTTTTCTTAGTTTTATTTTTAACAGTTTCACTGAAATACAAAGAAATAATCACTTTTAACATTTTTATTTACAGTGTATCCAGAGAAAAGATGATATGTGCAAAGTTAATCATAATGTACAATAGGAATATATATTTAAAATATTATTTTGCTTTTCTTTTTTCACTATATTTTGATTACCTTTCATGTTTAAAATAAGTACAAGTACTTTTCATGTCTGCATACTATTTTGTTGGATAAAAATACTCCTGCCCTGTTATTCCCTTCCTCTGTCCCTTTTTTTTCCTTTGCTTTGTAAATGACATGGCTATGAAGGTATTTTAAATAAGTTCTTATACACATACATCAAGGACAAATTTCTCCTGTGGAATTACTTAGTCTAAGAATAGGAGAGTATCTTAGGACTGATCATTTAAAATTCTCTGGTTTAGACTTACCAGTGAATACAACTTTATAAAACTAGGTTCTGAAGTGTTGTAAGAAAATTGTTCATTGGATAGTCCCAAATGGACTTACTGCTTATGGTGAACTTCCTCATCGATGTGTGCTCCTGACTGCCAGGGTGAACTCTTAGGTGTGAGATTTAGATTTAACATCACTCTATTTTAAACACATTTTCAGAAATAATAATTTTTTAAAAAAATAGTTAAAATTGGAAAGCATTGTGAAAAATACCTTTAAAATTTTATTTATAACTCAACATGTGTAAGTAAGCTTACTTGCTTATAGGCACATATATGTTATAGAAGTCTAACAGCTTTTATTTTACCTAGAGAAAAACTGGGGTTCTGTATTATATTTGTATACTGCAGGGCCACCCATAATGTGGCTGTAACTCTCAGATATCTTTTTACTTGTTGTTGTTTTTTTATAATGGATTGAGAATTTAGGTACTTTGAAACCTGAATGCAAAAATCCTACAGTTTTGAAAATCTCATTATTCCCTTCCCTTAGTCTCATTATTTTCTTTTTTATATCTAATTTAGCAGGAATGATATTTTGAAGATCCACCATGGGATTGTCATACATATAACTCAGTTTTCATAGAAACAGCGATTTTATTTTTTCCCTTTTTTGTTTACTGAACAAAAGATTTAATTACCTTAGTATATGAGGGAGCTTCAGAGAAATCATGGGAAAATTCAATTAATGGGAAATTCTACTCTCTTTTAATTCCATTTTCCACAAAGTTTCCCCTCAGACAGTTACACAAAAGTAGCATCAACTTATTTGAGAAGAAACAACTGATTTCCAGTAAGGACACCACTCTTCTGGTGGCGGCACAGTGGGGGCACAGTGGGGGCACAGTGGGGGCACAGGGCTGGGATCGTAGGGATTAGCCCTTTAGATGCAGGCGTCCGTGGACGCTCGACATCAGAAAACACTTGCAGAAGAAGTGGTGAGCATTGGTAAATTCAGAGGTCGATTAACTGGATGTAAGTTAAAAGAACTCTGCCTTTGTTGAGGTAGAAAATCCCTTTTTCTGCAGGCAACAATCCATTCTTCAATTTATTCTTGTTTCATGCTGAGAATTTACATTTTCATTACAAAGAGGTATATCTGTCTCTTTGTGATCCTTTAATCTTCTATTTTGTATATTTCAACAATCTCAAGACATGGTTTCTTCTTGTTTGTTTTTGACAGCTTTTTTGAAATACAATTTATATACTCTGAAATATACCGATTTAATATATAGAATTAGTGGCTTTTAATATATGGCAGGGTTCTTGCTTCTGTGTGATACTCTCTGACATTTTCTGGGAGTTCTTCCTTTTCATTTTAAGTATTCTTCATAGGTATTTAAAACAATATACTTCAAAGCTACAGAATTTAAGTAGTAAGTAGTTCATCGTTTTTGTTTTCTCTTGCATTAAAATAGTGATTTTTGCTCATAGGACTACTAAATAGCCTAGAAAATAGCAGGTGTGATTAGAGTCAGTAAATATAATATGGTGTAGAACTGACAATGGTAGATCATGTACTGACTGGTTTAGTCAAGTTAATTGATATCTTTGTAATGCTATCCATTTTATATTATACCAAGCAGAAAATATTGCACATTATATAAATTTTAGTTTCCTTTTTATTAATTATAGCTTTCATTGACTATGTTAGTTTTATTGTGTAAATACAGTTACGAGTATGACCTACAGATGCATTTAATTTCTAGGGATATTTTGGGGGCTGTTGTATCTTTATAATCGAGGATAGTAGTTGTCTGTTTCCTTGTAGGAGACACCAGAGAGGTCAAAACCCGCCCAAGGATGACCAAGTTAAGCTGCCATCATGAATCTAGGGTCCGCCCATCTTGTCACATGTATACCTCTAGACCTTCCCATTCCTATGGGCACACCCCTAGTTCATCCCCTTCCTGTTACGCTTATGCCTAACATACATCCCCTTCCTGCAATGTGTGTGCCTATTGTGACGTGTGGTTACCTGTAATTATGCAATAAAGTTGAAGCTCTCTCCTGCTCAGCCCCGGGCTTTCCTCGGCTCTCGCCCCCAGACTCTCTCCTGCTCTTTTGGCTGGACTTCCCCCACGTGGACCACCAAGTGGGGCTGAGGTTAGT
>NW_022111373.1:50171688-50190684 GCF_000313985.2 Echinops telfairi | reverse complement strand
GGGCAATGAATGTACAAATATGCTTTACACAATTGATGTATGTATGGATTGTGATAAGAGTTGTATGATCCTCTAATAAAACGATTAAAAAAGAGAAAAAAAAGGCAGTTGACAAATGTCTTAGAAGTCAGACAACTAAAAGAAAAGAAAAAAAAGCCAGTTGACAGATGTCTTAGAAGTCAGACAACTAAAAGTATACACACACACACACATATATATATATATCTGTGAAACAGGAACTAATGCCTAAAATTACCCTATTCCATTCTGAGTAAAGTTCTATATGGGCCAGAGTTGTTTATGTTGATCATTTGGTATTTATTGGATAGGAAGCCAAATGAGGCTTTGGAGCTCCTTTTATTTCACGAATTTACCCTCTAATATGTGTTGCAAAGTAACGTTGAAACATCTTGAATAGTAAAAGATGTGAAGAGGAAATGGCACTTGTGGGTTTAAAAGAGAACATGAGAGTACGTAGGTGAAACCTAAAAGATGGGCTGATTTCCTTGTTAACGCTCCTACCCTAAGTATGTAGTATGTTTTTGTTGTTGCTGATTCTGACTCGCAGCCCCCCAGGACAGACTAGAACTGTTTCTCCGATTTCCTAGGTTATACTCTTTAAAGGAGCAGATCCGCCAAGTCTTTAGTCTTTTCTCCCTCCAGTGAGTATTCAGTATAGTAGCATTGGACTCCCTATTAATGCAGAACTTGTTTACAAAATCTTGTCATCCATTTACTTCGTTTGATCCCCATGATCATTATAATTAGATTATAGTTTAAGGGGGACTGCCAGATTATAATCTAGGATTGAACAGGTATTGCTATCCCCCTTTTACTAATGATAAAGCAGAGATTCCAAAACAAATGATGGAGCCAGGACTAGAATTCCCTGGCTACCCCTCACTATACTTTATTCTTCCTAAAACATAATTGATTTTATATGCTAGATTGGAGGAAAGAAGAGAAAGATGTGGCAAGAGATCGCAATCCTAACCAGATGCAGTGTGACTCAGAGCTCATAGTTCCTGAAGTACTTACTACTAAGCCCTATTGATTAAGACCCATCCTCACTGCCAGTCTATAAGGACCTTGTCAACTTCATAGTATATTAATTGTTCATTATTTCAAGTTTCAGAAAACCTGGGTTCAGCCATCACAGACTTTATCCACAGCATGGAGGTAATGTTCATGAAGTCTTCATTGCAGTGTGTTTGAGTGTTGCTACTTAAAACATTTATAGCAGACTCTTCCCAGCGAGGCAGCAGGGCTGCAAAGATGCATTACCCTAAGAGTGTCTCATAGGAATTCTCTTCTGTGCCAAGCAAAATTTATAATTTCAGTAAACATATGCAAAAATTCCTTTCTCTATGGAATAAGCTAGGTCTGGAGCTCTTTTTCACTTTCAACTTGTAATTTCATAGTGTACAAAAGTTACTAGGATCCACATGTGCCTATTATTTCAAAAGGAGCAGGTTTTAGAACTCAGTATTTCGTCTAAGTATGAAAGTGTGCAGTATGCACCACTTCTGTTTCCTGGATTGGGGACTGCCTGCCAGGGTCTCAGTGGAGAAAGAGAAGGTGACTCAACAGTATGGAATGGTTGTCTTTATCTCTTCCTGTAGCCTCAACAGAACATTGATGGGGCAGTCAGCATAATTATTAAAAATCAGAAACAAAACAGTTCTCTGTCTGATACCCACTGCCATGTAGTCTATTCTGACTCATTGACCCTGTAGGACAAAATAGAACTGCAAATTAGGGTCTCGGAGACTAGATCTTTTGGTGGGTTTGAACCGCTGACCTGACTGTGGTTAGCAGTTCGACCACTTAACCCACAGCACCAGCCCCCTGTCTATGTAGAGTGGCTACCAGGAAACAGGTCTGCCCTTCCAAATTGGCAAGACCATTTTAGAACAATAACTAGATAAGGTTGAGTATACTACAAATCAAGTTGCTTTTCTATATTACCGAAAGTGTAAAAAGTGAATATAATTATATCTATGGAAGTCTTAGTTATTTTTGCTTTCTTTTTTTTTTCACGGTCCATTTAAGCATGTTTTTATTGTAGTGCTTCTAACCCTTTTAATCTGTCGATGATAGTTGTGCATTTTAATTTTTACGGTGTAATATTTTAGGGAGGGGAAGGAAACTAGTCAGAGTAGAAAATTTATACCAATAATTGTTGGATTGGTTTTAATCAGTGAAAGAAATTTGGAATCCGAGAAGAGTATGTTGGTCTCTTGTAATGAACCCACCCCAGGTGCTTTGGAAGACAAGTCTTCTGACGTGTCACAGCCCATGGAGCCATTCCTACTGGGGCACTAGCCATGAGTTGGCATTTACTCCGCAGCAACCGATGATGGCAACAAGGTGTCTTGAAGAGGGAGAGAGGGGAGCCTGTGGCCTGAGGAGAGTGGAATAAGGTACATCCAAAGGTGAAGTGACCACAGCAGCCATACATGCTGGAAGAAGACCAGGATGTTTACAAAGGTCGTTGGACTTTTGCAATGCCATGCCTCTGCGTGGTCAGTGGTTGAGCAGATGCTGAATGGTTTGTGCTTTGTGGATTTGTGGCAACATGACTGGGGTCTGAGGACTGGTTCAATTAGTTTAGGTATAATCTTGACGATTGGATCTTTGATATCCAGAATAAGAGTGCTAGAGGTGGAGATTTTTTTCCACATAGTTGCAACTTGGAACTACTGCTATATGCTTGTACTTCTACACAGTGAGCCTTCATGTTCTTAACCTAATCGAAGTGAAAAATGGGGCCACATTTTTATTTTGCCTATTGAGAAGTACTCAGTTAAAATTGTAAATGATACTTAACTCGGGTTTCCTTTCTTTATTTTTAAGATGAAAAGTTTAAAATCCTAGCATAGAAATGGATGTTAAGTACATTTTTTTTTTGGGGGGGGCTGGAAAATTTCTTTTTTTTCGAAGAGATCACTGTTTTCTTTAAATAGCAATTCCTGGGATTACTTTTAAATGTAAGGGTAAAAAAAGTATTACTGGGTTTCCAATTTATTACTCTCATGGCTTATTCTAAAACAAGACATGTTTAAGCATGTCTCTGTGGTCAGTGGATGTCTACAAACAAATTGTCTCAGTAATATACTTGTCAGTCTGCTTAGATTGCCTTTCAAATGAAATATATATATGTACATACATTTTTTTATGCAATGGAAAAGCCCAATTTTGAGATCAGTGCTATTACCACATTTTTAACAAAACTCAAGTAGACATCTCCCAAATCACTGGAGCTTTGCAACAAGTTTAAGGGAATGCTGCCTCTTCTGGATCATGTTCTTATGAAGCAACTATCTGAAAGAGCACTGGAGACATAACCATGGATGCAGTCCCTACCGAAGTTAGGATTTCACATGGCTTGACGTTTTCAATTTTAGGTGAACTTGTTAGCCTCAAGAAGCTTTCGGCTCTGTGTGCCAAACTCACTGAACCAGCACAAAAGCTAATCTTTCCATCAGTCTTTTTCAAAAACTCAAAGTTAAGAAAGATTTTATAGAACCAATCATAATTGGGGATGAGTCTTGGAATTACCACTGTAGAGTTCCAAGGTTCTACAATCACAAGTTTTGTTTAACAACTACTCAGCGGTACAGATGGGAACTGGAAGCACAGGGAATCCAGCGCAGATGAACCCTTCAGGACCAGTAATGAGAGCGGCGATACCTGGAGGGAAGGTAGGGTAGAGAGGGGGAACCAATTGCAGGGATCTACATATAACCTCCTCCCTGGGGGATGGGCAACAGAAAAGTGGGTGAAGGGAGACGCTGGGCTGTGTAAGATAAGATAAAATAATAATTTATAAATTATCAGGGGTTCATGAGAGGGGGGAACAGCGAGGGGGAGGGAGGGGAAAAAAGAAAATGAGTTGATTCCAGGAACCCAAGTAGAAATCAAGTCTTGAGAATGATGAGGGCAAATAATGTATAAGTGTGCTTTACACAATTGACGTATGTGTGGATTGTGATAAGAGTTGTATGAGCCCCAGTATAATGATTTAAAAACAAAACAAAACCCAACTACTCACAACTGAACCATGTCATCTTATCAGCAAGTTCCCCTACCATTTCTTACCCAGCAGGAGCCTGGGTGGCGGAGTGCTTACTCATTGGGCTGCTAACTACCGGGTTGGAAACCTCAGGAGAAGGATGGAGCTTTGCAGTCCCAGTAGTGTCACAGTCTCAGAAATTCACAGGCACAGGTCTGCCCTGTCCTCTAGGGTCCCTGTGAGTTGGCTCCTGCTGTGAGTGTGGTTTAGTCTCTTACCCAGATCCCTCAGGGAAGTCGTTTGGAGGGAAGTGCCTTGTCAAGTAGTTTTCTGCACTACATGTGAACAAGGTTAGTCCCTTCTCTTGTCTGCTTATTCAATCAATATAAGAGAAGGGCAACAATCTCCAGCTAGGAATTCTAATTTTTCTGTTGTCATTTTCAATTTTAACAATTTTGTAGCTCTGCTATTTAGTCACCGTACAAAAAACAAGACAAAAACAACAAAACTCTTCTGGTATTTTCTGCCTTGAGCCAAGATCCATCCAACATCATTAATGATGTCCTTTATTCCATGTCCTCTTCTGAATCTGGCCTGAACTTCTGGTAGTTACCTGTCAGTATATTGTTACATCCACTGTTAAATGATCTTAAGCAAAATTTTCCTTGCATATGATATCAGCGATATTGTTCCATAGCGTGAACTTTCTGGTCTGTTACCAGTCTGTGTACAAATATGGATCTCATCTAGTCAGTTGGCCAAGGAGCTTGCCTTCCAAACTTCTTGGCATTGACCAATGAGTGCTTCCAGTGCTTCATCGGCTTGTTGGAACATTTTAATTGGTGTTCTGTCAATTTCTGAAGCCTTGATTTTGGCTAATGCATTCAATTCAGTGCAGCTTGAACTTCTTCCTACAGTTCTTGCTCATATGCTACCTCCTGAAATGGTGGGCTATCAACCAGTTTTGTTGTTTTGTCTTGTCTTTTGTACGGTGACTCAGTATACTCTTGCTGTCTTCTCTTGATGCGTCCTGCATCGTTCAATATTTAACCTACGGAGTCTTTCAACATTCCAACTCAAAGCTTGAATTTTTTCTCAAGTTCTTTCAATTTAAGGTATACTGAGGGTCTTCCCTTTCAGTTTTCTAATTCTGGGCTTTTGCACATTTCATTATAGTATCTTATTTTCTCTTCTTGAGTTCCCTTTTGAAATGTTCTGTTTAGTTCTTTGACGTCATCATTTCTTCTGTTTGCTTCAGCTACTCTACAACAAAGAACATATTCCAGAGTTTCTTGTGGCATGCACTTTGATGTTTTCTTTCTTTCCTGTCTTTAAATGACCTTTGGCTTTTTCATGAATGATGGTCTTGATGTCATCCTACAGCTCAGTGGGTCTTCTGTCATTAGTGTTCTTGAGGTAGTCTCAAAATTCATGTGGGATGGACTCGAGGTCATATTTTGGCTTTCATGGACTTGTTTTTATTTTCTGCAGCGTCATCCTGCATATACATTTGAGCAATTGATGATCTGTTCCACTGTCACCCTCTGACCTTAATTTAGTTACTGATAGTGAGCATCCTTGTCCCTTCCTACAGATGTAGTCAGTTTGATTTCTATGCATCTCCTGTATGCCATTGCCTTTTGTGTTGCTGAAAAATTGTTTGCCATGAACAAGTCATTGGTCTTGCAAAATTCTACAGTTTGATCTCCAGCTTGGTTTCTATCACCAAGTCCATATTTTCGAACTACTCTTGTTTCCCCTTTGTTTTCAACTTTTGCATTCCAATCACCAGTAACTATCAGTACATCTTGATTACGTGTTTGATCATTTTCTGACTGAAGTCATTGGTAGAAATTTTCAACTTTATCACTAGCTGACATGGTTGGTGTAAAAATTTGAATAATAGTTGAGTTGCTTGGATTTTCTTAAATGGAGGTAGAGCTATTCTTAACACAGACAACATTGTACTACATGATTGATTTTGTAATGCCCTTTTTGATAATGAATGCCACAATGTTCCTCTGGATTTTATTATTCTTGACACAGTAAATAACGTGATTTTCTGATTCAGAATATCCAGTTACAGCCCATTGCAGCTTACTCATGCCTAGGATGTTGGTCTTCATGTGTTCCATTTCATTGTTCACCAACTTTACACGCCTGACGGACCCTTTTCTCTCTGAAGATCTATGCTCCCATCTGGTGTCACTTCCCTTCAGCCTGAAGATGATTCTTTACAGTTTCCTATAGTGCACATCTATTTGAGAAGAACTTTTTTAGTTTTCACTTTGTTGCATTGTGTTTATTTCTTCACCCTTCTTTTTGAAGTATATTTTCTCCAGATACAGAATTCTGAGTTGCCTATTTTTCCCTTTTAGCCACTTAAAATGTTGTTCTGTCATCTTTTGCCGATGCTGCAGAATGCCATTGTTTCTCTATATGTGACATGTTTTTTGACTGCTTTCAAGATTGTGTCATTATGTTTGGTTTTTAGCAGTTTGACCATTATGTGCCTCCCTGTGGATCTGTTTAGATTTATTCTGTTCCGGATTTGCTGAGATTTTTACATCTGGAAAGTGGTACTTTTCACCAAACTTCATTTATGTTTTAAAACGTTACTTCTTCAATAACTACTTCTGCCTTAATGTTTTGAGTCTCCAATTATATACCAGCTCCTCACTTATCGATGTGAGTAGGTCCCAAAAGACAAGGTTGTTATGTGAAAATTGGCAATAAAAAATGGACGATGGTTGTATCACACCACAACTTTCAAAATATAGCATTGCTCAACTGCCAAACTGCCAAGAACTGTGGCCCTTCCAAGTTAACAGATAGCCTTGACTACCATAAATAGTGTTGTTCTCGTCTAGGGCCTCCGTGTTTGCAACTGCCCAACATAGTTCATGAATGTGCAGAGTGGTTGGGTAGTAGATTTTTTATTGTAAGTGCCAAGTGTCAAAGAACAAGAAAGACAGTAAGTGAGTGATAGGTGACCATCACCTATTGGCCCAAATATCCTAAATGTTCTGTTCATTTTCCCTTTTTAAAAAAATCATCTTATTGGGGGCTGGTACAACTCTTACCACAATCCATATATCCATACATTGTGTCCAGCACTTTTGTACATTTGTTTCCCTCATCATTCTCAAACATTTCCTTTCTACTTGAGCCCTTGGTATCAGCTCCTCATTTTTCCCCTCCCTCCCTGCACCCCCCTCCCCCATGAACCTTTGATAATTTATAAATTATTATTATTTTGTCAAATCTTACACCATCCGTTGTCTCCCTTCACCTACTTCTCCGCTGTCCATCCCCCAGGGAGGAGGCTATATGTAGATCCTTGTAATCTGTTCCCCCTTTCTCCCTCACTTTCCCTTCCCCCTCCTGTCTATTTGTTTTCTTTAATCTCTTTTCCTATTTAATTTTCCTCTGTTATCTCCAACTTTTTTTGTACCTTTTAATTCTAGGATTTCTACTATTTTTTTAAAATTTCATTTCTCTGCTGAGATTCTTTCTGTTTACACATTTTCTTGTGTTTTTTTTTTTTTGGAAGACATACATTCCTTTTTAAATAACTTTCTGTATGGGATAAAAGTGATATCATCAACAACATCAACTCAAAATATTAAGATAGGAACTTCTGGGCAGTGTCTTGTGTTAATGAAGGAGGAACAACTCAGAAAAGTGGGATGAAAATGACTGCCTAACCTGGTGAATGCAATCCATGTTAGGGAGTTGTGCATGTCGAAACTATTAACTGGTATATGTTTTGCTGTGTATATTATAACAATGGCAGCAAAATTAAATGGTAAGGAATCAGAGGTAAAGGAAGAAATGCAAAGTTCTATGATAGAGTAGAGTGCTGGTGAATAGTGGTTATTCATCTGGCTACTAACTGTAAGGTCAGCGGTTCGAACTTACTAGTAATAGATCCAAGAGAAAAAGATGTGAGGCTTTTTGCTCTGGTAAAGATTTACAGCTTCAAAAAACCTATGGAGCAGTTCTCCTCAGTCCTGTATTGTCACTGTGAGTTGGAATTGACTCAGTGACAGTATGTTTGGCTTATGATAGAATATTACAGCGAAATATGATTTGCATGGGGGCGTCCTCAGGAAGTGGTATTTCAAATTACACTAGGTAAGTGAGAGATTTAGCCAGATAAGAGTGTTAACCAAGTTGGAGAGACAATACAAAAGTACAGATTTAGAAAGGAACCAGCACATTTGAAAAACGTATGCAGACCAGAGGATTGAAAACAAAGTGGAATGTCACAAAATGAGGCTGGGGAGGCTCGGCAGATCCAGTCCATTCAAGGCTTTACAGGCTCCTGTAGGGATTCTCACTGTATTCTGGGTACAAAGAGAAACCCTTCTCGAATTTTAGGAGGGAAGTAGCAGTTTGTGTCCTAGCACCACCTCCGCTCCTCCAGGGATAGGAATGAGAGAATAGAAAAAGAGAAATCTAGACATCAGTCTGTCTTTTAAGTTAGACTTCTTGGTCAGTTACTCTCAGGCCAGCAGCCTTTCTGTGCTGTCCTCTTGGCTTCTCTCCATACCTCCCTTGTTCCGTTCACACAGCTTCCTCCTGATCCAGGTGTAAATTCGGCATGAGCAGTGAAGTGTGCTAGAATTCCCATTCTTCTCAAGGCTATCCATAGTTATGATCCATTGAACATATTGATCATAGTAATTCCCTGTGTGCCAGAAATATCCAATGCTGAATTGTATCCTTAAGGAAATAATAGACTAGCAGCTAGAAGGTTTAAAAATATCTGACGTTTGATTGGAGGGTGGATGTTTCGTTTGAAACCTCTTTTTTAGACAGTAGGAAATAAACTTGAAAGATTAGAGACGAACAAAGCCACCAAATAAACCAAAATTCCTTTTTTTCTAAACTAAATACTCCCAACCCTCATTTGCTTTCCTCCTTTTATTTGAAGAAATAGTCCAATAAAACCAATAATGTAGAGTCATTTCAAAAAGCGCTTTGTTCATCCCACCCACCCCCACTAGTTAATAGATTGATTCCTCATCCTTTCCGATTATTTTCGATTTCAGGCTGTGGAGGGAGTGTTGGTATTCCGGTCAGTCTCGTTTTGTCTGCCACTTATAAGGATCAGTGTTTTTGCCAAAGTGAGAGATACTGCCTTGGCCAATGAGGGATGGAGAGTAGGGGGGACGCACATGCTGAATGATTCAGGGCACAGCAAAACCAGATCCTACACTTTATGCTGTATTATGGACTATAATACAAAAGCTTTTTCGTTGCTGGGGGACAGTTAAGTACAGTAATGGCTTTTTGGTTGTTTTGTTTTCTGAAAATGAAGTGGTCGGCCAAATAAGTTTGGGAACATAGGACTTGAGCCTCTCTGGCTTACATTGGAGGCAGGTATATGAGAGCACAGGTAGCCTCTTCTCTTTGGTTGCTTTCACAGTTTGACGTTCACTGTATAATGATTTGTACTGTATACTAGCCATTCTGGTTTTTCTTTTTGCTCAGTGGTTCCGCAGTTGCACACATGATCGGCAGTTGTAGTCAGAATTTATGCTTGTGGTGATTGACTAAAGCAGGTCGTCTCGAGAACTCTGGGCCCAACCGGGAAGTTTAGTCAGGGGTTCGCAAACTTTTGAGACTTAACGAGCCAGTCCTGTCCCTCACAACAATTTTAAAGTTATTTGAGCGCCATACCATATATTTTTACAAACAAATGAAATCACCGTTATCTGAATAATAATCTTTAAGCTTTTTCAATTTAACCTAAGAGCCAGCTGCCTGTACTGAAAGGATTGCATATGGCTCGGAGTACAGTTTGCTGACCCCTGGCCTAGATGGAGCCTAGTGATGATGGCTAACGTAGCTGAGATGGCCAATTCGGGTTAGAAAAGCTGGGAGGAGAAAATGGGAATCTTTCTAAATAGCAATACTTCTTGCCTTTTGGGGAAAGGATAATAGGGGTTTAAAATGGTAACTTGTGGGATCTCTTAAAAGCTAAAATTCAGTGACTCTTAGAGAACTTGCTAACTAGTCATGTTGCTTTTTGCCACTTAAGCAATTCCAACTCATAGCAACCCTGCAGAACAGAGTAGAACACACCTTTCTTCCACAGAGCCACAATGGGTGGGTTTGAACTTCCAGGTTAGCAGCTGAGCAGTTCACCTTTGTGCCCTTGTATTAGTCTAGGTACTTTGGAGAAACAAATCCTCAGCAACTCATGTATGAGAGAGTTTTATGTGAAGAAAGTGTGCATCACGAAAACATCCCAACCCAATGCTGCCCAAACAAGTCCAACATTAACCCATTAATCCAACACCAGTCCACAAAGTCCTCCACCTCACAAAACAGAGGCAATGATGCCGACTGCAGGAGGAAAGCTGAGTCAGTGAACGAATAAGCATCTCAGCGCTGGCAGGGGTCTCCACACAGCTGCTCCAGCACCCAGGACTGCATCAGGATAGGTCCATGTGGCTTCTCCTTGGGGATGTCTTGTAGGAAGTCAATCTTGCAAGCTGAAGCAGGGAACTGCTAAGGCAGCTGCACCCTGGTGCGACCATCACAAAGCAAGAGACCTGAGAACTAGAAAGGCGAGGCTCACCACCCATTTATCCCTCTGCCTTTCAATTAGCCCCACATGTGATTATCGGCCAGGCTGGCACAATTAACTAACTCAGCCCTCAAGGTGATGCTTCTGGTCTAGGCAATAGGAATTACTAATATATATAGGGTTATACACCCCACTACCTGTTGAAGTTGATTTTTCAGTGATTCTCATCAAGGTACAGGATGTGGTTCTCATTTCCCACTACTCCCCCACCCCTAGATCCACTGCTGTATAATGCTGTTGCAGATGCAAATATGTTATACTCCTGAATGCTGGGGTGGAGGTGGGAGGGGGTTAGAATTACTATTTGATTGGATTTTTTATAGTTTTTCCTCCCTGCTTTCTTATTATATTGTTTCCTAGTAGAGAGAGGACCATCCCTGGAAAAGCACACTAGGTTGTGGCCTTCCCTCTGGAGAGGGTAGATTTGAGCAAAGAGACCAACACAATCACTGAAAGCAGATTTGATTGTTATGAGAAAGTACTTTGGGGATCTGGGTCTCACGCCCTAGAAAGATGGGGGTTAGTTCTCTCTCTTTTTAACACTAACCTGTATACTTTGCTTTCTTGTTTCATGGCTGTGGTATGCCTTTATTTATGTGGAAGAGCCAGTAAGTAACATCTTATTTAATTCAGTAGCACTGAAATGGAGGTAAGTCTAAGCGGTGAAATAAAATCCTAGATTAAACAGAGTTCTTCAAAAAGTGTGTGGAAAAATAAAATTAGAAGTCTTGCTAAGAGAAATTTCATTGTGAGATTTTTTTACCCCTCCTAACCCACTGTCTTGTCCTTATTATCTTGGCTTTTTAGATCGACTTCAGCTCCCCCGGAATATGATTGAAAACAGCATGTTTGAGGAAGAGCCAGACGTGGTGGATTTAGCCAAAGAACCTTGTTTACATCCTCTAGAGCCTGATGAGGTGGAATATGAGCCCCGGGGTTCACGCCTCTTGGTGCGAGGTCTTGGGGAACATGAGCTGGACGAGGACGAAGAGGACTATGAGTCGTCTGCAAAGCTGCTGGGCATGTCCTTCATGAACAGAAGCTCAGGCCTTCGGAATAGCGCAGCCAGCTACAGGCAGAGCCCTGATGGCGCTTGTTCGATACCCTCTGCCAGGACCATGTTGGTCTGTGCTTTTGTCATCGCGGTTGCCATTTCTGTTATCATGGTGATTTACCTGTTGCCCAAATGTACCTTTACCAAAGAAGGCTGCCATCAGAAAAACCAATCAATGAGACTAATTCAACCATTTGCAACAAATGGGAAATTGTTTCCGTGGGCACAAATCCGGCTTCCCACTGCCATTAAGCCACTACGCTATGAGCTTACCCTACACCCAAACCTGACTTCGATGACTTTCAAGGGTTCTGTGACGATCTCAATTCAGGCTCTGCAGGTCACGTGGAATGTCATTCTTCATAGCACAGACCATAACATTTCAAAAGTAACCTTTATGTCCGCAGTTTTAAGCCAAGAAAAACCAGTTGAGGTTCTGGAATACCCATCTCATGAACAAATTGCCATTGTGGCCCCAGAAGCCCTCCTAGAAGGGCATAATTACACCTTGAAGATAGAATATTCAGCAAATATATCTAGTTCTTATTACGGGTTTTACGGCATCTCCTACACAGATGAAAGTCATGAGAAAAAGTACGTAGCCTTTTAAATTGATTCTTTTCCTTTGCTCTGTGATCAGTTCTGAAGTACAGATCTCTCTGCCCACATCAGAGCTCCTTGCTGCAATTTATTTATTTTAAATTTAGGTGGTTATGCGCAAAATAGTAGAATTGCGATTAGGTAGAATGTGTAAAACTTGTCACGTAGTCAAAGCTTTAAGCTTATGGTGGGTGGTGGTATGTGTGTGCAGGTGTTCAGGCTTTAATGTTTCTATCAGAATTAGGAAAATTTTCAAAGTACAGGTAAAACATTTAAGGGATGTAGTTCTCAAACGGTTTGTAAAGCCTACTATGTTATATTTGTATTGTTCGGTTCCGAGTCTGTTCCGACTCCCTAATGACCCTCCGGACAGCACAATGAAACACTGTCTTTTAACACTTCATAATTGTTACATTTGAGTCAATTAGTTGCAGAGTTATTACTTGTAATAAGGAAGCTTTACCCCTGTGATCTAAGGGAAGAAATCTGTAACAAAGAAGTTGTTGATGATAGACTTAAGATGCTTGTAAACTAAAAGAACTAGTGAATATATTTAGGATGGGGCTGTGTTTGTGTATTTCTTAGTCTGCCTGTCTTCAGCATCTTTTTCTTGAACTCTTCAAGTAGCTTCAGAACAGATCTCTTGGCCACTACACTTACCTTAGCTCCCCTCCCCCGCTTCCCTTCTCCACACTGCTGCCAAACCCGCATTTCTCTGTGTACAGATCTGACCGTGGTCCTCTTTGACGGACGATCCTTAGCAGTTCCTCATTTCTAGATTTGTTTTGAGACCTTTCGTAATTTGGATGGCTTCTTGTGCACGTTCCTGAAATCTGATGACAGTAATAGCCAATGTTTACTCAGAACCGCAATGTTAACCACTGTTGTAGTTTGTGTGTTTAGTCTGTCTCCCTGCTGCTGTAACAGAAATACAGCTGGGTGGCTTTCATGGACAGAAATGTGTTTTCTTACAGCAGGCGTCCAGAAGTCTGAATCGAAAGGTCTCTTCAAGAAGAAGGCTCTGTCTGTTCATTGGGGGGAAATCTCTGTCTCCGCTTCTCTAGTGTTTTCAGCGCTTCTTGGAGATCTCTACCAGGCATCTGTCTTCCTCTGATTGCCCCATGCTTATGTGCCTAATCTGCTTCCTTTGTCTACCATAATTAACAGATGTGTGTGATGAATCAGTTGAGCACACCCTATTCTATTTTATGTGGAATTAAAGTATTGAATTAGTGTCTTCAGAAAACACAATAGATGAAATAATAAAGTGGGCTCCAGAAAACATTTTATTATACTAAGTGTTCAATTTCTTTTCTTTTAAAGTGAACATGTTGTCAACTTTCTTTACATTTGAGTATACCGTATATACTCAAGTATAAGCTGAATTTTTCACATTTTTTAGGCAGTTTTTGTGTAAAATTAGGTGCCTTGGTGGATATTCGGGTTAGCTTATACTTGAGTATATTCGGTATATCTTATAGGTCACTTCTTGGAACCCCTTTTTATCACTAGGTTCGTTAGCCCTGTAGGCCTCAAGAAGTAAGCTTTAGGGAGACAGGCTTTCCAATTTAGGGAAGGGTAATGACAACCTGGATTCCTGTGTTTTGCCTTAGCAAAATCTGGTAACATTAATCTAAAACATTTAGAAATAAGATTCAGATTAATTACTACATGAAAACAGACTTCAACTTGGAAGTAGTAGTATGAAGTGGAAGAACAAAATATTTCTTTGTAACGTATGCAGGGTGCGTTGGTTCAGACAAACCTTTCTGTCAACATGAATTTGATATTTCAAATGTACCCTGTGTTCTGTTGAAGAGCATGTAAGGTTGGCCCTACTGCCTGACTGAATACCTGGGGAGCTATAGCAGGAACCGCTTTAAAAACCCAACCTCACTGCCATAGAGTCAGTGGTCCCTTGTGGGCTTTAAGACTGTAACTCTTTATGGGACTAGAAAGCCCACTCTTTCTTCCTTGGAGCTGCTGGTGGTTTTGAAAGGGATTTAAATTGTTGACGCAAAAATTTTCAAACCAGTAAGCAGCCTTAAAGTATGTCGTGTTTCCCAAAGCAAATACAGTCATTAATAAGAGAGAATGGTGTCTTGGTGGTGTGAACAGTGAACAGTTGAAGATGTGAGTCCACTTAGAGACACGGTGGAGGACAGGCCCAGCAGTCTCCATTCTGAACAGCCAGTCTGTGAGGAGCGGCACAGCTCTTCCTGACAGACTAGGGTCACCAGGAGTCCCGTTGGGGCTCCACAGCTGCAGCTGGGTAATTAAAGAATCAGCTTCAGATATCCAAAATTCAATGGGCAAGCAGCCTGTTCTCAGAAACCTTGATATGAGTTACTATCTCTTTTTAATTGTGATTTTGAGATTTTATTTTAGACTTTTATGATCCAACTTTTATCAAAAAGTGATGGTTCAAGTAGGGCTCTATTTATTCCCTGATTACTGGTGACCTTCTTCCAAACCTCCTGCAGACTGAGTAAGAAGATGCAGCATATGCTTAAGTTGTTTCATAGATATCTTCCATGAAATTTACTGAATACAAACAGTTATATATTAGAGCCGAGAAACAAAACAAAACAACCTTACTGCCATCGATAAATTCTGACTTAAAGTAGTCCTATAGGACAGAGTAGAGCTGCTTCTGTGGTTTCTATGGGGCTAGAAAGTCTTATCTTTCTCATCAGGAGTGGCTGGTTTTGAACTGCTGACCTACAGATTAGCAGGTTAACATGTAACTGTACCACCAGTGCTCCTTATTACGAAGGAAAATGCAATAAATTTCAAGGTGAAAAAACGAAGCCTTAGAGCCATAATAGCATGTATAAAAAAGGCCTCCATAAAGGACTTTGTGGTAGAAAGTAGTTTTAACTTTAAACAGTCGTACTTGGTTCTAGCAAAAACCTTGCATGTTTGAGATGATTCTCATTCTTGATTTATCAACCTAGGAAAGTGAAACTTAGGTCAGTGAGTTTTAGTCTTCTGAACTCAAGTTTCGCATCTTTTTTGCTTATCTTTTAAAAGTGGAAAATATGTTGAATTGTATGATATGGGAATGTGTCCAGCTAACAACATTACTGAGCATTTTGATCAAAGATCCTCTAGAAAAATTCTAATCAAAAGGAAATTCAGAATAGATCGTTAAATTCTCATGGATTTCAGAAATTCTGAAACTGTAGTGACTGGATGAACCTCTGAAAGTAGGGCCTGAGATTGCCCTTAAACCTTAAACCAAAAACCTCATAAAACGGACCAATAGTTTGTTTAGCTGAATTAAAGAGTGATCTGCCTTGAGCGTGTGAGCTCTCAAGATCAATTTATACGGGGCCAAATTGGCAACAGTGACTTAAAAGATTACATAGGAAGCTTGGGGGGCAGTTCGTTTATGTTAATGAGGGAGGAACAACTCAGAAAGGAGAACTGAGAATGGTTATGCAACTCAAAGAACGTAGTGTCACTGAATCGAATGTGTAGAACTTGTTAAATTGGTTTATGTTCTTTATAATCTCAACAAAAATAATATGTGTATACACACACACCTATATATGACTGAGTTAATGTTTCACATGTTTGGTGTGTTGTAGGAAGAGAAGAAAAAAAGATTAATTGGAAAAGAATAAAGGAAACCAGCATACTACAGTTTTTCAGTCTTAAGTTTTTCAAACACCTATTTTACTTAGTATTCATGAAAGTGCAAGTTATGAGTACAGGGGTTAGTGTTAAGCCAGAGTCTGTTTGTACAGATGATTAATGGCATATAATGACTCCCTTCTTACTGTTCTCCATTAGAAACCTTACAAAGGCCTCACTGACCAGCCGTCTCTATGGTTTCTATCTCCTACCACATTGATGACCCTTGGTCCTTGAACATGGCCTGCTCTGCATCTGTTTGTGTGCTGCCCACTGTCCATAGAATGTCGTCTCTTCCCTCCTTTGACTTATGTGTTTATGACATGGTTTGGGGCCTGACTTAGTTTTCTGACTGCTGTGTAAGCCTCTGCCCCTCCCCGTAGATTGCAGATCCTGTGATGTCTAAGATTGTATGATGTCTTACCTTAGTACTTGTCATGGTGCCTTGACTAGTAGATGCTCAATGACTATTGGATTGAATTTGTGCTTGATTTAGGTACTTTGCAGCCACTCAGTTTGAACCCCTGGCGGCAAGATCTGCTTTTCCTTGTTTTGATGAGCCAGCATTTAAAGCCGCATTTGTCATCAGGATCACAAGGGATGAGCAGCACACTGCTTTATCGAATATGCCCAAGGTACTGTTCTGTTTCTTGGAATGTGTAACCATGAGTGTGTCTCTTTCTTCACTAAGAACACTTGACTTCACCTTTTCCAGGCCGCTGTTGAGACTATGATATGCATTCTTAGGGACTTAAATGAATGTTCACATGTTGGATTGACCGGGAAGCTAGCCTCAGGAGCAGCACCTAGAACAGTGGTTTTTCAACCTTCTGAATGCCGCAACCCTTTACACAGTTACTCATGTTGTGGTGACCCCCCAACCATTAACTTATTTTCGTTGCTACTTCATAACCATAATTTTGCTACTGTTATGAATCATGCGACACCTGTGAAAGGGTTGTTTGACCCCCAAAGGGGTCGCAACCCACAGATTGAGAACCGCTGACCTAGAGGAAAGAAAGGAGGACATGGACTTAGAATGTATTTGTAGGAAATGTAAAGTACGTATTCTGCACTAAAGTTTGCAAATGTGGGACAGTGTGCACTGTCACTGAAGAGTAGAGTGGTATTTCACGGCACCTGGTGAATTTGCTTTACTAAGCAGTCGTGTGTTATAGTTTGAATCATGGGTGTTTTTTATGCTTTATTGCTGTGTGGAAAATCTGTATTATAATTTGAAGACTAACTATAACAATACCAGTTTTACATGGAAGGCAGTGTGGGCAAGGACATAACGAAGCAGCAGTGTTTTTATGCTAAATAGAAACTCTAGGGGATCCTTTGGTTACCCTTTAGGAGCCTCCGGGAACCATTATGGTTAGCACACAGGAGTAGCTACACTCGAGAAGCCATGCCGTCATCCCTTGTAGAGAGACTAGGACAGAATGTATCCTTCAACAAAGATGTTGGGCTGAGCGTTTCATTCCCAGCCATACCGTAACCCTCTATCGTGCCCATGACAGCCTTCTCTGGTGACTTCCCGAGCCTTTCCGTGTCCTCAGCGTGGCACACTAAGAAACCATTTCACATCACAGTCGGATGGAACTTGGCATCGCAGCAGTAAATCCTTATTCGCTAAAGTAATTTGTAGCAGTAGAGTACAATAGTCCAAGGTCTGATGTAAGGATTTTAGCTTTGGAGGTATTTTAAAGGGAAGAAACAAATACTGTTATTTATTATCTCTAACTGACATACATATGTAAAGCTACCTTTTATACCCAATATGTGCTCATGCTGGGTGGTTCGAGCAGACAGAGAAGGCTGTGCTCTGTCAGAAATTCCACTGGGTGATTAAAATATACCAGCATCTTCACAACCTATTTTCTAGTTGACTTTTCGTTTTCTCACTTCATTTGGCACTGTTATTTCTATCCAAAGTTACAGAACTGTCACCTTCCCCCCTTTTTTTGCTCGTAGAAATCATCAGTCCTTGTGGAAGATGGACTCGTTCAGGATGAGTTTTATGAGAGTGTGAAGATGAGCACTTACCTGGTTGCTTTCATTGTGGGGGAGATGAAGAACCTGAGTCAAGATGTTAATGGCACCCTGGTATGTGTGTGTGGTAATTGTTTGAAAGCCTAGTTCACAAGAAACAAGTGAAGAGGAATTTTTGCCTTAATGATACCTAGTGGCTACCTTACAATGGAAAATAAACTCATGCATCACAACTGACATTTTGTACCAGAAACGCTTCTTTTACTTAACTATTATTTGCCGTTGTTAATTTACAATGAGAAAAATCAAAGATTTTCAAGCTTCCTTTAACTTTACTTTTAAAAGAATTCCAGAAAGACAAGGCATATACACTAAAGCTTCTAAAAAGTCATTGTTTAATATGGTAGCCTACTTAATTTTAAATTAAATTTAATTAATTTACAATTAAAGTTCACTTTCGCATCTCCACTAGCTACGTTTCAAGTATTCAGTAATGTTCATGTGGCTACCATATTGGATGGCACAGAATAAAAAACATTTTTAATCAGTGCAAAATATATTAGTACCAAATTCTGCAACCCTGGATGATCTTAAATGATAGTGTAAAACTTGTTTTGAAAAAGAACTCTCAAAAATAAGAACTCTGCTTATAAAATTAGATACATCCATTTATATATTTATTTTCCTTGTCCTGGATTGAATTTTCCTCATCTGTTAATGATGAAGGTTGCTAATTTAAGGGATGGTCCGGTTTATCTACATTTTGATGCAGTTCATCATTTGTTCTAATTAGGCTCCTCTAATTTTCTTTGCCTTTGGCGCTTATCTACAAACTATTATTTGATTAAATTTGGTGCTTTAGCTCCTCAGTAAAGACCTAATAAAGCTGCAGCTTTCACAAGAAGGTCTTCATAAAGCTAAAAAAATTTACTTATCTTGATATAGAAAGAAGGTTTAACAAGGAACAGTGGCTTTACATTTTGATATTTTTATTAAAAAAGGTTTCTATGCATTTGTAGCAATATTTTGTGGCTTTCTCTCAAATAGCCACTGTGTTGGGCCAGGGTGACTACAGAAACAAATTCAAAGACA